>NC_080177.1:1908055-2208055 GCF_950295315.1 Erinaceus europaeus | reverse complement strand
GCAGTTGCTCGCGAAGGAGAAAGTGTCTTCCAGAAACTTGGAGAGGCTCTGGGCCGCCGGCCCCCGCTAGACCTGAGCTCCAGGCTGCGCGACCCAGCGCGGGGAGCTTCCCGTGGGGCCCGGGCTCGGTGGGCGCAGCGGCGGCGGGGCGCCAGGCACAGGGGAGAGGCGGGCACCCGGCGGGGGTGCTCGGGCTCAGCACCTCGGACAGCGCTGCTCCCCCTCGCCGCGCCCCGCCCCCTGCAGCCTGCCCCCGCCCCAGCTGCAGCCCCTGCCCGCACCCCGCCCGCCCGCGTGCGTGCGTGCACTGCCGAGCCCGCGGCCAGTCGGCCCCCAAGTCCGGACTTCAGGACCCCGGCGGGCAGGGCGGGCCGATAGGGTGGCCGAAGGCGTCCGGCTCCCGGGATCCCTCTCCGGCCCCCGCCCCTCTCCTCCCCCCACTCTCCGCTCGGGCCATGGCTCTGATGTGTGGCCTCCAGCAAGTCCCTCTCCATCTCTGGGCAGCCGGGCACTGCTGAGGTCCCTCCCCTCCTCACCCCGCGCCCCCGCCCCCTTCACCCCGCGCTGCTGACAGCAGCCGGACGCCAGAGGATGGCGGGTGCTGAGCGCTGTGCTTGTGTCCTTGCAGGAGCGCCGGCATGGAGGCGCTGGGCACGCAGCTGGGCCCGGCCGGCGAGGGCAGTGCGTCCCCCGGCGCCAAGCAGGAGCTGCAGCCCTACCCGGGCGCCGGCGCGCTCAAGCCCAACCAGGTCGGCGAGACGTCGCTGTACGGGGTGCCCATCGTGTCGCTGGTCATCGACGGGCAGGAGCGCCTGTGCCTGGCGCAGATCTCCAACACGCTGCTCAAGAACTTCAGCTACAACGAGATCCACAACCGCCGCGTGGCGCTGGGCATCACGTGCGTGCAGTGCACCCCCGTGCAGCTGGAGATCCTGCGGCGGGCCGGGGCCATGCCCATCTCGTCCCGGCGCTGCGGGATGATCACCAAGCGCGAGGCCGAGCGCCTGTGCAAGTCGTTCCTGGGCGAGCACAAGCCGCCCAAGCTGCCGGAGAACTTCGCCTTCGACGTGGCGCACGAGTGCGCCTGGGGCTCGCGGGGCAGCTTCATCCCCGCGCGCTACAACAGCTCCCGCGCCAAGTGCATCAAGTGCGGCTACTGCAGCCTCTACTTCTCGCCCAACAAGTTCATCTTCCACTCCCACCGCACGCCCGACGCCAAGTACACGCAGCCCGACGCGGCCAACTTCAACTCGTGGCGCCGCCACCTCAAGCTCAGCGACAAGTCGGCCACCGACGAGCTGAGCCACGCGTGGGAGGACGTCAAGGCCATGTTCAACGGGGGCACCCGCAAGCGGACCTTCTCGCTGCAGGCAGCCGGCGGCGCCGGGGGCAAGGGCGGCGCGGGGGCGGCGGGCGCCCCCGGGTGCGGCGGCGCGGACCTGGGTCCCCCCGGGCCGCCCCCGCCGCCGCACAAGAGCCTCCGCTGCGCCGACGACGAGCCGCCCGGGCCGCCCCCGCCGCCGCCGCCGCCCCCGCCGCGCGCCCTGGGCCTAGCCGGCGCGGGGGCCCCCGCGGGCCCCGGGGGTGCGGGCGGCGCGGGGGTGCGCAGCTACCCGCTCATCCCGGTGCCCAGCAAGGGCTTCGGCCTCCTGCAGAAGCTGCCGCCGCCGCTCTTCCCGCACCCTTACGGCTTCCCCGCCGCCTTCGGGCTTTGCGCCAAGAAGGACGAGGCGCTGCTGGGCGACCCCAAGGGCGCGGCGGGCGCGGCGGGCGCGGCGGGCACCGGCGGCGGCACCGGCGGGGGCGGCGGACACCTGCCCGCGGGCCCCGGGCCCGGGCCGGCCGGCGGGGCCATGTTCTGGGGCGCCCCGCCGCCCGGGGCCGCCAAGGATGCGGTGGCCGCCGTGTACCCGCCGTTCCCGGTGTTCTGGCCGGCGGCGGGCAGCCTCCCGGTGCCGCCCTACCCCGCGGCGCAGAGCCAGGCCAAGGCGGTGGCGGCGGCCGTGGCGGCGGCGGCCGTGGCGGCGGCGGCGGCCGGGGGCCCCGAGGCGCTGGACGGGCCGGACGCGGCCCCCGAGGCTGCGGGCGCGGAGGAGCGGTGTCCGAGCGCGCGGTCCCGGGGGCCCCTGGACGACGACGGCGCGGACGAGGCGCTGCCCCCGCCGCTGGCCCCGCTGCCGCCGCCGCCGCCGCCGCCCGCCGCCCGCAAGGGTCCCTACGTGTCGGCCTTCCGGCCGGTGGTCAAGGACGCCGAGAGCATCGCCAAGCTGTACGGGGGCGCCCGCGACGCCTACGGCCCACCGCGGGCGGCGGGCGGCTACACCAGCCCGGACTTCCTGAGCGAGGGCAGCTCCAGCTACCGCTCCGCCTCTCCGGACGCGGACACGGCCGAGGAGCCCGAGGTGGACGTGGAGTCCAACCGCTTCCCCGACGACGGCGGCGCCCCGGACCGGGCCGAGCCCGCCGGCCCCGACGCTGACCCGGCCGCGGGCGCCCCGCTCGCCGACGGAGCCCCGGACTCGCCCGCCGGCGGCAGCCCGCGCCCCCTGCGCCGCCCCGCGCCGGCCTTCGGGGAGCTGGCGGCCGAGAGGAGCCCCCCGGGGGGCGGCGGCTTCGAGCTGGGGGGGCCCACGCCAGCCAAGGTGAGCCGGGGACCCCCGCGCCGCCTCCCCCAAAATAATACACAGGCGGGGCGCCCCGGGGACCCAGTGCGGCCCGGCGGGCGGGGCGGGGGCTTGGCCTGTCTGGGGGGAGGCTCGCTCCTGGGGTGCCGCCGGGGGCTTCGGAGGACCCGGGGGCTCGGGCCTGAGAAGGCGCCGGACGGGAGCAGCGGGGAGGGGCGGAAGGACAGGACTGGCCGCGGCGCTGGAGGTGGAGGGGAGGGAGGCTTCCGGAGAAGCGCCCCTGCCGGGCCGAGCCCCCACCCCGGCCCTGGAGCCCCAGCGGACGGAGCCCGAGGCCTGGGGTCCCCTGACCACCCTCCAGCCCCAGCCCCAGCCCCAGCGCGGCCTGCGGATTGGGGGTCGCCGATGAGGAGGGATCCCGGGCAGGGGGCGGCTCTCTGGTTGGGGCGCCCACACCTGTGTTTCCGTTCCGTTCGTGTCATTGAAACACGGATCCCTGGCTGGTGCTGAAGGCTGGCTTGTTTGTTGGCGGGATGTGTGTGCATGGAGGCTGGTCCCCCGAAGATGCGGGGTGGGCGGGGGGGGGGGGGGGGGCGGCTCTCGGCCTGGGCGCTGCTTTGTGTCCTGGGTCCTTTGCTGCCGGGTCGCCCCAGGGCGGGACCCCCGGCCCCCTCCCCTGCCCCCAGCGCCCCCCTAACCGCCGGGTCTCTCAGCCGCCGCAGGTGTACGGGCCCCAGCGGGACGAGCACGGGAAGAGCGCGGCGCTGGGGCCCGCGGCCTCCTACCTCTGCAGCCCCGAGGCCCACGGTAACCCGGACCCGCCCAGATGGCCCTGGGGACTGGGGGGGGGGGTGGGGTGGGTGCGAGGACGACCAGAGAGTGAAAGCAAGCGGCTCTTCCCAAAGCAAAATAAAATAAGAAAAACGAAAGCTAAAAAGAGAGGAAGAAAAAGCAAGAAAAATAAAGAGAAAGAACGAGAGAGAAAGAAAGAGAACGAGGGGGAGAGAGAGAAAGCCAGATTGCTGGCAGCCTTTGGCGATTTAGGGACAAGCCACCCTCCGGCCAGCAGCAGGGTCACCACAGAGCCGCCAGCCGGTCCCCCATCTCCTCAGCCAGGGTGTGAAGTCGCCGGATCTCCAGCGGCCTAACCATGCGGGTAGGGGTGCACTCAGCAGCAGGCCAGGGCACCCCCAAACCACTGGGACGGCAGCCGCTTAGGCAGGGAAGGAGGGCTCTCTGCATGTGGGGGCGCGGAGAGCACAGCTCCTGCCCTGGAGAGGTTGAGGGGCTCAGCAGCCGACCAGACCAGGTGGGGAGGGTGTCCCCAAAACCCCCCGCACAGGCTAAGGGCTGCCGCTGCGCTCCACCTCGCCTGCCCCAGAATCCAGAGATGTAGGTCGCTGGTCCCCGGTGATCTGGGCTGCTCAGTTCAGCTAGCTTGTTCTTGTCTTTTTATTGTTTGTGTGTGGGGGGTGCGGGGGATGGTGGTGGTGAAGGGGGACAGCTAGTGCAAGCAAAATGAGGTGCACAGTCCGGCAGCCTCGGCTGAAGCACCTTCTCTGGGCTGAGCCTCCAGACCAGACCCCTCGACAGCTTCAGGGATCCTAGTCTCTGCGCTGAGCCTCCTGTGTTGCCTTTAAGAGCCAGACAAGGACGACAATCACTCAGCGGCGGAAGACCTGGAAGCCAGGAAAGGCTACCCAGACCAAAGGAGCCTATCCCAGCCCAGCCCCGCCAACACTGACCGAGGTGAGCCTGGGGACCCTCCTGGGTCTCGCTGGCTGGTGGGGTGTCAGCACTAGGGCGCTTTCCTAGGAGGTACACTTTAACCCCAGGAGGGAGGGGGCAGACTGGGTTTTCCTGCCTTTTTCCCCTTGTTGGATTTGGGGGTTCCCCCTTCCCATGAGGTGCAAGTCCACTAAAAGGTCTGAGTACCTGTCACCCACATAAGACAGTGGGCAGAGGGCCCTTGCTGCCCTCAGGTATCCTGGCCTCTAGTATGTGACCCTAAAATGTGGCTGTAGCCCTAATATAACGGCTTGGAAGGTGATCTGATGTGGGTGACCCCACAGAGTCTTGGTGACCCTCTCCTCTAAGGGCCGGGGGTCTGGACTAGGTGCCTGACTTAGCTCAGTTTCAGAGAAGACCCCCCTTCCCCTCCCAAGGCGTCTCTCAGGACAGAATCCCTCTTTCCTGCCCTTGCACCCCAGGAGAAGATGGACTCACTCTGGATGTCACCGGCACGCAGCTGGTGGAGAAGGATCTGGAGAACCTGGCCAGAGGTGGGGCTGCACCTGTGTGTGTGTGTTGGGGGGGGGTGCCTGCTGAGGGAGAGGGGCTCTACTGTAGGCTGAGGAGCTGGGCCTTTGGGTGGGTCCCTGGCCCTGAGTGGCCCAGGCTCCGTGGGAAACAGGCCCTTCTGAATACACAGCACAGGGAAGTGTTGGGGGAGTGTCTGTCTGAGAGGTTTGTTTACCCTCCCTGGACTTGGGGTGCAGCCCCTGCCCCCACCTGCCATGCAGTGGCTGCTTAGTCTGTAGGAGGGGCTGGCTGGCAGCAGACCCCACTCGCCTCCTGTCTGGGGGGGGGTTGCCCTAACCCCTGCTGGGTGGGGTGTTCTCAGAGGTGCTTTGACTTAAATGGGCTCCAGAAATGCTTTGCTCAGGGAACTCCCCCATTGCTGTCACCCCACTGGGGCTGGTTTCTGAGGGCAGTCATAGATAGGGCTTTTTAAACTTGGATGCTCTCTCCCCCCCCCCAAAAAAAAAGTCAAGTAACAACAACAACCAAAAAATAGCCGCATGGGTGGTCTTGAATTTTTCAACTCCTTCAAATGAGGGCATGATACTTCTAAAGTTTATGGGCAGAATCCTCTGTGCTCAGTATGGAGGCTTCTAGCATGGTTTTGGGGTCCAGGAGCTCTGAAGTTGTGAGCAAATGGTTGTGAGTCTGTGTATTTCCCCCCCCCCCTCTCTCTCTCTCTAGATATATATATTCCCTTTTGTTGCCTTTGTTGTTTTATTGTTGTAGTTATTATTGTTGTAGTTGTTGATGTCTGTCGTTGTTGTTGGATAGGACAGAGAGAAGTGGAGAGAGGAGGGGAAGACAGAGAGGGAGAGAGGGGGAGAGAAAGACAGACACCTGCAGACCTGCTTCACCTTCTGTGAAGCGACTCCCCTGCAGGTGCGCTACTGCCCGACTCCACTGCGCCCAAGTCTGTGTATTTCTTAAGGACTTATTTTTTATGGGGGGGGGGCGGAGAGGAAGAGGACCAGAGCACTATTCAGCCGTGGCCTAAGGCGGTGCCAGGGATTGAACCTACAGCCTCTGAGGCACACACCCAGAGCCTTCTTATGCTGGACTGTGTCACCCCTTTCCCCTGGGGATTTGGCTGTTTGTTCTGTGTGATAGCAGGAGAGAGGGGGTGCGGCTGGGCCCTAGGGGTCTTTAAGGTTTTGTGACAGGTGTCACCGGCCCCCTGCCCGCTTACCTCCCGCCAGCCTGGGGGTGAGGGCCCTCTCCCAGCCCTGCTGTGTCTTCCCATGCAAACAGGGAGGGGGAGTCTGGGTGCTGGTGCTGGTTCCTGGGCCCTGGGGCTGTGGACCTGGGCCCTGCACCCACCCTCCCGTGACCCCCACTCGCACCCCTTGGCAGAGGAGTTGCAGAAGCTGGTCCTGGAGCAGGTGGAGCTTCGCAAGAAGCTGGAACGGGAATTCCAGAGCCTCAAAGGTACTTCCTGCTGGCACCCTGGCCAGCCAGGAGCTTTGGGGCTGGGGGGCTTCCTCTCCCTTCTGGGGGTCCTGACATGGATGGGCCTCACCCATCACTCTGTGCAGATAATTTCCAGGACCAGATGAAGAGGGAGCTGGCATATCGGGAAGAGATGGTCCAGCAGCTGCAGATTGTGCGAGGTAAAGGGGGACAGGCAGACATGGGGCTCAGCCCCCCCCCCCCAGGCTTGGCTGTCCTGGATTCCCACGGAGGCCGTCTCATGATTCTTTTTTTGTATTTAATATCCTCCCTGAGCTCCGCTCAGCCCCTGCGTGGCAGGCGTGCCCTGCAAACGGCTTGCAGGCATCATTACGTGTGGAGTGATTGAACTTCTTAGCGCCGCAATTTCCAGGGTTTCTAAATTAAAAATCGAGGCGTAAAATTACCTGGGAAGTAATGCCCAAGTTTGCTTTAATTTTGGTGAGATCTGCCTGCCTCCCTGCTCGGAGGAGCCAGGCTATATCCTGCCTCCGCCAGGCTGCACCCATGCCCCCCCACCCGTCCCCCCCACACCCACTTCCGCTAGGTGCTGAGCTCTGGGAGGGGGCGAGGCCGGGCTGGAGGGCACCCTCTCGGCTCATGCAGCCCTGCCCTCGGCCTGCAGACACGCTGTGTAACGAGCTGGACCAGGAGCGGAAGGCCCGCTACGCCATCCAGCAGAAGCTGAAAGGTGTGTGGCCCGGCCTGGGGACAGAGAGTCTGTGGGGGGAGTGACGGGACAGAGCGAGTAAGTGAGTGAGTGAATGAGGGAGAGAGCAGCCTACAAGGGCTACAACAGAGGAGGGAGGGATTTATTATTGTTATTATTATTATTACTAATAATGATAATAAGAGAGAGAGAGAAGAAGACAGAGAAAGACAAGAGCCCTGCTCAGCTCTGGCTGATGGTGGTGCTGGGGATTGAACCTGGGTCCTCAGAGCCTCAGGCAGGAGAGTCTTTTGCAAAACCACTATTATTATTATTACCATTACTATTATCACTATCATTATTATTTTTCCCCAGAGCCCTGCTCAGCTCTGGCTGATGGTGGTGCTGGGGATTGAACCTGGGACCCCAGAGTTTCAAACAGGAGAATCTTTTGCAAAACCATTGTACATCTCTGCAGTTATTATTATTATTATTATTATTATTAATTTTCCCCAGAGCCCTGCTCAGCTCTGGCTGATGGTGGTGCTGGGGATTGAACCTGGGACCCCAGAGTTTCAAACAGGAGAATCTTTTGCAAAACCATTGTGCATCTCTGCAGTTATTATTATTATTTTTATTATTATTATTATTATTATTATTAATTTTCCCCAGAGCCCTGCTCAGCTCTGGCTGATGGTGGTGCTGGGGATTGAACCTGGGACCTTAGAGCCTCAAGCAGGGAGAGTCTTTTGCAGAACCCCTGTGCTGTCTCCCCAGCCCTGGGGGTTGCTTTTGATAGGAGATGATTCTAGAAGGTGGCCAGGCTGGATGAAAGGCCACCCAGGAGGGAATTCACCAGAGGCTCCATATCTGGTCTCTCTTACTCTGCCTCAGTTTCTCCTTCTGTACATCAGCTCCCTGGGTGACTGGGTCCCTGACCACCTGCAGCCCCCTCCACTGCCAGACCTGCGCATCCCATCTCTAGAGGATGCCTGGGGGTGGCCGTGGGGACCCTGGGGGACCCAGGATGGAAGGGGTCTCACCAGGCTCCCTCTCTGCAGAAGCCCACGACGCCCTGCACCATTTCTCCTGCAAGATGCTCACGCCGCGGCATTGCACGGGCAACTGCTCCTTCAAGCCCCCGCTGCTGCCCTAGTTCCCCAGCGCCCCCCAGCGCTGTGCTCTCAAGCCGTGCTCCTCCGCATGGGGTCCCAGCCAGGAACAAGCCATTGGGCCCCCAGCGATGTGAATAATGACTCTGCACTGACCCCCGGGGTCGGGGCCTGGCCGTCCCCACCCAGGTCACCTCCCTTCTGGGGTCACCCCGAGTTCCTTTCTGAGTGTAAATAGCAGCCTCCTCACAGTCGAGCTCGGGGCGGCAGACTTCAGGGGGTTCCATGGGCCGAGGGGGTAAGAAAGAGGACGGGAGGGGGGCTCCCCCAGCCTGGGCCCCCCCCTTGTGAGTACACCGGCCGAGGCCGTGCCCTCCCACCCCTCCACTGCCACACCTGGTTCCCGTGACAACGTGGCAATGGGCACCCTTGTGCTGGGGGCGGCTCCTGGCCTGGACCCCCCAACCCAGTCCTGGTTTTGTTTGTTTTGTTTTGTTTTGGGCTTTGCTTTCGCCTTCCTGGCTTTGTTTCTTTGTGAACTCCTGATGTCACAGCACTTTAAAAAGAAAAAAAAAAAAAAAAAAGGGCGACCACGGACTAGGACCACGGACTAGGACTCAAGGCGGCATGGAGACCACCCGGAGCCTGTTTGGGGACACCACCCTGTATCTGTGACTTTTGTTTGGGTTTTAATAATAAAAAAAGAAAAGCTCTGTCACTCGCCTGATCTTCAAGGTGGGGGTGTGGCAGTTGTAGGGACAGTTTGGGGTTCAGGGCTGGCCCCCCCCCACACACACACACACACACACACACGAGGGTAGCAGCCACTGTGGCCCACTGCCCACTCACTTTCTTGGACGAGACCCCCAGCAGTGTCCTTGCGCCCACGGCACAGGGGGGACTCCACTCCCTGCTCAGGGCGCCCGGCCAGGACCCCAGGCTCAGACAGAAGGGTTCCAGGGAGGCTGCAGGCCTGGCCCAGCAATGCCCAGGTGGTGTGGGGGCGAGGGAGGTGGGGTTCACCCCCAGAGCCAGACCAGGCCAGCCAGCCCCAGCACCTGGGACTATGACGCTTTCTTGCTCTGTCTGTGAGCAGGTGCAGCTCTGTGGGCCTGGTGCGGGGGGGGGGGGGGGGGGGGAAGGTAGGAAGGCAGCCCCCTCACTGGTCAGGGAAGGAAGTTTGGGGCACCCTTGGGCCTCAGCCTCTGCTGCTGGGCTCCAGCCGTGGAGAAAAACCACAGAGCACTTTGGGGGTTCATGGAGTGGGGGCTGCTTTCTGTCTCTGTCGATGGCATTCAGACTCCTGTCCCCAGACAAGCGCCCTGAGTGACTCTAGTGCCTCTGTGTGGGAGAGAGGAAGGTGGACAGAGTGTGTGTGTGTGTGTGTGTGTGT
Source organism: Erinaceus europaeus (assembly GCF_950295315.1). Lineage (NCBI taxonomy): Eukaryota > Metazoa > Chordata > Mammalia > Eulipotyphla > Erinaceidae > Erinaceus > Erinaceus europaeus. The sequence continues at coordinate 2,198,527 of NC_080177.1, read as the reverse complement.
GTGTGTGCGCGTGCATGTGCGTGTGTGTGTGTGTGCGTGCGTGTGCGCGTGCGTGTGTGTTCTACTGCGGGTGGCTGACCAGTGCTGGGGTGCGGCAGGTGAACAGGGGCTCTCCCCAGGGCCCCTCAGGGAGAGGGCCATCGAGGTCTGTCTAGGGTTACACCAGAGACCTCACCTGCACTTTGAGCAGTACCCCACAAACTTGAAGGGGGTTCTCATCCCCAGCAGGGACCCTTGGGGAGTGGGGACACATCACCCTCTTCCTTCTCTGCAAAGTGGGGTGACGATCCCTCCTAGGACCAGTCTGTCTGCCCCGTCACCCCCTCCCCCCACAGAAGCCCTTCCTGCCCCCCCAACCCACCTACCCCCCACACACACCCAAGCCGCCAAGGGTCTACACCGCAGGCAGCCGGTGCTCCCCAGAAAGGGCTCCCCTCGGCTGGCATTCGGAAGCAGAGTGAGTGCAGGCGGAAAGCTGAGAGCCACAGCCCTCCTGGGCCCAGGCCCTTCCAAAGGGAGCTTTATCCCCCCAAATGTTAATAACCCAACGATTGGTATGGATGTAATTATCAATAATTATACAAATTATTGCTGATTGCAGGGCTCGTAGCTACTTTAATTAGTTTACCAGATTCTAATTAAGTTAAATGAAACATTAATAGGGAAAATATGCTTTCAAAAAAAAAAAAACAGCCAGGATTTTTTTTTTTGGTCAATTTCTCGCCTCAACGTCGCCACCTTGTGACACACTTTAGGCATTGCAACCTGAGAGGGAAAGAAAAAGCAGAGAAGTGAGCGCATCACCACATCCGCTGTGTTTTGGGGAGCCGGTTCTGTACCCCGACTCTACAGCAGGGTCCATCAGAAGTGTGGCTCTGCAGCCTAAGGTCTGGGGGTGAAGAGCAGGCACACACGCCCCTGCCACCCCATGGCCACTTTGAGCGGAGTGTCACTCTCCAGGATAATCAGTGGCTACAGCTGCAAATCGGAGTCACCAGGAGAAAGACAGCCAGCAGGTTGCCGGCTCCCAGGACTAACCTCTGTGCCCCTAGGGCTGGTGCAAGAGCTGGCGCAGCCTGGGGGCCCCCCACCCCGCCCCCAGTGCTGCCACTCAGGACGAGTCTTGGTGGATGGCGAAATCTCGGGGACAGACTCTCCAGGTGCCTCGGACTAGGGGAAGAGGGGCCCCGGGTGGCGAGGGGACGGGCAGGTGCCAGGGTGACTGGCAGTCTGGGACAGGAGCCCATCCGTGCGCTTCTAGCTGCTTCGCCTCCAGCTTTGGTCCCCTGGTCCCAGGCTCTGCCTCACGCTCTGCAGGCAAGAGGCTCCTGACCTCGAATGCAGAAACCCCAGCGGTGTGTGTGTGTTGGTGGTGTTGGTGGTGGTGGTGGTGGTGTGTGTGTGTGAGAGAGAGAGAGAGAGAGAGAGAGAGGGAGAGAGAGGGAAAGGGAGAGAGAGAGGGAGAGAGAGAGAGAGAGAGACTGGACAAGCTGTTGAATCTACTTCCCAAGACCCCAGAGACAGGGACACGGGCAGGGTGTGTGTGTGTGTGTGTGTGTGTGTGTGTGTGTGTGTGTGTGTGAGAGAGAGAGAGAGAGAGAGAGACTGGACAAGCTGTTGAATCTACTTCCCAAGACCCCAGAGACAGGGACACGGACAGGGTGTGTGTGTGTGTGTGTGTGTGTGAGAGAGAGAGAGAGAGAGAGACTGGACAAGCTGTTGAATCTACTTCCCAAGACCCCAGAGACAGGGACACGGGCAGGGTGTGTGTGTGTGTGTGTGAGAGAGAGAGAGAGACTGGACAAGCTGTTGAACCTACTTCCCAAGACCCCAGAGACAGGGACACGGGCAGGGCTCCCCCAGGCCTGGGAATGGTGTGGTTTTCCTAGTTGCAGAAGAACTTGCTTGGGGTTAAGGAAGCCCAGGCTGGCTGTTCCAGGTCCTTCCTCCATGGCGTTGGTTTGGGGGTGCAGATGTTTTAACTCCTTGGAGAAGGAGGGACAGTCACAGCCAACACTGGCCATTGACACTAACATTTTCTTCCTGGTAAGAAATGGTTCGTTAAAAAAATATATAATAATAATAATAATAATGAAGAAATCACCACAGACAGATAAAACATCTCTGGAACTTTTGCTTCCTGTTTCCGTGTTATGGAGGCGACAGGGCGGTGCAAGGTCTCTGTGCAAAATATGGAACGCTTCACGAATTTGCGTGTCATCCTTGCGCAGGGGCCATGCTAATCTTCTCTGTATCGTTCCAATTTTAGTATATGTGCTGCCGAAGCGAGCACGGAAGGCAGTGCTACTTGAGAAGTATATAAAGTCCACCAACGCTACTATTTTTCAGTTATGATGACTCAATTGTACGCGCGCTAAAGATGCTAATGTAGCGAATAAATGACCACGTTCTGTTTCACCAATGTACTTATTTTTACCTTGCAATATTGGCCGAAGCAGCTCGGATTATCTCCCCAACCGGCTCATAATGTGTATATGCAAATTAAGGGACGACGGGAAATCCGCCGGGCCGCGGGTGCTAGGCAACCTGTGGGTCACGTGGTGCGCGCCTGGTGGGGGGATGGAGTGTGGGCGTGGGTGGGGAGCTGGGGGTCTTCTCGGGAGCCGCGCTGGGCGGCGGGAGGTGTGGGCCCGGGGTCACCCGGGGCGTGAGGGGCTGTGCGGGGGTCCCCGCAGAACTCGGGGGCAGGGATCCCGAACTGTGGGCGCGGGACCTTTGCGCGGGGCTGGAGGTCACCTCGGACCCAGGACCGGGAGGGGCGGGGGGCGGGGGGGCTCGGACCCAGGACGGGGAGGGGCGGGGGGGGGGGGGGCTCGGACCCAGGACGGGGAGGGGCGGGGGGGGGGGGGGGGGCTTGGGGCGGCCCCTGCGCTGGGCTCTGCGGACCCCCAAGTCAGGGGGAGGAGAGGTGCTGAAGCCGGGGCCCAGGCTTTTCACGATTGAGGTTTATTTATTTATTTTATTTTATTTTTTTTATTTATTTTATTTTTTTATTTTTTATTTAAGAAAGGATTAACAAAACCATAGGGTAGGAGGGGTACAACCCCACACAATTCCCACCGCCCAATCTCCATATCCCACCCCCTCCCCTGATAGCTTTCCCATTCTCTATCCCTCTGGGAGCATGGACCCAGGGTCATTGAGGGTTGCAGAAGGTGGAAGGTCTGGCTTCTGTAATTGCTTCCTTGCTGAACATGGGCGTTGACAGGTGGATCCATACTCCCAGCCTGCCTCTCTCTTTCCCTAGTGGGGCAGGGCTCTGGGAAAGCAGGGCTCCAGCACACATGGGTGGGGTCGTCTGTCCAGGGAAGTCTGGTTGGCATCATGCTGGCATCTGGTGGTTGACAAGAGAGTTAACATACAAAGCCAAACACATTGTTGAGCAGTTGTGCTTGTTATTGTTGTCAATAGCTGCTGTTGTTGGATAGGACAGAGAGAAATGGAGAGAGGAGGGGAAGACAGAGAGGGAGAGAAAGACAGACACCTGCAGACCTGCTTCACCGCCTGGGAAGCGACTCCCCTGCAGGTGGGGAGCCGGGGGCTCGAACTGGGATCCTTACGCTGGTCCTTGCGCTGGTCCTTGCGCTTCGTGCCACCTGCGCTTAACCGGCTGCGCTACCGGCCCGACTCCCTGAGCTGGAGGGTTTTAGGGACCCTGAGTGGCCAGTCACCTAACTCAAGTTGGACGTGCTAAGATCGACCCAGTCTGGAAAAGAGAAATTTCCCATGAGTGGTCATCCCACTTCTGGTTATCTTGTCCATCTCCAAAACTCTCTCCCTTTACACTGTCTGAACTGGAAGACGCTTTGAAGAGGGTTAAACTCTTTGAGAGGCTGCTTCTGTCACGTATTTCTCCTCTTACAGAGAAATTCCTATCACCCGCTCAAGCTGGTTTCCGCCCAGGAAGATCTACCTGCGAACAAGCCCTGGCCCTCTCAACTTACATTGAGAATGGATTCCAGAAGAATTTAAAGACGGGTGCTGTCTTTGTTGATCTCACAGCAGCCTGTGACACGGTCTGGCACCGTGGTCTCCTGGTCAAGATCTCAAGATGCCTGCCTCCATGGGTGGCCAACACTATATCGTTTCTTCCCCAAAACAGAGGATTCTGGGTGCATCTGGGTGACAAGTCTAGCAGATGGAGACCTGTCTCAAGTGGCCTCCCCCAGGGCTCTGTTCTGGCTCCTACGCTATTTAATATTTACATCAATGACCTCCCAGAAACTTCTTCAAGGAAGTTCATCTACGCCGATGACATCTGCTGTGCAACTCAGGCATCCAAGTTCGACATCCTCGAGGAAACACTCACGAAAGACATGTCTCTGATATCTGATTATTGTAAAAAATAGCAACTAATCCCTAGCACTGCAAAAACGGTATCATCTGTTTTCCATCTACACCATGCCTCGGCCTCGCATGAGCTTAATGTGCAGCTTGGCGATACGAGAATCCGGCATGAAGCCCAGCCAGTCTATCTTGGCGTTACTCTCGATCGCACCCTGTCATTTCACAAACATCTCATCAAAACTGCAGCAAAGGTGGGCGCGAGGAATAACATCATTGCAAGACTGGCCAGCTCCTCATGGGGCGCGAGCGCTTCCACACTATGATCATCCTCTCTGGCATGATGCTATTCCACTGCAGAATACTGTGCCCCAGGATGGTTCCGTAGCCCCCATGTCCACTTGGTCGACTCCAAATTATATTCCTCCGTGAGGATCATTTCTGGAACCATCCGTTCCACCCCGGTTCCATGGCTGCCAGTTCTTAGCAACATCGCCCCGCCAGATATTCGTCGGGATGCGGCATCATCTAAGTTCATTTCCCATGTCTACGCTCGACCGGACCTGCCAATATACGCGGATATCTTCGCCCACCCTGTCCAACACTTGACGTCTCGTCACCCAATCTGGTCCCCTACGCCTACACTGAACTTCTCTGTTCCAGTCTCTTGGAAACAGAGCTGGCAGTCAGCTGAGGTCAAGAACAAACACCTCATCACAGACCCCTGCGAGCGTCCACCCGGCTCTGACCTAGCACATTACGATCGGGCCCTCCTCAATCGCTATGGAACAGGCCATGGCCGGTGCGCCGCTATGTTCCATCGCTGGGGAGCCAGAGACGACCCGAACTGCCCCTGCGGCTCCAGACAGACTATGACCCACATAGTCCACGACTGCCACCTCTCCAGATTCAAAGGAGGTCTCGAAACTTGACATCAGGCTCAACCTGATGCTGTTGACTGGCTGCGGAAGAAGGGCAAACGCTAGAAGAAGAAGGGGGACTGAGGCGTGTTCTCCCTCCTTCCCTCATCCTTTATCTTGCCTACATAAATAAATATCTTAACTATAAAATAATTAAATAAATACAAATTCACTACAGATAACTCCAATAAGCAGAAAGCTACCGAAATCTAAAGGTTATGAAAATCCTTGGGAACTGGGGAGACAGCATGATGGTTCTGCACAAGATTTTCATACCTGAGGCTCTGAGGCCCCAGGTTCGATCCCCAGCGCCACCAGCCAGACAGAGCTGAGCAGGGCTCTGCTCCCTGTTTCTCTGTATCTTTCTGTAGCTCTTAGATTTAAAGATTAAAATTCTTATATAGGCCATTTTATATAGCTGTGCTACTGCCCATACCCCGCCCCCCCATCTTATCCCTGAGGCTAAACTTCCCTAGGCACAGCAGTGCAGGAAAAGATAACAGTAACTAAGGCAACCAGCCTGTGAGCAGTGGGCCCCAATCCCACCCCTTAACCTCCGGGCCTCTGCTCTGTGACGAGCTTTCTGCTCTCAGCCTGCAGCCACCCCCAGCTGGACTGGAGGCGCAGAATCCTTTGAGAGCACGAGCTCTTTCTGTGGTTCATTAAAGTAAAGAAAGTTCCTCCTTGTTGACTCCATGGACTGGCTCTGAGTCTTGAACCCACAACAGCGTGACCACAGACAGAGCCCAGTCTGGTTAAACTGAGCTGTCAGCACTCAGCCGGCAGCCAGCCTGCCCCCAACGCCTACAGAGCACAGACACCTCCACCCTGGCCTTTATTATTCCCCGGGTGGTCGAGGAAAGTTAAGGGTGGTGGTGGGCTTTGTTCTTGGTGGCAGTTAGAGAGGCCCTGGCCCTTCCCTGCTAGTCCACCCCCAAGCCCAGCTCCTGCCTTGCCCGCCCCCACCCCCAGCTGCACCCCTAGAACAGCCCTGCTGTGAGACTGTCTTCAGGATAACTTTCCTGGCATCTTGGCTCCCCCTTTGGGCAGAGTTTAAAGCTGCTGTGGCAGACAGCTTCAAAACCTCCCTGGAGAGTGAGTGCGGAACCTGGTTGAGCTCTGGATAAACACCTGCTCTCAGGCAGGGGTAGACAGCATAGTGGTTCTGCAAAGAGATTCTCAGGCCTGAGGCTCCAAAGTCCCAGGTTCAATCCCCTGCCTCACCATAAGCCAGAGCTGAGCTTTGGTTAAAAAATAAAAATTAAAAAAAAATAAGTTAAAATATTAGAAAGGAGGGGCCAGTGCTTTGCTACCCCACTGGAAGTCAGACTAGATCAAGGAGAGTGGGGGAGACAGCATAATGGTTCTGCAAGAGATTCTCTTTCCTGCCTGAGGTTCCGGAAAGAAAGAAAAAAGAGAAGACATTAAGAGAACCAGAATTTCTCTCTCCCTCTCCTGGCACTCCTGGACAAGGCCTTCCCAGCTCAGGCCTTCATGTTCCTCCTGCCCAGCCCCTCTGAAGCCAACACAGGGCAGTGGTGGTGGGCAGGGTCCCTGTGGTCTCGGCTCTTTCCTTCCAGGAAGAGAGGAACAACATCCTCAGGGCTCCCAAACGCAGGCTGAACAGGGGCTCAGGAATGTCTGGGGAATAAGGGCCGCTCAGAAGGGTGACAGGGACTTTTGAGCTGCCACTTGGTGATGGAGGGCAGCCACAGGGGGCCGGGTGGAGAGTCCAGGCTGAGGTGGCATCAGTGCCACCTTTGTCCACGGACGCGCGAGGTCTCCGGGAACCGAGGGCTCCAGGCTGTGCTCTGGTGAGGGGACTTGGGGATCACTGTCCGGGGGGCGCCTGTCCTGTCCTTTGGGGACTTGGAGGCCACCCCCACCCAGGGGGTCTTTAAAACAATTTTTTATTATTTTTATTTATTGATTGGATAGAGACAGCCAGAAATTGAGAGGGAAGGGGGTGATAGGGAGGAAGAAAGAGAGACTTCTGTAACCCTGCTTCACTTCACCACTCATGAAGCTCTCCCCCTGCAGGTGGGGACCAGGGACTTGAACCTGGGTCCTTGTGAGCCGTAGTGTGTGTGCTCAACCAGCTGTGCCACCTCCTGGCTCCAACTGGGCGTCTTCAGTAGAGATGAAATCAGATGCAGGAGGCTCAGGGGGCAGAGCACATGCATGGCTGTGTTGTGTAAGAGCCCGGACTTGATCCTATCACCAGGGAGCTCTGTGGGTGGTGGGGCCACGCTGTGGTCTCTCTCTTCTTTCTGCATTGTTGTCAGCCTCTCCCTCCTTCTCAGTTTTCCCCTCATTTTCCTCTCTCTGTCTCTCTCTCTCTTTTAAATATATATTTTAAAGAATTTATTTATTTATTCATGAGAAAGACAGGAGGAGAGAAAGAACCAGCCATTACTCTGGTCCATGTGCTGCCGGGGATCGAACTCAGGACCTTGAGAGTCTAGTGCCTCAACCACTGCACCACCTCCCAGACCACTCTTTTAAATATTTTATTTATTTATTATAAGACAGAGATAAAGAGAAATTGAGAGGGGAGAAGAAGATAGGGAGGGAGAGAGAGACCTGCAACCCTGCTTCATCAGGGGCTTGAGCCTGAGTCCTGTGCACTGTAATGTGTGCACTTAACCTGCTATGTGACCACCTGGCCCCTCCTCTCTCTCTCTCTCTGTCTCTCCCTCTCCTCTCTATTTCTCCTCCTCACCTCTTTGTCTCAGCTCTCTATCTCCCCCCCCCCCGGCTCTCTCTCTTCCCCTCCTTTCTCTCTCTCTAAGCATGTAGAATAAGAGGAAGTCGTTGCGGGTGACCCAGCTTCTCATCGGACCTCCCTCTAGATAAGCAGTCAGCAAGCACACACCTTGGAAAGCTGAAATGGCCTTCATTGAACACTGAGCTAATCTGGGCAACGCCGTTTCCCTCGGATTTACAAAAGGGAATTGCAAATAAGCAAGAAGCATATTAGCACTGATGGGAGCTCGGCTGCAATTAGCAGGCGCATCTCCTGTTCCTCCTCACTCCTTCCCGCCACGGGCTGTGGGCACACGCGTTTGGGGACAGGTAGGTGGCCCTGCTCCTGGCAGCGGGGCTGGGCCAGCCTGCACCCCACTCCCTCCACTCCCGGCTGCCAGAGCAGGTGCGACGACGTGGCGGGTTTTGTTTCTTTCTGTGAAGCTGGTTGCAGGGCTGAGACCCAGCTTCTAGTCCCAGCTCCTCTCTGGTCTGCTTCTGCTTGGCTGGCCAGCTCCTGGGGTGCCCCACCTTGAAGATCAAGGCCAGGTGAGAGGACAGAGGTGGCCTGAGTCCGGTGGAGAGGAGGTCAGGGGACTGAGCGGAGAACCAAGGGGATCCAGGCTCCTTGTCAGTGTAGATTGAGGGGTACCCGAGGGAGGGTTGCTGGCTGGCAGCCTCGGAGCTGGGACGGAACAACGGGGTGGGGGAGGGGGCTGCAGAGCCCCAAACAGGAGAAGTGGACCCCTTACCCTCTGTAGGGAGGTCTTCCCATCACCGGGGCCAGCTTTGATTTGATTCTGAGCAGAGAAGAAATGGGTTTATTCAGTTTTTTAATTTTTTTAAATAGATTTTATTTATTGGGGGTGAGGCAGTGGCACACCTGGTTGAGCGCACATGTTACAGCACACAAGGACCTGGGTTCAAGCCCCCACTCCCCACTTGCAGGGGGAAAGCTTCACGAGTGGTGAAGCAGAGCTGCAGGTGTCTCTCTCTGTCTCTATCAAATAAATAAAAATTTATTTGATAACTAATTTTCTCAATTTATGGCTGCCTCTATCAAGTAAATACAAATAATTAAAAATAATTTATTTATTAATTTATTAATGAGGAAAATAGCAGCAGGGGAGAGAGAAAGAAGCAGACGTCACTCTGGCACATGTGCTACCGGGCATTGACCTCGGGACCTCATGCTTGAGAGTCCAGTGCTTTATTCACTATGTCACCTTCCAAACCACTGTTTCAGTTTCCATACTATATTTTCTTTCTTTCTTTAAATATTTTCTTTATTTATTAATGAGAAAGATAGGAGGAGAGAGAAAGAACCAGACATCACTCTGGCACACGTGCTGCTGGGGATTGAACTCAGGACCTCATGCTTGAGAGTCCAGTGCTTTATCCACTGTGCCACCTCCCGGACCACTATATCCCCCCCCCCCCCCCAGAGCACTGCTAAACTCTGGCTTATGGTAGTGCTGGGGATTGAATTTAGGACCTCAGGCATGACAGGCTTGTTGCATAACCACTATGCTATCTCCCCAGCCCCAGACTGTATTTTCTTAAAGATGCGAGCACCCAGGGGGTGGCACAGTGGTAGAATTCTGGACTTGTAAAGCATGAGATCTTGAGTTTGATCTCCACACTGTGATGATGTGTGTGCACATGTGTGCTATGCAATAAATAAAATAAACTTTTAAAAAACTGTACTTGCTTGCTTTTCTGAGATAGAATAGACTGACAGGGAGTGAGAGGAGAGCACTGCAGAATCCTGGGACAGGGCAGTGCTGGGGGTTGAAGCTGAGGTCTGTGGCGCCTCACACAGGCAAGTGCTGTGGTCTCCATGCTGACCGGGCTCCCCAGGCCGGGCCTTCCCTAATGGTGACAGGTCAGTGAAGAGGTGAACCAGGAGGCGGCAGTCCCATCAGCCCCTTGGGGGAGGAGGGAGCAGGGCATCAGCGTTCGGTGCGTAACCACGTCCTCAGTCTCCCCTGTTCCATTCCTCCTCTGCTTCCTCTCCTGCCCATCCCCTCTTCTTTTTTAAACTTTATTTCATAGAGACACCCAGAAATAGAGAGAGGAAGGTGAGCTAGAAAGGGAGAGAGGCAGAGGAGCCAGGTGGTGGCGCACCTGGTTAAGCGCACACATTACAGGGCACAAGGACCCGGGTTCAAGCCCCTGGTCCCCACCTGCAGGGGGAAAACATCACGAGTGGTGAAGCAGGGCTGCAGGTGTCTCTCTGTCTCTCTCCCTCTCTATCTCCCTGTTTCCTTCTCAATTTCTGGCTGTCTCTATCCAATAAATAAAGATACTAAAAAATAAATCTAAAAATATTTATAAAAATGTGGGAGAGAGAGGCAGAGAGACACCTGCAGCCCTGCTTCACCACTTGCAAAGCTTTCCCCCCTGCAGGTGGGGACCAGGGGCTCGAACCCAGGTCCTTGCGCACCGTAACATGTGCGCTCAGCCAGGTGCGCCACCGCCTGGCCCCGACCTCCTTTTCTTTTCCCTCTACTTCCTCGTCTTTTTCTCCATCTTCTTATCTTCCTCCTCCTCTTGCCCCTCTCTGTCTCATTCTCCTTCTCTTCACCTTCCTCTTCCTCCTCCTCTTCCTTTTTCTAGATAAAGACAGAGAGGTTGAAAGAAACGACCACACGGAGGCTAAACACAGTGTAGGCCAGTTTCAAACCCAGGTCCTGCACCTGGCGAGGCAGCGCACTATCCAAGTGAGCTATTTCCCCCGGATTGCCTTTTTTCTTCTTCTTTTTAGTATTTATTTGTCTATTCCCTTTTGTTGCCCTTGTTTTATTTTTGTCATCATTGTTGGCTAGGACAGAGAGAAATGGAGAGAGGAGGGGAAGACAGAGAGGGGGAGAGAAAGACAGACACCTGCAGACCTGCTTCACCGCCTGGGAAGCGACTCCCCTGCAGGTGGGGAGCCGGGGGCTCGAACTGGGGTCCTTACACCGGTCCTTGCGCTTTGCATTACCTGTGCTTAACCCGCTGCGCTGCCGCCAGATTCCCATGCCTTTCTTCTTTTAAAGATGTATCTATTGGACTGGAAAGGCTTTCATGCCTGAAGCTCTAAGGCCCCAGGTTCAATTCCTAGCACCACCATAAGCCAGAGCTGAGCAGTGCTCTGGTCTCTCTGTATCTCTTAGTCATTAAAAAAATGAATAAATAAAATATATATTTTAAAATATTTATTTTCCCTTTTTGTTGCCCTTGTTTTTTAAATTTCTGGTGCAGTTATTATTGTTTTTCTATTGATGTCATTGTTGTTAGATAAGACAGAGAGAAATGGAGACAGGAGGGGAAGACAGAGAGGGGGAGAGAAAGACACCTGCAGACCTGCTTCACCGCCTGTGAAGTGACTCCCCTGCAGGTGGGGAGCTGGGGGCTCGATCCAGGATCCTTACAGGGGTCTTTGCACTTGGCGCCACCTGCACTTAACCCGTTGTGCTACCACCAGACTCCCAAATAAATAAAATATTAAAAAATAAAGATTAATTTATTTCCTATAGGAGAGAGAGCACCCACCAGAGTGCCAGTGGGACCAGAGAGATGAGCTGACACGCCTGCCTGTCAGTGTCCATGCCGGCCTGTGACCTCTGACTCCCGGGGCTAACCATGAGAGGGACTCCGGACAGGAATCCTGTTCTCTCTTTCCTTCCCATTTTTTTTTTTTTTTTTTTTTTTTTGCCTCTAGGATTATCGCTGGGGCTTGGTGCCTGCACCATGAATCCACTGCTCCTGGAGGCCTGTTTTTTTTTTTTCCCATTTTGTTGCCCTTATTATTATTGTTCTGCTTGCCATTGATGTTGTTGTTGTTGGATAGGACAGAGAGAAATGGAGAGAGGAGGAGAAGACAGAGAGGGGGAGAGAAAGACAGACACCTGCAGACCTGCTTCACCGCCTGTGAAGCGACTCCCCTGCAGGTGGGGAGCTGGGGCTCCAACCAGGATCCTTACACTGGTCCTTGCACTTTGTGCCATGTGTGCTTAACCCACTGCGCTACCACCGACCCCCCTTCCTCCTAAATTTTATGAGATAGAACAGAGAGAAATTGAGAGAGGACAGAAAAATAGAGAGAGAAAGAGATGGACAACTGCAGACCTGCTTCACTGATTGTGAAGTGGACTCCTGTTGGTATGCTTCTAAAAACCCCTTCTGTTTCATTTGGCTTAAATTCCCCCTTTCTTTTTAACTAAAATGAAGCTCAGACCAACAGACTCCCTGCAGGTGGGGAGCGGGGGCTCAGACCCAGGTCCTTGTGCTTGCTTCTTCTTCCAGCGTTTGCCTTTCTTCCGTAGCCAGTCAACAGCGCCAGGTTGAGCCTGATGTCAAGTTTCCAGACCTCCTTTGAATCTGGAGAGGTGGCAGTTGTTGACTATGTGGGTCATAGTCTGTCTGGAGCCGCAGGGGCAGTTCGGGTCGTCTCTGGCTCCCCAGCGATGGAACATAGCAGCGCACCGGCCATGGCCTGTTCGATAGCCATTGAGGAGGGCCCGATCATAACGTGCTAGGTCAAAGCCGGGTGGACGCTCGCAGGGGTCTGTGATGAGGTGTTTGTTCTTTCCCTCAGCTGACTGCCAGCTCTGTTTCCAAGAGTCTGGAACAGAGAAGTTCAGTGTAGGCGTAGGGGACCAGATTGGGTGACGAGACGTCAAGCGTTGGACAGGGTGGGAAGATATCCGCGTATATTGGCAGGTCTGGTCGAGCGTAGACGTGGGAAATGAACTTAGATGATGCCGCATCCCGACGAATATCTGTTGGGGCGATGTTGCTGAGAACTGGCAGCCATGGGACCGGGGTGGAACGGATGGTTCCAGAAATGATCCTCATGGAGGAATATAATTTGGAATCGACCAAGTGGACATGGGGGCTACGGAACCATCCTGGGGCACAGTATTCTGCAGTGGAATAGCATCATGCCAGAGAGGATGATCGCAGTGTGGAAGCGCTCGCGCCCCATGAGGAGCTGGCCAGTCTTGCAATGATGTGATTCCTCGCGCCCACCTTTGCTGCAGTTTTTATGAGATGATCGTGAAATGACAGGGTGCGATCGAGAGTAACGCTTGTGCTTGATAATCGGTGCCCTTGACCAGGTGCTCCACCACCGGGCTTCCCCGACGTTCCTGTCAATGATGCTGTTGTTCATTACAGTTTTTCACTTGTTACTTTCTTTCTTTAAAATATTTTTTAAATTTATTATTGGATAGACAGAGAGAGATTGAGAGGGGAGAGGGAGACAGAGAGGGAGAGAGACACTTGCTGTTCTGTTTCACTGCTTGTGAAGTTTCCTGCCTGCAGGTGGGGACTGGGGGCCTGAACCTGGGTCCTTGTGCACTGTAATGTGGGCCCTTAACCAGGTGTGCCACTGCCTACCCTCCCTTTCTTCCTTTTGTTTTCTTTTTTCCAGATAAAGACAAAGAGAAGCAAAGAGCACAGCACAGCTGCCTTCTAGCGCAGTGGTGGCTGGGCTCAAACCCGGGTCTCCTACAAGGCAGAGCAGGCACGTTCCTTGGTGGTGACCTTTGACAGGGACATTTTTATTTTATGTATTCCATATGAGATAGAGACTTTCGCATGAGAGGGAGAGAGACGCCAGAGCTCCAGTCCAGCACGCATGGTGCCCGGGATTGAAATGGGAGGCTCAGGTAGGCAGGTCCTGTGCTCCACCAGCTGAACTGTCTTTCTGGCCACTGGTCACTCATTTTCCTTTGTTTCAGGACAAGCTTCTCTGGGGCTCAGCCGCTTTCCCTCTGTGGGACTGTGGGGTGTCAGGAGCTATGTGGCCTCGAGCCCTGGAGCCCAGACAGACAGAGCTCACCTCAGCTGCCACCCTGAGGAGCCTGGGGCAGGGACTTTGAGCCCAGGAGGGCCACATGTCTGTTCCCTGACATGAAGCTTAGTTTCCTCGTCTCTAAAATAGAAGTCAAGGGACTGGGGACATGGCTGTTAGAGCACAAAGCTTGCAAATCCAAGACCTGGAGGTCCCAGGTTCAAGTCCCATACCACCTTGTGGCAGAGATGAGCAGTGTGCTTCTCTCTCTGTCTCTCTGTCTCTCTCTCTCTCTCTGTCTCATAAAAACAACTAAACAAAAGTTGTGTTTTTTCCCAGCTTGCTTTCCATGATCCTGAAGCTCACTGGGAAATCCCACACCTTAAAGTGCTGAACTCCCAAATTAGGAATATTCTCATCTCATCTGACACCGTGGGGCCACACTGGCTCTGTCCTCACCCTCCCTCACCTGCTGGTGCTCTAGGCAGACACTCCAGGGACAGACCCAGATAATCCCAACTCCGAGATGAACCGTCATGTATTAATATTTTCACACCACTTAGCTCTCATTAAAATGTACTTTACTGAACTTAATATGTGATTTCAAATGACACAACATATTAAGTGCTTAATATACTAGAAATTATGAAACTATTATAGTCAGTGCCATATGAAATAATTAGACTGAATGAAACTTTTTTAAGTTTTATTTATTTAAATATTTATTTTATTTATTTATTCCCTTTTGTTGCCCTTGTTGTTTTATTGCTGTAGTTATTATTGTTGTTGTCGTTGTTGGACAGGACAGAGAGAAATGGAGAGAGGAGGGGAAGACAGAGAGGGGGAGAGAAAGACAGACACCTGCAGACCTGCTTCACCGCCTGGGAAGCGACTCCCCTGCAGGTGGGGAGCCGGGGCTCGAACCGGGATCCTTATGCCGGTCCTTGTGCTTTGCGCCACCTGCGCTTAACCCGCTGCGCTACCGCCCGACTCCCGGAATGAAACTTTTGCAGCCCAAGTGAGAGGAAGGACTTCAGCTGAGATTGTCTTAAAGGAGCTTAAGTCTCTGCCGGGGTCCCCTCAGCAACCTCCAGAAACCGGCATCTTTAAAGAGAAAGTCAGCCAGTGCCCTGTGTGCTGGGTGTGCCCGCTTCGGGGAGGGGACCTGGCAGGATGGGTGGCAGGGCTTGTCCTCTAGAGCCTGGCTTGGGGAGGACTAAGTGATTGGAGGAAGGAGTCCCATCACTGAAACAAAACATTGATTTTTGCCAGAAGATACTTTGTTGCCAAGTTGAAATTTAACTAACTAACTAAATAAATGATCTTATTATTTTATTTCAAGGAATGAACTCAAGGTCTTCCATGTGTACACCATCTCCTAATTTAATCATTATATTTTAATACTTAATTTATTTTAATGAGCAAGAGAGAGTGCAGGGCATGCCTCATCTTTGAGTGCTGGTGGTGCTGGGGATTGAACTTGGGAACTCAGAGCCTCCAGTAGGTACAACCACTAAGCTACCTACCTCCACAACCCAATCATTTTATTTATTTTATTTTATTACTTTAAAATTATTTTATTGGGAGTTGGGCAGTAGCGCAGGTGGTGCAAAGCGCAAGGACCGGCCTAAGGATCCCAGTTTTGAGCCCCCGGCTCCCCACCTGCAGGGGAGTCGCTTCCCAGGCGGTGAAGCAGGTCTGCAGGTGTCTGTCTTTCTGTCCCCCTCTCTGTCTTCCCCTCCTCTCTCCATTTCTCTCTGTCCTATCCAACAATGACAACATCAATATCAACAACAATAATAACTACAACAGTGAAACAACAAGAGCAACAAAAGGGAATAAATAAATATAAAAAACAAAAATTTATTTATTGGGTAGAGACAGAAAGAAACTGAGATGAAGGGGGGAGAGAAGGAAAGACACCTGCTTCTCTGCTTTCCTGCTTATTAAACTTCCCCTCCAGGTGTGGACCTGGGGCTTGAAAACAGACCCTTTCACATGGTGACATGTGCGCCACCACCCGGCTCCTCTGATCTTTTTTTTTTTTTTTAAGATTTTATTTATTTATTTATTTGTTTATTTATTTTCTTTTGTTTTTTCCCTCCAGGGTTATTGCTGGGCTCGGTGCCTGCACCATGAATCCATCACTCCTGGAGGCCATTTTCCCCCTTTTTTGTTGCCCTTGTTGTAGCCTCGCTGTGGTTATTATTATTGCCATTGTTGATGTTGTTCGTTGTTGGACAGGACAGAGAGAAATGGAGAGAGGAGGGGAAGACAGAGGGGGAGAGAAAGACAGACACCTGCAGACCTGCTTCACCGCCTGTGAAGCGACTCCCCTGCAGGTGGGGAGCCGGGGGCTCGAACCGGGATCCTTACTCTGGTCCCTGCGCTTTGCACCACATGCACTTAACCCGCTGCGCCACCGCCCGACCCCCAAAGATTTTATTTATTTATGAGGAAGACAGGAGGAGAGAGAAAGAGCCAGACGTCACTCTGGTACATGTGCTGCTGGGTATTGAACTCAGGACCTCATGCTTGAGAGTCCAAAGCTTTATCACTGCGCCTCCTCCTGGACCACTAATTTTATTTTTTAATTATTATTATTTTAATGTTTTACTAAGTTATTTTAATGAGAGAGATCTAGGCAAGGATCTGGGTTCGAGCCCAGCTTCCCACATGCAGGAGGGATATTTCACAAGCAGCAAAGCTGGCCTGCAGGCGTTTCTCTTTCTCTCTCTCTCTCTCTCTCTCTCTCTTTCTTTTTTTTTGCCACCAGGGTTATTACTGGGGCTTGGTGCCTGCACTATGAATCCACTGATCCTGGAGGATTTTCTTTTAAATATTTATTTATTCCCTTTTATTGCCCTTATTTTTTATTGTATGCACTTAACCCCCTGTGCTACCATTCAACTCCCTGGAGGCTATTTTTTCCCCATTTGTTGCCCTTGTTGTCTTATCATTATTGTGGTTATTACTGATGTCCTTGTTGTTGGATAGGACAGAGAGAAATGGAGAGAGGAGGGGAAGACAGAGAGGGGGAGAGAAAGACAGACACCTGCAGACCTGCTTCACCGCCTGTGAAGCGACTCCCATGCGGGTGGGGAGCAGGGCGCTGGAACCGGGATCCTTACGCCGGTCCTTGTGCTTCATGCCATGTGCGCTGAACCTGCTGCACTACCACCTGACCTTCTCTCTTTCCCTCTCTATGGCTCCCTCCTCTCTCAATTTCTTTTTTTTTTTTTTTTTTGAGAAGCAGGATTCATTTATTTTAAATTTTTTTTTTTTGCTTTGTGTTTCTACTTCTTTTTTTTTTTTTTTTACATGCATAACATTCCCCAGATTCCCATTTAGCAATACAACCCCCACTATTTCATTCATCATTTTTCATGGACCTGTATTCTCCCCACCCACCCACCCACCCCAGAGTCTTTTACTTTGGTGTAATACTCCAATTCCATTTCAGGTTCGACTTGTGTTTTCTTTTCTAATCTTGTTTTTCAACTTCGGCCTGAGAGTGAGATCATCCCATATTCATCCTTCTGTTTCTGACTTATTTCACTCAACATGATTTTTTCAAGGTCCATCCAAGATCGGCTGAAAACGGTGAAGTCACCATTTTTTACAGCTGAGTAGTATTCCATTGTGTATATAGACCACAACTTGCTCAGCCACTCATCTGTTGTTGGACACCTGGGTTGCTTCCAGGTTTTGGCTATTACAAATTGTGCTGCCAAGAACATATGTGCACACAGATCTTTTTGGATGGTTGTGTTGGGTTCCTTAGGATATATCCCCAGGAGGGGAATTGCAGGGTCATAGGGTAGGTCCATTTCTAGCCTTCTGAGAGTTCTCCAGATTGTTCTCCACAGAGGTTGGACCAATTGACATTCCCACCAGCAGTGCAGGAGGGTTCCTTTGACCCCACACCCTCTCCAGCATTTGCTGCTGTTACCTTTTCTGATGTGTGACATTCTCACAGGAGTGAAGTGATATCTCATTGTTGTCTTGATTTGCATTTCTCTGACAATCAGAGACTTGGAGCATTTTTTCATGTGTTTCTCGGCCTTTTGGATCTCTTCTGTGGTGAATATTCTGTCCAATTCTTCCCCCCATTTTTGGATGGGGTTATTTGTTGTCTTGTTGTTGAGTCTGGTAAGCTCTTTATATATGTTGGTTATTAAACTCTTATCTGATGTATGGCATGTAAAGATCTTCTCCCATTCTGTGAGGGGTCTCTTGATTTGGGTAGTGGTTTCTTTTTCTGTGAAGAAGCTTTTTAATTTGATGTAGTCCCATAGGTTTATACTTGCCTTAGTCTTCCTTGTAATTGGATTCGTTTCATTGAAAATGTCTTTAAAATTTATGCGGAAAAAAGTTCTTCCAATATTTTCCTCTAAGTATCTGATAGTTTCTGGTCTAACATCCAAGTCCTTGATCCACTTGGAATTTACTTTTGTATTTGGTGAAATACAGTGATTCAGCTTCATTCTTCTGCATGTTTCAACCCATTGTTTCCAACACCATTTGTTGAAGAGACTCTGCTTTCCCCATGTAATAGTCTGGGCCCCTTTGTCAAAGATTAGATGTCCATAGGTATGGGGCCTCATTTCTGGGCTCTCAATTCTATTCCACTGGTCAGTGTGTCTGTTCATGTTCCAGTACCAAGCAGTTTTGATGACAATGGCCCTATAATACAGTTTGAGATCTGGGAGTGTGATGCCTCCGGTTCTGTTCTTTTTTCTCAAGATTGTTTTGGCAATTCTAGGTCTTTTCTGGTTCCAGATAAACATTTGTAGCATTTGTTCTATTCTCCTAAAAAATGTGCTTGGGATCTTGATGGGGATAGCATTAAATTTGTAGATGGCTCTGGGTAATATATTCATTTTGATGATCTTAATTCTTCCAACCCATGAGCATGGAATATCTTTCCACTTCTTTGTGTCTTTTTCAATTTCTTTGAGTAGTGATTCATAATTTTCAGTATACAAGTCTTTCACTTCTTTGGTTAGGTTTATTCCTAGATATTTTATTGTTTTTGTTGCTATAGAAAAAGGAACTGATTTCTGGATTTCAATTTCTTCTAACTTAGTGTTTGCATAGAGGAATGCCACTGACTTTTGAATGTTAATTTTATAGCCTGACACATTACTGTATTGCCTGATGATTTCCAAAAGCTTCTTGCTAGATTCCTTAGGTTTTTCCATGTATACTATCATGTCATCTGCAAATAAGGAGAGTTTGACTTCTTCTCTTCCAATCTGTATTCCTTTAATTCCTTGCTCCTGCCTGATTGCTATGGCAAGAACTTCCAACACTATGTTGAATAGTAATGGTGATAGTGGGCAGCCCTGTCTAGTACCTGATCTGAGGGGAAATGCTTCCAGTTTTTCACCATTGAGTATGATGTTGGCTGTAGGTTTGCTATATATAGACTCCACTATCTTCAGGAATTTTCCATCTATTCCTATTTTTTGTAGTGTTTTGATCATAAAGGGATGTTGTATTTTGTCAAAGGCTTTCTCTGCATCTATTGATATGACCATGTGGTTTTTGGTCTTGCTTTTGTTGATGTGGTGGATCACATTGATTGATTTACGTATATTAAACCAACCTTGCATGCCTGGGATAAACCCCACTTGGTCATGATGAACAATCTTTTTGATATACTGCTGTATCCGGTTGGCTAGAATTTTGTTCAATATTTTCGCATCTATGTTCATCAGAGATATTGGTCTGTAGTTTTCTTTTTTGGTTGTGTCCCTGTCTGCTTTTGGTATCAGGGTGATGTTGGCTTCATAGAAGTTGGCAGGGAGTATTCCAGTGTCTTCAATCTTCTGGAAGACTTTTAAAAGTAGAGGTATTAGTTCTTCTTTGAAAGTTTTGTAGAATTCATTTGTAAAACCATCTGGTCCAGGACTTTTATTTTTGGGGAGATTTTTGATAACTGTTTCAATTTCATTAGCTGTGATGGGCCTGTTCATATTATCCACTTCCTCTTTACTTAGTTTTGGAAGTTGGTAGGTATCTAGGAAATCATTCATTTCTTCCAGATTCTCTAACTTGGTGGCATATAGTTGTTCATAGAAGCCTCGCATGATATGTTGAATTTCTGCAGTGTCTGTTGTGATATCTCCTCTTTCATTTACTATCCGATTTATTTGGGTCTTCTCCCTTTTTTGTTTTGTGAGTCTGGCTAAAGGTTTGTCGATTTTGTTTACTCTTTCGAAGAACCAACATTTACTTTCATTGATCTTTTGTATGGTTTTCCTATTCTCAATGTTATTTATTTCTGCCCTAACTTTAGTAATTTCTGTCCTTCTGGTTGCTTTAGGGTTCCTTTGTTGTTCTTCTTCTAGGTCTTTAAGATGTGCAATCAGGCTGTTTATTTGTGCCTTTTCTTGTTTCCTAATGTGTGCTTGTATAGCTATGAACTTCCCTCTTAGGACTGCTTTAGCTGTGTCCCAAATATTTTGATAGCTTGTGTCTTCATTTTCATTGAACTCTCGAAACATTTTGATTTCTTCTTTGATTTCCTCTTTGACCCAGAAGTTGTTAAGAAGTGTACTGTTGAGCTTCCACATTTTGGCACTGTTACTAATCTTTTGTTGATTGTTAAGTGTTAGTTTAATTCCACTGTGATCTGAGAAGATGCTTGGGATGATTTCAGTGCTCTTGAATAGGCTGATGTTGTCTTTGTGGCCTAACATATGGTCTATCCTTGAGAATGATCCATGTGGATTTGAGTAAAATGTGTATTCCAGTTTCTTGGGATGAATGACTCTGAAAATGTCCAATAGTTCTAGTTTATCTATCTCTTCGTTTAGCTCCCTTATGTCTTTACTGATTTTCTTCCTGGATGATCTGTCAAGTTGAGATAGTGGGGTGTTGAAGTCCCCTACTATGATTGTGTTACTGTTAATATATTGCTGTAGCTCTTTCAGTAGAAGTTTGATGTATTTAGATGGCTTCTCATTGGGTGCATAGATATTAATAATTGTTAAGTCCTCTTGATTGACTGATCCTCTGAGCATTAAGTAGTGTCCATTCCTATCTTTTTTAATCTTATCTATTTTAAAGTCTATCATGTCAGATATGAGAATAGCTGTTCCTGCCCTTTTTTGTGGGCCATTGGCTTGAATGATAGTTTTCCATCCTTTCACTTTAAGTCTGTGTTTGTCTTGTTGCGTTAGGTGAGTTTCCTGTAGACAACATATTGTTGGGTTGTGTTTTCTGATCCATCTTCCTACTCTGTGTCTTTTAATAGGTGAATTCAGGCCATTCACATTTATTGATATCAAAGATTGAAGATATTTTAACGCCATTCTTGTAGAGTTTTAGAGTGTTTTGATATATGTTCTATTTGTCGTGGTCTGGTTGTTTATAGGAAACCTTTCAGAACTTCTTTCAAGGCAGGCTTGGTGATGGTTGCTTCCTTCAACTGTTGCTTGTCTGAGAAGGTTTTGATGCTTCCATCTAGTCTGAATGACAATCTAGCAGGATATAGTATTCTTGGCTGAAAGCCTTTCTCATTGAGCACTCGATAGATATCTTGCCATTCTCTTCTGGCCTGTAGTGTTTGTATGGAGAAGTCTGCTGCTAATCTTATGGGTTTTCCTTTGTAGGTGACTCTTTGTTTTTCTCTTGCAGCCTTGAGGATCCTTTCTTTATCCTTATTCCTTTCCATTCTAAGTATGACATGTCTTGGTGTCTTTAGGTCTGGGTTAATTCTGTTTGGGACCCTCTGGGCTTCTTGAATCTTTATGTCTTTGGTGTTGTCTAGATTAGAGAAATTTTCAGCTATTATGGCCTGGAGAACGCTTTCTTCCTCCCCTTCTCTTTCTTCCTCTGGTAAGCCAATAATGCGTATATTGTTTCTTTTGAAGTCATCCCATAGGACTCTGTTGTTGTTTTCAGCATCTCTTAATCTCTTTTTGAGATCTCTTACTTCTTCTTTAGTTGTCTCTAATTCATCCTCAATCTTGCTAATTCTGTCTTCAGCCTCATTGATTCTATTCTCTCTGCCCTCTACTGCTTTCTGGAGTTCATCTATTTTGTTGCCCTGCTCTGATACTGTTTTAGCTTGTTCAGCTAGTTGCCTTCTTAGCTCAGCAATTTCAGCTTTCAGCTCTCTAATAACCATGAGATTATTAGAATTTTCTTCCATATTCTCATTTGTTGTTCCTGCAGTTCTGATTACAATTTTTTCAAATTCTTTACTCACTCCTGTTATTATTTCCTTAGCTAATGTTTGGATGTTGAACTCATTGTTTTGTGCTTCGCCCTCTGGAGGACTTTTAGCTGGACTCTTGTCCTGGTTCGAGTCTCCATTATTTTTTCTTGTTGTTTTAACCATTTTATATAAGTTAACAGTTTTTTCAATCCCTGAGTTGGAGTTCAGTGGTGTAAAAGCCTTTTTTTTTTTTCCCCTGTAGGCTATGGTAGCCTGAGGGCTTTTAAACTATCAATAGGCTTCTTGGCTTAATCAATGACTCCTGACCAAGAGATAAAGCAGGGTGTGGCAGAGATAATCCAGTGGTTATGCAAAGAGACTTTCACAGCCCTTCAGCTATGCCACCGAGGTATAGGTCTTCTCCTGAGTTTCCCGGTTAGATCTCTGTGCCCTGGTGTCCCTCCCTGTTGCTGCTCCAGATTCTGAGGGTAGTAGCAATGGAGACTCAGAGTTGTACTTGGTGAGTCTCTGGGGAGTCCTTTCCTCCCTTCAGCTGTCCCCTTGTTGGTGGAGCAGACTGGAGGTGGTGTCTCCACTGACAAACTGTTGAACTGTTAGCAGTCACTTAATCTCTCCTTAGGCCCCTCTCTCCTCTCTATCACCAGCCACGCGTGTTTGTACTCACGGGTGATTTACTGGGTTCCTGTGGTCATTATAGTCCTGTCTTGTTTTCGGTCCCGGTGGTCTCCTTTGGTATTCCTAGTTGATCCGGGAGAGGAGAGGAGAGGAGAGGAGAGGAGAGGAGAGAAAGCGATCTGCTGCTCGTAGCTCCGCCTCCGGAAGTCGAATCCCTCTCTCAATTTCTGTCTGTCTTATTCAATAAAATAGAAAAAAATGGCCACCAGGAGCAGTGGATTTGTAGTGCTGAGCCCCAGCTCAGCACTACCCTGGAGGCAAAAAAAAAAAAGGAAGGAGGGAAGGAAGGAAGGAAGGAAGGAAAGAAAGAAAGAAAGAAAGAAAGAAAAGAAAGGAAGGGAAGGGAGAAAGGGCAGGGGTAGATAGCACAAACTGCCCTGCCGGAGCTACCAAAAGTCCCAGGTTTAATCCCCTGCACCACCATAACCCAGAGCTGACCAGTGCTCTGGTTAAATAAATAAATAAATAAATAAAGGAAACAGAGGCTGGATGGTGGTGCACCTGGTTGGGTGCACATGTTACAGTGCACAAGGACCCAGGTTCGAGCCCCTGGTCCCCACTAGCGGGGGAAGGCTTTGTGAGTTCTTCTTCTAGGTTTGCCCTTCTTCCGTAGCCAGTCAACAGCGTCAGGTTGAGCCTGATGTAAAGTTTCGAGACCTCCTTTGAATCTGGAGAGGTGGCAGTCGTTGACTATGTGGGTCATAGTCTGTCTGGAGCCGCAGGGGCAGTTCGGGTCATCTCTGGCTCCCCAGCGATGGAACATAGCGGCGCACCGGCCATGGCCTGTTCGATAGCGATGGAGGAGGGCCCGATCATAACGAGCTAGGTCAAAGCCCGGTTGACGCTCGCAGGGGTCTGTGATGAGGTGTTTGTTCTTGACCTCAGCTGACTGCCAACTCTGTTTCCAAGAGTCTGGAACAGAGAAGTTCAGTGTAGGCGTAGGGGACCAGATTGGGTGACGAGACGTCAAGCGTTGGACAGGGTGGGCGAAGATCTCCGCGTATATTGGCAGGTCCAGTCGAGCGTAGACGTGGGAAATGAACTTAGATGATGCCGCATCCCGACGAATATCTGGCGGGGCGATGTTGCTAAGAACTGGCAGCCATGGAACCGGGGTGGAACGGATGGTTCCAGAAATGATCCTCACGGAGGAATACAATTTGGAATCGACCAAGTGGACATGGGGGCTACAGAACCATCCTGGGGCACAGTATTCTGCAGTGGAATAGCATAATGCCAGAGAGGATGATCGTAGTGTGGAAGCGTTCACGCCCCATGAGGAGCTGGCCAGTCTTGCAATGATGTTATTCGTCGCGCCCACCTTTGCTGCAGTTTTTATGAGATGATCGTGAAATGACAGAGTGCGATCGAGAGTAACGCCAAGATAGACTGGCTGGGCTTCATGCCGGATTCTCGTATCGCCAAGCTGCACATTAAGAGCATATTAAATTGAATCCACTGATGGTGAATCGAGCAGCCTCATCGACTGCTATATGTGTTTCTTGTAGGCAGATAACATCTGCCTGATGCTGTATCGCCAATTGACCAATAAGAACGCGTTTGGCAAAGGACAGCCCCTCAACATTAAGTTGGAGGACTCGAAGAGCAGGACCAACAGCTTGAAAGCTGTCAGGAGCTGCTTGTTGCTGGCTTTGAAAGTGACTGGGATCCATGTGGATTCAGTCGGCTAGGAAGGATCGTCAGTTTCCCCAATGAATGGGTACTCATGGGATGCACCGCGGGAAGGTCGATCCAATGCATCCCATGCTTTGTGAGTATGAAGCAGTGCTGCAGGTCTCTCTCTGATTTCTTACTATCTCTATCCAGTAAACAAACAAACAAACAGGGCAGGGGTAGATAGCATAATGGTTATGCAAAGAGACTTTCATGCCTAAGGCTCTAAAGTCCCAGGTTCAATCCCACACACCACCATAAACCAGAGCTGAACAGTGCTCTGGTAAAATAAATAAATAAATAAATAAATAAATAAATAAAAATAAAAAAAATAAAAAGGAAACTAGAGACAGAGAGGACCGGAGAGCATCATTCTGGCACATGGGATGCTGGGGGTTGAACTCACGACCTCATACTTGAGAATCTAACATGCCGTCCACTGAACCACACCCAGCACCAACATTCAATTTTAATGAGCTCTATGACATTAATTAATTACTAATTCATCCATCCTTGCATTGATTTATTTAGTTTTCATTTACGTTGGTGATGCAGATAAACTGAGGGGAAGTGGGAGGCAGAGAAAGAAAGACACTTGCAGTACTTGTGAAGTTTCCTCCTGCAAGTGGGAGCCAGGGGCTTGAACCCCGGTCCTTGTGCGCTGTGAAGCGCGCACTTAGTACTAAGTGTGCTGAACTAGGCACAGCACTGCCCGGCCCTCTAGTTTTCGTATTAAATAATTACTGAATTTTTTCTTTTTTTTTGGTAGTTGAATGCCAGATTCAAAGTCAACTTTTGGAAAAGCCCTGTGGCCTGGGAAGTGGCTCAGCGGACAAGGCACTGGACTCGCAAGCACAAGGTCTCGAGTTTGACTCCCAGCGTTGCATATGCGGAAGTGGTGCTCTAGTTCTGTCTCTCTCTCTCTCTTTCTCTCTGTCAGTAATGAATCAGCAAATAAACCTTGGACTGGGGAGACAGCATGATGGCTCTGAGGCCCCAGGTTCGATCTCCACCACCACCATGAGCCAGAGCTGAGCAGGATTCTATTGTCTGTCTCTGTCTCTGTGTCTCTCTCATTTAACTATATACACATATATATTATTATTACTTTTACAAACCAAAACAATTAATTAGGGACCAGCAAAACAACTCAGTTGGATAATGTATTGCTCTACTCAGGCTTGGAGCAGGTCCCAAGAGCTTTGAAGGAAGCTTTGGTGCTGTGACCTCTTTAATTTTATTTAGAAGAAGAAGGGGAGTTGGGCGGTAGCGCAGCGGGTTAAGTATACATGGCACAAAGCACAAGGTCGGACCGGCGGGCTTATGGATCCCAGTTCGAGCCCCCGGCTCCCCACCAGCAGGGGAGTCGCTTCACAGGTGGTGAAGCAGGTCTGCAGGTGTCTGTCTTTCTCTCCCCCTCTCTGTCTTCCCCTCCTCTCTCCATTTCTCTGTCCTATCCATCAACAACGACATCAATCATAACTACAACAATAAAAACAACAAGGGCAACAAAAGGGAATAAATAATAAATAAATATTTTTTAAAAATTAAAAAAAAGAAGAGTAAGGAGGAGAACAGGAGCAGACCTGTGTGGAGGAAGAGGGTTTTTTTTTTAATTGAATAATTTCCTTTTTCTTTAGTATTTATTTATTCCCCTTTGTTGCCCTTGTTGTTTTATTGTTGTTCTTACTGATGTTATCATTTAGGACAGAGAGAAATGGAGAGAGGAGGGGAAGACAGAGAGGGGGGAGAGAAAGACAGACACCTGCAGACCTGCTTCACCGCCTGGGAAGCGGCCCCCCTGCAGGTGGGGAGCCGGGGGCTCGAACCGGAGTCTTTACGCCAGTCCTTGTGCTTCACACCATGTGCGCTTAACTTGCTGCGCTACTGTCTGACTCCCTAGAGGTCTTTTTTTTTTTTATTTAAAAAATTTATTATTATTGTTATGCATGTACAAACTATTGTATTTACAGTGGAATGTAAAACATTAATTCCCCAATAAAGAAATTTAAAAGAAAAAAAAATAAAAATAAAACGATCTATCCTTTTATATATTTGCCCATTTTATTCAGAGCCTCCTGCATTTGTAAAAAAAAATATATATATTATTATTATTATTATTTCCCTCCAGGGTTATTGCTGGGCCTCAGTGCGTGCACTATGAATCCACTGCTCCTGGAGGCCATTTTCCCATTTCGTTGCCCTTGTTATGCTTGTTGTAGTTGTTATGTTTGTCATAGCTGTTGTTGTTGGGTAGGACAGAGAGAAATGGAGAGAGGAAGGGAAGACAGAGAGGAGGAGAGAAAGACAGACACCTGCAGACCTGCTTCACCGCCTGTGAAGTGACTCCCCTGCAGGTGGGGAGCCAGGGGCTCGAACTGGGATCCTTATGCCAGTCCCTGCGCTTTGCTTCACCTGCGCTTAACCTGCTGCGCTACCGCCCGACCCCCGCCTATCCCCATTTCTAAGAGCCTTTTTTCCTTTTTCCTTATTGGGGGATTCATGGTTTACAGCCAACAGTAAAATAAAGCAGTTGCACATGTGTGACATTTCCCAGTTTTCCACATAACACTCTAACCCGCCCCTAGGTTCTCTTCCGCCATCATAGAATTCTTTTTTTTCTTTTCTACAATTTTTAAAAATTTTTATTTATTTCCTTTTGTTGCCCTTGTTGTTTTATTGTTGTAGTTATTATTGTTGTCGTTGTTGGATAGGACAGAGAGAAATGGAGAGAGGAAGGGAAGACAGAGAGGGGGAGAGAAAGACAGACACCTGCAGACCTGCTTCACCACCTGGGAAGCGACTCCCCTGCAGGTGGGGAGCCGGGGCTCGAACCGAGATCCTTACACCGGTCCTTGCGCTTTGCGCCACCTGCGCTTAACCCGCTGCGCTGCCGCCCGGCTCCCTGAGCGGGAGGGCTTTAGGGAGCCTGAGGCGTGTTCTCCCTCCTTCCCTCATCCTTTATCTTGCCTACATAAATAAATATCTTAACTATAAAATAATTAAATAAATACAAATTCACTACAGATAACTCCAATAAGCAGAAAGCTACCGAAATCTAAAGGTTATGAAAATCCTTGGGAACTGGGGAGACAGCATGATGGTTCTGCACAAGATTTTCATACCTGAGGCTCTGAGGCCCCAGGTTCGATCCCCAGCGCCACCAGTCAGACAGAGCTGAGCAGGGCTCTGCTCCCTGTTTCTCTGTATCTTTCTGTAGCTCTTAGATTTAAAGATTAAAATTCTTATATAGGCCATTTTATATAGCTCCATCTTCTGGAAGTCAGCACAAGTGACAGTGCTGTATAGATCCCTGTGGATTTTTATATATAATTAGCTTATGCTTTTCTTACTATGAAATGGGGCCTTACCCACCATATTGTTTGTGAACTTGCTTGAATGCATTCCCTGGCCACCCCACTTCCTTTTAAATCTTTTATAGTGAGATAATTATTTTTTAAAATTTATCTTACTTTGTTAGAGATTTGTTAATGAGATCACAAAGGGGAGACAGACAGACAGAAAGATAAATGGAAATGGACCCAAAGCCTTGCTTTGGCACATGCAATGCCAGGGGACTGAATTCGAGACCTCAGACTCGAGAGTTTAACACTACCTACTGTGCCACCTCTTGAGTTGCTTATAATTTGTTTTTAAAAAAGATTTATTTATGTGGTCCAGGAGGTGGCGCAGTGGCTAAGGCACTAGACTCTCGAGCATGAGGTCCTGAGTTCAATCCCTGGCAGCACATGTACCAGAGTGATGTCTGGTTCTTTCTCTCTCTCCCTCTATCTTTCTCATAAATAAATAAAATCTTTTTTAAAAAAAGATTTATTTATTTATTTATTATTTTATGAAAGAGAGAGAGAGAGGCAGGCCAGAGTATTAGTCAGCTCTAGCATACAGTGGTGCTAGAGAATGAATGTGTCCTTTTTTTAAAAAAAAAAAAGATTTTATTTATTCATTAATGAGAAAGTTAGGAGAGAGAAAAAGAACCAGACATCACTCTGGTACATGTGCTGCCGGGGATTGAACTCAGGACCTCATGCTTGAGAGTCTAGTGCCTTAGCCACTGCGCCACCTCCTGGACCACATTTTTTTTTTTTAAACTTGAATAGGATGTGACTTATTTTACATTAAATTAAGCTGCTGTGAATTTTCAAAATGTAAAACACCAGGATTTTGCACATCAGATAAAAGCCAGCAATGCTCCCCAATCACATCCATTAAACTAAAGCTAAAAAAAAAAAAGGAAGCTGGGCAGGTGCATGGGGTTAAGCACACGTGGCGTGAAGTGAAAGGACCTGCACAAGGATCCAGGTTCGAGCCCCCAGCTCCCCACCTGCAGGGGAGTCACTTCACAGGCGGTGAAGCGGGTCTGCAGGTGTCTGTCTTTCTCTCCCCCTCTCTGCCTTCCCCTCCTCTCTCCATTTCTCTGTCCTATCCAACATCGAGATCAATAGCAACAACAATAATAACTACAACAATAAAACAACAAAGGCAACAAAAGAGGATAAATAAATATTTTTTTACAAAAGAAAGTCAAATCACCTTTGTAGGATTCAGTGCAACACCAGGAGCTGAGACCATGCATTGTCACCTGCAGAGAACCAAATACTGATGATTTTTAGTAACCGTAATAAAATACATCTGAGAAAGTTTTGCTCCGTGTCTCTAAGAAGACCAGAGTTATCATTAAATTAAATACATTTATTCTTTTCATTTCCCTTTGAACTGGTGCCATCTTCTTGCCCCCTGGCTAATAATTTATTCCAGAAAATCTTCAGTAGGTGCTAGTTTAAACACGCCTTGTCAGTCCTTAGCGCAGGCCAGCTGTCCTAGCAGCTCTGGCTACGGCAGGTGCCGAGGACTGAACCACAGCCTGTGGCTGGTCCACCCTGTGCTCTCCATACCCAAAGGCATCTCTGAAGCAAATTGCTTCAGTGTGTTCCAAGGAAGAGACCCAACGCCATCCTTTCTTGTTCTTCCTGTGTGTCTTGGATGACTGACCTGTGTATCAGCCCTCTAAGACCCCAGGTCTGTAAGTCCCTCTTTCTAGAACATTCTCTCTATTGCAACAGCCCGGCATGATGTGCCTCAATTGCTAGGTGTCTTTAGCTGTCGTCAGGAGCAGGGGTGCCTGCAAGGGTGGGCAGGGATGTGTTGGGGTGGAGGGTGGGATGCAGGGTTCCAGGTTCCAGTTCAGGCTCACCTACTCTGGCTTGCTTTCACTTAGAACATTTTTCAGGGACCAGGCGGTGGTGCATCTGGTTAGGTGCACACATTACAGTGCTTAAGGACCAGGGTTCAAGCCCCTGGTCCCCACCTGAGGGAAGGAGTTTCAGGTGAAGCAGGGCTGCAAGTGTCTCTCTTTCTCTCCCCTCTCCGTCTTCCCCTCCTCTCTCCATTTCTCTCTGTCCTGTCCAACAACGACATCAATAACAACAATAACTACGACAATAAAACAAGGGCGACAAAAGGGGAAAAACTGAATAAAGTTTAAAAAAGATAGAGAATTAAAAAAAGAACATTTCTTCACAACCAGGTTCTCATGTCAACCATTCTTTCAGAACTTACACATGGGGCTGGGTAGTGGCACACCAGGTTGAGCACATGTCTTACAGTGCTCAAGGACCCAGGTTCAAGCCCCTGGTCCCCACCTGCAGGGGAGAAGCTTCGCAAGTGGTGAAGCAGGGCTGCAGGTGTCTCTCTGTCTCTCTCCATCTCTATCTTCTCCATCCCTCTTGATTTCACTCTGTCTAATAAATAAAAATTTAAAAAACTGACACGTCTGAGCACACCTGTCATAGTGCACAAGGACCCTGGTTTAAGCCCTGCCCTCCCACCTGCAGGGGGGAGGTGTCACAGACTGTGAAGCAGTGCTGCAAGTCTCTCCTTTTCTCTATCCTCCTTCCCTCTGTATCTATCAAAAACAAAGAAATTAAAAATTTGAAAAAGAAGTCATACATGTGACCTGGGGGTGGCTCAGTAGATAAAACTTGAGGCCTTGAGTTCAATTCCCGGCACCGTGTGCCAGTTTGATGGTTGGTTTCTCCACACTCTTTCCCCTACACGTATGTAGAGCACCTTTAGTTAAACATCTTTGTTGCTGGGTGACTGCCCATGTTTAGTGATAGTCCAACCCGTCATTTGATTTTCAGGACCGTTTCTTTGCCGAGGTTGCTTTCCCTGTTTTGCTTCTAAGATAACAGGGAGAGGAAGCACCTTTTAAACACCTCTCTTGCCAGCAGTAATTCTGGTAACTTCCCGAGTGGATTCTTGGGGGTGGGATGAGGGGGGCTGCCCCCTCCTGCAGTTAGGGGTCCCTGTCACGTGGGCATGTGAGGGTACCAGCTTAGTGCCCCGCCAGCAGTTGTCACTTCGTATGTGGCCACCAGAGGTCGCCGGCTCCGCGGAGGAAGGCTGGCGCTCTGTGCCCATTCCCTGCAGGGCCTTGCGGAGCGGACCCCTGCATCCCAGGCTCTGTTCCAGGCCCTCCCTTGGTGCCCTGCACCCCGCAAGTCCTCTCATTCGTCTCAAGCTCTTGGGAAGCCTGGAGTGGGGGGGAACTGAATGTAGGCTGGGGCCTCTAGGCCTCGGGTGACAAGGGCCGGCCCCCTCCCGCCCAGGCCCTCCAGCCCTTTTCTCTGCAGGAGAAACTGCTGGGGTCCTGAGGCTGCAGGGGAGTGGGGAGGAGGGAGCCGTCTGTATGTGGCAGGGAGCACTTCACCAGCCTGGCGATCAGCCACTGGGCGCCCCCGGCCCCCTTGGGTGAGCAGGGACAGCGACCACACAGCTAAAGGCCTCCAGGAGCAGAGACTCACAGGCCTGCGCACACAGCTGCTGCCCGGCCGGATTCCACAGCACCGCCGTCTCCAGCCCCAGCCCCAGCCCCAGAATTCTTGGGCCTCCACTTGGCAAAATTAAAGACACAGGGGCTGGGGAGACAGCGCCGCAGCCTGTCAGAACACCAGCTTGCAGGCCTGAGACTCCAGAGGCTGCGGGTTCAGTCCCTGGCATCACCTTATGCCAGAGCTGAGCAGTATTTGACCTCCCTCCCTCTCTCTCTCTCTCTCATATAAAAATAAGTAAATAGGGAGTCGGGCGGTAGCGCAGCGGGTTAGGCGCACGTGGTGCAAAGCACAAAGACCGGCATGAGGATCCCGGTTCGAGCCCCCGGGCTCCCCACCTGCAGGGGAGTCGCTTCACAGGCGGTGAAGCAGGTCTGCAGGTGTCTGTCTTTCTCTCCCCCTTTCTGTCTTCCCCTCCTCTCTCCATTTCTCTCTGTCCTATCCAACAACGACGACATCAATAACAACAATAATAACTACAGCAATAAAAAGGGCAACAAAAGGGAAAATAAATAAATATTAAAACATTTAAAAATAAATAAATAAGAAAGCCAGCATATCTAGTGTTCCTGTGTGACAAGAAGCCATGCTTTCTCCTTAAAGAACTAGAACATAAGTGATCCAGGAGGTGGTGCAGTAAAGTGTTGAACTGTTAAGCGTGAGGTCCTGAGATGAGGTCCTGTTGCATGAGTCTCTCCTCAGTGTCTTACTCCCTCTCTCTCTGTCTGTCGCTCTCTATCTCTCTTTTTCTCTCATCCTCTTTAAAAAACAAACAAACAAACAAACATGGCTGCCTGGAGTGGTAGAATCATGCAGGCACTGGGCCCCAGAAATAACTGTAGTGGAAAAAATAACAGTAAAACTCTGCTCTGTCCCATTTAGTCTAGAATTTACAGCCGTGCCAAGGCTCCATACACATGCAATTGGATTTGCTATTTTCTGTCAGTAAGTAGATGTTAACTTGTCTGCTTCCCCAAGAATTGAGAAGTTAGGGAGTCCTCCCCCCCAGAGCCCCTCCAACCTGACGTCTTCTTTTCTTCTTAAGAAGGAGGCTGAAGGGGCCAGGCGGTGGCGCACCTGGTTGAGGACTCACATTACAGTGCACAAGGACCCAGGTTCCAGCCCCTGGTCCCCACCTGCAGGGGGGAAGTTTCACGAGTGGTGAAGCAGGGCTGCAGGTGTCTCTCAGTCTCTCTCCCTCTCTATCTCCTTCCCTCTCAATTTCTCTGTCTAGTAAATAAATAAAAATAGTTTAAAAAGAAAAGAAGGAAAACCTTCAGTGCTTACTTTAGGGTCTGAGCAAAGCGGTCAGGAGGTGATGCTTTGGATGCCATGTTGGGTGGACTCTCAGGTCTGACACTGGACCCCTGGGAGTCGCGTGTGCCTGAGTGATGCTCTGTGTTTGTGTGTGTGTGTGTTTGTTTAGCTGCGGAGCTCTGCTCATGCCTGGCTTATGGTGGTGGGGGGCTGACCCTGGGACTGGGAGCCTTGGGAGTGAGAGTCATTACGCAGAACCATTATGCTGTCTCCCCACCCTGATAGCTCTGGGCTTATCTCCACCTGACTCCTTCATTAGTAATAAAAAAATTTAAAAAATCATCAATTATCTTACAATCTTGTTAATTATTATTAAATTACTAATAACTTTTTAAAAAAACTCATTATAAGAATATGGAAATATGGAGTGGCTCTGTCACTGCCATTTAGTTTATATTTACCCTCTCTACGTCACATCCTGTTTCCACCCTACTTGGTGAGTATATATAAGGACAGGATTGTGATGAGAGATAGCTTAGATTGCGCTGCGTTCCACATGAATAAAGACTGAACTGCGTCGTACCACTCAGCCATGAGTCTCTGGTCGTCTCTCTCTCCCGCCCGCGAAGCTAGCCTGGCAATTTCTGATACAAAACTTTGAATGCACAAAAAAAGAAAAACAAATGGAGCAATTTAGTGACATCAAAACACAAAAATTTCTGTTCAGAAGAGGGGCTGTTGCCATGAGGGGACAGACTGAGAGCAGGCCCCTGCTAGTGTGGAAATCCTAGGGATTAAGACGTGGGAGATACGAGTGAGTCAGTCGTGCCCATGGAGAGACAGGGGAGGGTCCCAGTCTGGCAAGTCAGGAGCTAAGCAAAGTGAAGACCCTGCTCTTCATAGCAGAGAGCAGGGAGCACAGTGACCGCTTTGGGAGCTGGGGGGAGTGGCAGATGGAGCTGGCAGCCCAGCAGAGCAGAAAGCTCTCCGGGACCAGGACACGGTCCTGAGGTACAGGGTAGCATCATCGATGGTATCTGGGGGGCTGAGGCTCTGAACTCCCAGGTTCAGTTCCCAGGTTCAGTTCACCACAAGCCAGAGCCTGAGCGCTGCTCTGGAAAAAACAAGCAAAAACAAACAAACAAAAAACACCTGGGAGCCCCAAGGTGGAGCAGGGCTGAGATGTCAGTCGCATCTCTCTGTCACTCAGCACTGTTGGTCAATAAAGAATGGGGAGATCTGGACAAGGAGGCCTGGTCAACAGGGACCCTGGGTTCATTCCCCACACCACATGAGGGGAGAGGAGGAGAAGGGAGGGCAGCGGAGGGGAGAGGAGCAGAGGGCACCTTACAAAGTGACATTGTTTTGGTGTAAAAACAGACCAGGGGGGAGGGGAGGGGTGAGAAAAAGAAAGAGGAGAGGAGGGAAAGGGAAGGCAGGGGAGGGGAAAGGAAGAGAGAGGTGGGGAGGGAAGGCAAAGGAGGGGAGGAGAAGGGGAAGGAAGGGGTCTCCGGGAACTGGGCCCTGGGAAGGAGAAGCTGAATCTCTTTGCTTAATTGTGGGAGGCCCCTGTGGACAAGTAATAAAATAGGAAGCGGGGGAGGTCGGGCGGTGGCACAGCGGGTTAAGCGCAAGGACCGGCATAGGATTGCAGTTCGAGCCCCGGCTCCCCACCTGCAGGAGAGTCACTTTACAGGCGGTGAAGTGGGTCCGCAGGTGTCTGTCTTTCTCTCCCCCTCTCTGTCTTCCCCTCCTCTCTCCATTTCTCTCTGTCCTGTCCAACAACGACGACATCAACAACAATAATAACCACAACAAGGCTACAACAACAACAAGGACAACAAAAAGGGGGGAAATGGCCTCCAGGAGCAGTGGATTCACGGTGCAGGCACCGAACCCCAGCAATAACCCTGGAGGCAAAAATAAATAAATAAATAAATAAATAAATAAAACAGCGTAGGTTCCCATCTGAGAGGGCGCCTCAGCTTTTGTGAATTTGACCTCCTTCATATCCAAAAGAAATCTGCTGCTGCTGGCTGGGGAGGAAAGAGACGGCCATTCTGAAATCCTGAACTTCTGTCTCCAGGGAGAAGGATTTTGCCAGAGCCGACCTGGTGCTCTTGTCAGTTGCTAAGCAGCCCGGGGGCATGTGCCCTTACCTGACCAGCCACCTCTAGCCCCCTGGTGCTGCTTGACAGGCGAGAAGGAAGAAAAGAGGCCAGAAAGACAGTCTGAGCAAGAGACACTTCAGAGGGACAGCCTCACTCACAGACTGGAATCTGACAGGATTTGTCGAGACCGGCTCCCTAGCCCAGTCCTCACCATCCCACCCGAGACGTTTGTCTCCTTTTCCTTGAATCCGGTTCAACGTGCTCAGCCATCAACAGAGAAAAGTACGGAGTCCTCAAAGGTCAACGAGACGCGGTGTGCACAGGTTAGTCGTCTGAGCCAGGCTTGGGGCTGGGAAATTGGGACCATTAGAGCAGGAATGTAAAACAACAGCTAGGGGGCTGTTCAGGGAGATATATATATATATATATGAAAAATTAGAAAATTAGAAGGGGCGGCCAGAGGTAGGTAGCATAGTGATCGTCTTCTTCTTCTAGCGTTTGCCCTTCTTCCGCAGCCAGTCAACAGAGTCAGGTTGAGCCTGATGTCAAGTTTCGAGACCTCCTTTGAATCTGGAGAGGTGGCAGTCGTGGACTATGTGGGTCATAGTCTGTCTGGAGCCGCAGGGGCAGTTCGGGTCATCTCTGGCTCCCCAGCGATGGAACATAGCGGCGCACCGGCCATGGCCTGTTGGAAAGCGATTGAGGAGGGCCCGATCATAACGTGCTAGGTCAGAGCCGGGTTGACACTCGCAGGGGTCTGTGATGAGGTGTTTGTTCTTGACCTCAGCTGACTGCCAACTCTGTTTCCAAGAGTCTGGAACAGAGAAGTTCAGTGTAGGCGTAGGGGACCAGATTGGGTGACGAGACGTCAAGCGTTGGACAGGGTGGGCGAAGATCTCCGCGTATATTGGCAGGTCCAGTCGAGTGTAGACGTGGGAAATGAACTTAGATGATGCCGCATCCCGACGAATATCTGGCGGGGCGATGTTGCTAAGAACTGGCAGCCATGGAACCGGGGTGGGACGGATGGTTCCAGAAATGATCCTCATGGAGGAGTATAATTTGGAATCAACCAAGTGGACATGGGGGCTACGGAACCATCCTGGGGCCCAGTATTCTGCAGTGGAATAGCATAATGCCAGAGAGGATGATCGTAATGTGGAAGCGCTCGCGCCCCATGAGGAGCTGGCCAGTCTTGCAATGATGTGATTCCTCACGCCCACCTTTGCTGCAGTTTTTATGAGATGTTTGTGAAATGACAGAGTGCGATCGAGAGTAACGCCAAGATAGACTGGCTGGGCTTCATGCCGGATTCTCGTATCGCCAAGCTGCACATTAAGCTCACGCGAGGCTGAGGCATGGTGTAGATGGAAAACAGATGATACCGTTTTTGCAGTGCTAGGAATTAGTCGCCATTTTTTTACAGTAATCAGATATCAGAGACATGTCTTTCGTGAGTGTTTCCTCGAGGATGTCGAACTTTGATGCCTGAGTTGCACAGCATAGTGATTATGCAAAGAGACTCTCATACCTGAGGCTCCAAAGCCCCCAGGTTCAATCCCTCACACCACCATCAACCAGAGCTGATCAGTGCTCCAGTAAAAAAAAAAGAAGAAGAAGTTGAAAAACAAGACCAGAAAAGAAAACACAAGTCGAACCTGAAATGGAATTGGAGTATTACACCGAAGTAAAAGACTCTGGGGTGGGTGGGTGGGGAGAATACAGGTCCATGAAAAATGATGAATGACATAGTGGGGGTTGTATTGTTAAATGGGAATCTGGGGAATGTTATGCATGTTCAAACTATTGTATTTACTGTTGAATGTAAAGCATTAACTCCCCAATAAAGAAATAAATTATTAAAAAAAAAAAAAAGAAGAAGAAAATTAGAGGGAGCCTGGGAAGTGGCTTGGTTGGTATAGCATAGGCCTCCTATGCAAGTTCCTGGGTTTGAGCCCTGGCACCACAGAAGAGCACAGCAAAAACAAACAAGATTCCTGGAGCCTGTGGGTGGATGGTGGAATAGTGCATTAACATCTCCCCTCTTCCTCCCTCCTGCTTTCATGGAAGATCACAAAATGACAAGTGGCCCAGAAAAATGCAGGAGAATTGTGTGAAATATTAATGACTGAGAAAATTTCCAAATGAATGATAGATATCAAAAGACAGATTCAAGAAACTGAAAGGAAAAATGCCACCCCTAATAAACAAACAATCAAAATGATATGTAGGCATATTTAAACTACAGAACTTCAAAAGTAGAGGGGAAAAAAAAAAACTTTAAAAAGAGTCAGAGTAGTGGGCAGGGTAGATAACATAATGGTTATGCAAAGAGACTCTCATGCCTGAGGCTTCAAAGTCCCAGGTTCAACCTCTCACACCCGCCGGAAGCCAGAGCTGACCAGGGCTCTGGTAAAACAAATAAACAGATAAATATTAATTAAAAAAAGAAGTTAGAGTAGGGGAAAAGTACCTTCCCACAGAGAAGCAAAGATAAGAACCATGCCAAGGAGAAGAGAGTGGAGTGAAGCATTTACAGTAGAGAAATGTACTAGACCGATAAATGAAGTTCCAGGAATTGCTGGGGGTGGGGAGGGAGAATGCCCTGTCTGCAAGGAGCCCCGTGTTCAACCCCCAACACTGCAAAACAAACAGATGAGGGTAGAAGAAAGAAAATCCATCAATGTAGAATTCTATATCCTCTGAACTTATCTCTCAAAAACTGAAGGGAAGACAAAAAACAAAAAACAAGGCTTTCTTTGCTAAACAGAAATTGAAAGACACCTAGTTGCCAGTAGAACTGTCTTATACAACTTGTTAAAAGAAGATCTTTAGAAAGAAGGGGGCAGGGGTAGATAGCATAATGGTTATGCAAAGAGACTCTCATGCCTCCAAAACCTGGCTCCAAAGTCCCAGGTTCAATCCCCTGCACCACCATATGCAAGAGCTGAGCAAGACTCTGGTTAAAAAGAAGAAAGGAATGATGTTAGTCAGACATAAAGAAAGCTCTAGAGTAAGTAAAGGTATAACCTGGTTTAAATTATTTATTAGCTTAGGATAGACACAGTGAAACTGAGAAGGGGGAGACGGAGACACCTGCAGCCCTGTTTCCCCACTTGTGAAGCTTCCCTCCTGCAGGTGGGGACCAGGGGCTTGAACCCAGATCCTTGAACAGTGTAATATGTGTGCTCAACCAGTTTCTGAAAGCCTGGACCCCCATGAAAATATTTTCTTCTTTTCTTACTCTGAATTGACCTCACAGGTAACAGTTCTCCATTGTCCTCCTCCTTCTCTTCCCTCCACTTCTTTTTCTTTTTCAATATACACACAGAGAAAAAGAGAGTGAAACAGACCACAGCACTGAAGCCTCCCTTCAATGCAATAAGGGCCAGGCTTGAACCTGGGTCGCGCAGGACAAAGAAGCGCACTACCCAGGTGAGCTATTTTGCCAAGGCCAAAGGTGATAGTTTGAAGTAACTGTGGTGGTAATGCATTCCATGCTGTCTGTGTGGAGGAGGCGTATGAGCCATGATACAGGGTGTGTTTGTTGGGGGGGGGGGGGAGGATTGATTACCTGGTTAGGAGGGCAGTAAAACAGCTCACTTGACCAAGTTGAAGAAAGCTTTAGTGTCCTGGTCTCCCTGTCTTCACCTTCCCTCAAAACAAGATAACAACAACAACAAAAAGAAATCGCTATTGCTGTAAAGGACTTCTAGTTCCCACGAAATTGTGTAGCTGGTTTTGAAAGTCGACTTGGATTAATTGCATATTGCAAACTCTGGGGAAACTACTGGAGGAAGTAAAGTGAGCAAACAAAAGAAATATAACAACAGGCTCAGAAAAGGGAGAAGATGGAATATAATAAAATGCTCAGTTGAAAACACAAAAGACACAAGAAGGAACGGGGATAAAAACAGGAACAAAGCAGATAGGAAACAGTAACAGAGGTGGTGGCAGGCGCTAAACCCGGGCCCTTCGGCGTAAGTCCCGTGCCCTGCCGCTGAGCTCTCCTCTAATGGTGCTGACTAGTTTTGGGGGGCCCCCCAGGCCCTTCCCAAGGAGCCTGCCACGTGTGGTGTTCTCTGGTCACGTGGGCTGTCCTTCAGGTTCTGCTGGGGAGAAAGCACTTAGCACCCTCTACCAGCACTTACAGGGAACACACACATTGAAGGAGGGGAAGGAGGGCAGCTGGGGTCGGTGACGGGGACATGCCTGTCGCTCCTGCAGGCAGGCCTTCACGTTCTGGCTTTTTGCTAGCAGCTAGCTACCCGCACCAGCACCCCCGGCTGAGGAGTGAGCACCCCCATAGCACGTGTGTGCCTGGATGCCGGTCACATCTCCGCGTGTTGTGTGCTAGGTCCACTTCTGTGCCAGCTGGCTTTGGATGTGTCCAACACTGTGGGTTTTTGTCTTCTAATGGGACTAGAGGTTCACTTGCTTATGTGGATATATATACATATATTTTGCCTCCAGGCTTGGTGCTGGCACTACAAATCCACGGCTCCTGGAGGCCATTTTTTCCCATTTTATTGGACAAGACAGAGAGGAATTGAGAGAGGAAGGGAGATAGAGAGGGAGAGACAGAGAGACACCTGCGGACCTGCTCTGCTGCTGGCGAAGCTTTCCCCCTGCAGGTGGGGAGTGGACGCTCAGTTCCAGATCCTTGCTCGGGCCCTTGTGCTTGGTTCTACGTGTGTTTCACCGGGTGTGTCACCAGCAGCCCCCTTCCATGGCTTCCTCTGCTTATGTGCCCTGTAGGCTTGCTTGCTTGCTTGCTTATTTGTACTTCTGATTACTTTCTCCCTGTTTTCATCATTCTGCAGGCTGCGTTTTGTTTCTTGTCATGAACTGAAAGGTATGGATCCTTTTTAAAATTTTTATTTCCCTATATCTGCACTGGAGTAAGCAGGATTTTGTATTTTTCCTTTTTTGGCTTAAGGGGAATGTGGCAAGGATCTCAGACTTGGTATGGAACAAACATGAATTCAGCAAGCAGGCTACAGTCTCATCAGTGTCCCCTAGAAGCGCAGCTGATTTGATTAGATCTCTCTCTCTCTCTCTCTCTCTCTCTCTCCAGAGTTTCATATCTTTTCTATCCCTCAGGTTCCAGGCTGATTTTTTCTTTCTGTTTTACTTCAGATAAAGGAAGAGAGAGAGAGAGAGAGAGACCACAACACTATGATCCAGTGCCGTGACCTTTTCAAGTGGTGCCACGGCTCAAACCAGACCCTATGCACAGTAAGGTGCGTGCCCTACCAGTTCAACAAACTCATTTATTTTCCAGAGCCCTGATCAGCTCTGGATTATGGTGCCAGTGGGGACTGGGCCTGAGGCCATGGAGCCTCAGACATGAGAATCTTTTTGCATCACCATTAAGCTGTCTCCCCAGCCCTGAAGTTTTATTTAAATTAAAGTGTAGAGGCTTTGGTAGCACAGTGGGCTAAGTGCATGTGGCGCAAAGCACACGGGCCAGCTTAAGGATCCCAGTTCGAGGCCCCGGTTCCCCACCTTCATGAGGTCGCTGCACAAGTGGTGAAGCAGGTCTGTAGGCGTCTGTCTTTCTCTCCACCTCTCTGTCTTCCCCTCCTCTCTCCATTTCTCTCTGTCTATCCAACAACAACAACAACTATGACAACAATAACAACTACAACAAGGGCAACAAAATGGGAAAAAATAGCCTCGAGGAGCAGTGGATTTGTAGTGCAGGTACCGAGCCCCAGCAATAACCCTGGAGACAAAAAAAAAGTGGAGGCTTGAGGGCCAGTGAGGTAAATTCCTTGCCTGCGTGCAATCAACTCTGAGTCCCCGCAGCACCTGGGAGCCACAGTGACGAGAAGCTCCAATACTGTTATCTATCTATCTATCTATCTATCTATCTATCTATCTGTCATCTATCTATCTATCTATCTGTCATCTATCTATCTATCTATCTATCTATTTGTCATCTATCTGAAAGGAAAGGCAAAGTCATGAGGCCCCAGCTCTGCAAAATATGTATATGAAAGCAAACAAAACAGATTAAACTTTATCTCTTGGTATGTTTAATTTTCCATGTCCTCATGCCATACACTCTGCTAGGCACAGAACAAGCAGACCTGTTGCAGAATCAGCAGGAAGGGACTGAATCTCCCCGTCTGACTCAGTGCCAGAATCCAGACAGTCCCTGCAGGTGGACGTGAGCGAGTGTGACCAAGCGCACTTGAGCCTGGGTCCCTTCCCCGTTTGGAGGCCTCCACGATCATGTTGTCCTCAGGCCAGGTGCCTTCTCACGCCTTCTGGATGTGAGTTTACCTTCCCCCCTTTCCCACTAAGAGTTTGCCTTTGCTTCAGATCCAAAAGAAATCAAATCACACCCCTAAGGCACCAAGGTCACGCAAGTCCTGATCACCATTCATGGTGTGGCCAGCTTGGGGAGTGGCCACCAGCGGAGGCCAAGATAAAAGGCAAGGCTGTGGGACAGGTGCTGTTCCAGGTGGAGATGCCACGTGTCCCAGCCATGACCCTGCTTCTCAGGACAGCACAATGTCCCTCAGCAGGGCGAGCGCTTCCTGGGACCTGAATGAGCTCTGAGCCTTCACAGAGGTTTAACAGATTAATTTCCCAGGAGTCACTACTCCAGGCTGCCCAAGCAATGGCAACACAGAGACCTGTTCACTCTCCACCGAGCTGAGGAGAGGCAGCATGAGAGAAGGCCAGAGATAGCTCAGTGTGTTCCTCCTTCTCTGCCTCTCTCTGTCTCTGTTTCTCTCCCTGTGTGAAAAAGTGGCCTGGAGTGGTTCCAGTCACACATGTGAGAGACTCAGGTTCCACCCAAAACAAACCAAAGCAAATAACAATAACAAAAAGCGGCTTGAGGACTAGAGAGAGACCACAAGGGTGATGCTAAAAGACTGGCTGGGGCAGGAGAGGGAGCCACGCATGCAGGGGGAGAACTGACAGCCGGTCAGCTTCGCAGACAGCCCTCCGACTACACCCACTGCAAGGGAACAATGTGGCTCTGGTCTAGCCCAGTGGGCTGGGGCATTCTAGGTGGGCTGCACAGAAAGACACCTGCATTTAATTAAAAACAACAACTGGGAGTAGGGTGGTAGCGCAGCGGGTTAAGCGCACATGGCACAAAGCACAAGGACCGGCTTAAGGATCCTAGTTCGAGCCCCCAGCTCCCCACCTGCAGGGGGGTCATTTCACAGGCTGGGAAGAAGGTCTGCAGGTGTCTGTCTTTCTCTCCCCCCTCTGTCTTCCCCTTCTGTCTCCATTTCTCTCTGTCCTATCCAACAACGACGAGATCAGTAAGAACAACAATAACTACAACAACAATAAAAACAACAAGGGCAACAAAAGGAAAAATAAATAAAATTTAAAAAAGTAAACAACAACAACAACAAAAACAGATGCAGGGGCCAAGAAGTGGCGCAGACCGCCTGTGAAGCGACCCCCCTGCCGGTGGGTGTCTGTGGGCTCGATCCTTGTGCTTTGCACCACCTGCGCTTAACCTGCTGCGCTACCGACCGATTCCCAGAATCATTTATTTTTATAAATAAAATTATATATTAAAAGATCATATATTTAATGAAAGAAGGGAGAGAGAGCCAGGGCATCATTATATCCCAGGCAGTGCTGGGGTTGGGGTTGGGGGTTGGGGGGCCTCACTCCGGCCAGCTTGTTACTCTCCCATGATGCCACCTGCCAGAAGCCCAGTTGGTGTTTTTAAATAAAAGCAGTCTCTTAACTAAAGGGACCCTGGTGGGGAGGAGCTACTGCCCCATTCCCCGCAGCTGGGCTCAGGGGAAGAGAAGTGCCCTGTAGGTGTGACAGGCCCTCTGAGTCCCAGAAGGCTCCCACAAGGCCCCGTGGCTGCCAGGAGCAGTTTGGAGAGACCCTTCTCCTGCAGTCAGGTCTTGGGTGTAGTATGCTCAATAGATAGATTTTAAAAAAATATATGGGGAGTCGGGAGGCAGCGCAGCAGGTTAAGCGTACGTGGTGCAAAGCAAGGACCGGCGTAAGGATCCCGGTTCAAGCCCCCAGCTCCCCAACTGCAGGGGAGACGCTTCACAGGCGGTGAAGCAGGTCTGTAGGTGTCTGTCTTTCTCTCCCCCTCTGTCTTCCCCTCCTCTCTCCATTTCTCTCTGTCCTATCCAACAACAACG
This sequence comes from Erinaceus europaeus, assembly GCF_950295315.1. NCBI lineage: Eukaryota > Metazoa > Chordata > Mammalia > Eulipotyphla > Erinaceidae > Erinaceus > Erinaceus europaeus. The sequence continues at coordinate 2,155,869 of NC_080177.1, read as the reverse complement.
GCATTAATAACAACAATAATAATAACTACAATAATAAAACAACAAAGGCAACAAAAGGGAATAAATAAATAAATATTAAAAATAGGTATTTTTAAATGTTTGTTTATTTAGTGGATAATGAGAAATGGAGTGGGAAGGGGCAATAGGGAGGGAGAGAAGCATGTACCTACAGCCCTGCCTCACCACTCATTAAGCTTCCCCCCTTCAGGTGGGGACTGGGGCCTTGAACCCGGGTTCTTGAGCATGGGAGCAATTGTGCTCAACCAGGTGCACCACTGCACAGTTCCTCATTTATTTAGCTTTATTAATTAGGCCAGAGCTCTGCTCAGTTATGATCTATGCAGAGCCAGGCATTGAACCTGGGACCTTGGAGCCTCAGACACACAAGCCCTGTGGCTCTAAGGGTGAGCTATCTTCTTGACTATCAGACAGACAAGAATTTTTTAAAGATGATCTATAGTTATATGAGAAAAGTTTCACAAAGCACACACACACACACACACACACACACAGAGAGAGAGAGAGAGAGAGAGAGAGAGAGAGAGTCAGAAGGCAGAGCACCAGGCTGGTACATGAACTGCTGGGGATCAAACCTCAGCTCAGCAATTTCCCTGGCTACTGAACAGGTTCCTTTAAAAAGTGATGTTTTCAGGGAGTCGGGCGGTAGAGCTGCAGGTTAAGTGCACGTGATGCAAAGCGCAAGGATCAGCAAGGATCCCGGTTCGAGCCCTCAGCTCCCCACTGGCAGAGGAGTCGCTTCACAGGTGGTGAAGCAGGTCTGCAGGTGTCTGTCTTTTTCTCCCTCTCTCTGTCTTTTCCTCCTCTCTCCATTTCTTTCTGTCCTATCCAACAACGACGACATCAGTAAGAACAACATAATAACTACAACAACAATGAAAAACAATAATGGCAACAAAAGGGGGAAAAAAAGTGATGTTTTAAGACCATAGACTGAGTCTTTGAAATGCTGACTCTCTTAAAAACTTAGACCAATGAGAACAGAAGCAACCAGTGGTATTACTCTATAAGACACAGCTATATACAAATAATGTCAAAGGGCATAAAATATGGTGATGTCATCATAAATTATGATGATACAGCAAAACCTAACAAAGGGATTTTCAAAGTTAACCCAATTGCCAAATAATTTGATTTCAGCAACAACTATCTATTGCCTTCTTAAACCCTAAGACAGCAGGAAGCTCCCGCTTCCTCTATAGAGCCTCTGTTTCTCCCAGTCCTGAAACCTCTAGGGTGGAGCTCACTTTCCTGCATGCCTCTCTCAATTCATACCCAATGATACTGCATCTGATGATCCCAACCTAATCAACTCAATGAGTACCACCTCAGCACGCTTCACTTCAGACTGTGTCCAGAGACATCAGGCATGGAATGTCAACCTTTCATCCTCATTACTCGGGTCAGACCTTTCCTTTCATAGGATTGTCTAATTCTATTTCAGGGGGTTCACTTCCTAACAAAGTCCCAAAACCTAGGTATAGACCAGGTCCTGTGAGACAGAGCCTATGTTCACATGTATCCATAAATTAGGGCAAAATATAGACCTGAAAGCAAAAGTACACAATAGTCTTCAGTGAGTCTTAACTGAAGCAAGAAAGCAGAAAGACCTAAAAAGACACCATAAAGTTCCTAATGAAATAGTGTCTACTTAGAAGTAGATACCCTCTGATACCCTCCTCACATACTTCCTATCATACTTCCCTCACTCAATCCAAAGCTAACCTTATCAAAGCAGGGACTGCAGGGCCAGATGGTGGCTCACCTGGTTGAGTGTACATGCTACAGTGTGCAAGGACCAAGGTTCGAGCCCCCAGTCCCCACCTGCAGGGGGAAAGCTTCACAAGTGGTGAAGCAGGGCTGCAGGTGTCTCTCTGTCTCTCTCCCCATCTATCACCCCCTTCCCTCTCCATTTCTGGCTGTCTGTATCTAATAAATAAAGATAAAAAATAAAAATAAAAACAAACAAACAACAACAACAAAAAAAAACAAAGCAAGGACTGCAAAAGCTGAATAAGGGCAAGAGACTGGCATACTTTAATGATGACTCTTTAGTCACTATCAGGCCACCCCATCAGCTGGGGCCCTAGTCGGGGAGTCCTGAGATTCCCAAACAGACATGACAGGTCTAGGTCTTGAATAGATCCCTTTCTCCATTGTCACTGGTTATCCCCATCAGGAACAACACAATAGACCCCTTTGTGGGCCCCTATAGCACCTTGCCCTCAACGTGGATCAACAATGGTAGAGAATGTTCCATCCTCCGAAGGGAGGCTGGACAACATACTCTATGCTACACCTGAGGAAGATGGGTCCCGAAATTGGGGCAGCTTGGAATGTTCCTACTCATGACCACAGAATGTGAGCTCAGGTCTACAGGGATGCAGAGGTCACACAGGCTCTTAAGCTGAATATGAGCCCCAGATCACATCAAATCGATGTGGTTTATAGTCAACAATAGTTATACTCCTTTCCTATATTTGAGAGCTACTCTCTTCCCTGATTCAGCTTTCTGGCCCTTTTTCCAGCCATGGCATCATCTCCCCAGACAATAACTTAGATCTACCTGCATATCAGATGTCAGGCTCAAGAAAAAACAAAACACAAAAACAAAACAAAACAAAACAAAACACAACAAAAAACTAGCATAGTCATGGGCTTTTTGGAATATAATTAAAATAGGACTACTAACTGTCTATAAAACGGAGACCCCCTCAACTCTTCATCTGCACTATTCCAGCCTTTAGGTTTATGATTAGTCAACACTATGTTTGGCTTTGTATGTTAACTCTCTTTTCAGCCACCAGGTTCCAGATGCCAGCATGATGCCAGCCAGATTTCCCTGGGCAGACAACCCCACCAATGTGTCCTGGAGCCCCACTTCTCCACAGCCCTGCCCCACTAGGGAAAGAGAGAGGCAGGCTGGGAGTATGGATCCACCTGTCAACACCCATGTTCAGCGGGGAAGCAATTACAGAGAAGCCAGACCTTCCACCTTCTGCATCCCACAATGATGCTCCCAGAGGGATAAGGAATAGGAAAGCTATCAGGGGAGGGGATGGGATACGGAGTTCTGGTAGTGGGAGCTATGTGAAATTGTAGCCCTTACCCTACAGTTTTTGTCAGTGTTTCCTTTTTATAAATATATTTTTTTAAAGTGGTGTTTTATTCATCTAATGAGAGAGAGAGAGAAAGACTCAGTACTGTTCTAGCTACATGCAGCACCAGGCACTGAGCCTGAGGCCTCAGGTCCAGCCGAACATGCACTCAACCTCAATGATGGTCGCACCTCTGCAGGGTCCCCAGAGGCTGGCAGCAGGGACAGACAGTAACTCCTGGGGTGTGGGGTGGGGTGGGTGAGTCTGTGCCTGACTGCCCAGGTCTGCATCCGGTATGGCCTCAGTGGGAGCCCTTGGACAAGCCACTTAACCTCTCTGAATCTCATCTTTCAGGTGAAAACAGCAGCGGCCACATGCCACCACCTGCTGGCCACACCTGCGTGCACAGCCCCCACCTCAGGGCTGACTGGAGGCTGGACTCCAGCCCAGCCAGGCTGGGCGCCCATCCCCAGGTCCACAGCCCAGGGGCAGGGCTGGTACCCGCTGCCCGTGCTCCTTGCACTGCCCACTCTATCCAGTCTGGAAGGCAGACAGCTCCCACTCTGGTCACCCCGCCCCACCCCCAAGGCACCCTGGGAAGGGAAAGCTGGCAGCTCTCCAAGTCCCCAGGGCCCTGGAGCCCTGCCCCACCCCCTCCCCTCTGCCTAGAACAAAGTACACTGGGCTGGCTGCTTGCGGGAACATTCCAGGCCCCTGAGTCCCCCCTCCAGCCCCCCCAGGTCTTGGCGCCGGCCTGGGCTGCAGACTCAATTGCACTGGAGGAATTCTCTCAGCTCCTGTCTGACCTCTGGGCGGGGGAGGGGCTGCACCTGTGGGGGAGGGGTGTCCACCCCTGGTGGTGGCCAGCAGGACCGAGTCCCCTGCCCTGCAAAGTGCTGCTGTGAAAATAGAAGGGAGGTCTCCTCCCCCCAGCCCGCTGCGCTGAGCTTTTCAAATCTGGATTTGGGCCTTCCCGATCAATTGCTTGACACACAAATGCAGACACGTGTATCTGGCTAGTTTAAGATCAGTCACTTTCTTTCTTCCATTATTTCTTTTTCTTTCTTTCTTTCTTTCTTTCTTTCTTTCTTTCTTTCTTTCTTTCTTTCTTTCTTTTCTTTTCTTTTTCTTTATACCAGAGCACTGCTCAGCTCTGACTTACAGTGGTGTTGGGGGATTGAACCTGGGACTTTGGAGCCTCAGGCATGAGAATCTCTTTACATAACCATTATGCTATCTACCCCCACCCTCTATCATCTTATTAGTTACATGTCTACTAAGGGGAGGGAGAGGGAGAGACACCACGGCACTGTTCCACAACCCAGGAGCGCCCTGGTGGTGTCAGGGAATAAACCCAAGGCCCCAGGCCCGCGAAGAAATTAGGAACAGGGCAGCTGAACAAGGCAGTGAGGGGAAGAGGTGACATGAAGGACGAGCTACCTCAAGGCAAATTAATTACGAACCTGGGGTTGGAGGGGTTGTCATGCCCGAGGCCCCGAGGTGCCAGTTCCCTGTGTACTGCCTCTGCCTCTTGAAAACATAGATACACATATCAGGGTTATCAGTGGGGACTGACGTCTACACAATAGCTCCACTGCTCCCAGCAGCCATTTCTTCCTTTTTCTTTCATTGAGGGTGAGAGTCAGAGAGAGAGAGAGAGAGAGAGAGAGAGACCTACAGCACTGCTCCATCGTTTATGAAGCTTCCCCCTCTCTGCAGCTGGGGACGGGGGCCTTGAACCTGAGTCTCTGTAGATAGTGACTTGTGTGCTCTGCAGGGTCAGCCACCACCCAGCCTCTTAAAAACAGTTCATGCACCCCTCTTATCCTATAGTTTAGTCAATGTTTCCTTTTTACAAATAAAAAATAATAATAATTAAAAAAACCAGTTCATGCTGCCTGGGCAGTGACACAAAGGCTAGAGTGCTGGACTTGCACACCTGAGGCTCTGAATTTACAACCTGGAACTGTGCGTGCCAGGGTGGAGGTCTGGCTCTCTCTCTCTCTCTCTCATTAATAAATAAAAGCAACTTAAAAAAAAAAAAGCAAAGCAAAGGAATTAGGGAACCAGCATCCAGCATCCAACGTGGGTGTTATGAGTCTCTCACAGGGAAGCCAGACAGCTGCCTTCGTCAAGCCTTCTGGGACTCTGAGCCCTTGTGCCTGGAGGTTCCCGAAATCCTAGCCCTGGGGAACTGTGGAAGATGAACGCAGACTGCTTTCCACTCAGGGTGACTTGATATACCACACACAAGTGACCCAGAGCCCCGAAAGCTAGGATACTGCTGAGTGGCCTCCTAGTCCCAGTATCTTTGGTATTTAGAAGAGGGGGGGACAGAGACAGAGAGCATAGGAGGAAAGAGGAGAAACTCTAGCACTGCTTCACCGTCCATGGAGTTCCCCTGGTGCTGTTATGGTGTTTCTGTATGGTACCGGAGGCTTGAACCCAGGGCCTCACACGTGATCAAGAGGGTACTGTCTTACTACCAGATGGTTTCACTCATATGTAGAAGCTAGAAAAAAAGAAAGAAAGAAAGAGAAGTAAACTGTCTCTAAGACTCTGTAGAACTCTGGTGGTGATCTTTGGGAGGTGGGAGGGTGTGGGACTGTATCCTGTGGTCTTACAGTCACGGGACCCGCTATTAATCACAGATAAAAAGTGACCCCAAGGGGAGTCGGGCTGTAGTACAGCGGGCTAAGCGCAGGTGGCGCAAAGCACAAAGACCGGCATAAGGATCCCGGTTCGAACCCCGGCTCCCCACCTGCAGGGGAGTCGCTTCACAGGCGGTGAAGCAGGTCTGCAGGTGTCTATTTTTCTCTCCTCCTCTCTGTCTTCCCCTCCCTCTCTCCATTTCTCTCTGTCCTATCCAACAACAACAACAACAACAATAAATACAACAATAAAACAACAAGGGCAACAAAAGGGAAAAAATAAATTAAATAAATATAAAAAAAGTAAAAAAAAAAGTGACCCCAAAAGATGGGCTGTTTGGTGTGCCCTACACCTGGCTTCCTGTGCAGTCATGTTTATTAAACAGACTGATTTTCACTTCCCCTTTCTGCTGAGATCCTTGATAGCTTTTAGGAGCAAGCTTCTGTTGGCCTCCTCATTCGGTTTTGGGTCTGTTTCCTCTTTACTGTTCTCTGCAAGTGTTTGGATAATCATGGTATTTTTTAAATCTCTTAAATATTTAATATTTATTAGAATATGCTAGTGAAGCCATCTGGGACTGGAGTCTCTTTGTTGGAAGATTGAAATTATAAATTCAATTTCTTCAGCGGCTGTAGCACAATTCAGATTGTCTATTCCTTCTTTGGCTGTTTTTTTTTTTTTTTTGTAAGTTACAGTTTTTCAAGAAATTTGCTATTTATTTGAGACTTCAAATTGTTTGTAACCCTGTTTTTTTTTTTTTTTTATCACATCTATAAAGTCTGTAGCAATGTCTTTTAAAAACATTTTCCCCCTAAAGTTGCTAATTCTCTCATAATAGATTTGTCTCCTCTGAGTCTTCCTAGGGACTTGGAATTGTATTAGTATTCTTTGCTTTCTAAGCTTTTTTTTTTATTGCATTCATTTTTTTTTAACATTATCGGAGCTTCACTGCTCTGGGTTGACTTTTTAGAGAGAGACACAGAGACAGAGAAACAAGGAAAGACACCACAGCATGACGCTTCCCCCAGGGCAGCAGGACGAGAGCTGGAAGCTGAGCTAGGAGCATGCCAGAGCAGGGACTTTCTGCTCCTCTTGCTTTTAAAAAATATTTATTTATTTATTCTTTTTTGCTGCCCTTGTTTTATTGTTGTAGTTATTATTGTTGTTGTTATTGATGTTGTTGTTGGATAGGACAGAGAGAAATGGAGAGAGGAGGGGAAGACAGAGAGGGGGAGAGAAAGACAGACACCTGCAGACCTGCTTCACTGCCTGTGAAGTGACTCCCCTGTAGGTGGGGAGCCGGGGGCTCAAACCGGGATCCTTACACTGGACCTTGTGCTTTGTTGCCATGTGCGCTCGACCCATTGCTACCGCCCAACTCCCTATTTTATTTTTTTTAATGCAACATCAGGGTTTCCTGCACTGGACCAACTTTTTAATTTTTTTAAAAAAATAATATTTATTTATTTATTTATTCCCTTTTTTTGTTCCTTTTTATTGTTGTACTTATTATTTTTGTTATTGATGTCACTGTTGTTGGATAGGACAGAGAGAAACGGAGAGAGGAGGGGAAGACACAGAAGGGGAGAAAAAGACAGACACCTGCAGACCTGCTTCACCACTTGTGAAGTGACTCCCCTGCAGGTGGGGAGCCGGGGGCTCGAACCAGGATCCTTATGCCGGTCCTTGCACTTCGGGCCACGTGCACTTAATCCGCTGTGCTATTGCCTGACTCCCAATCCTTTTGTTTTCTCCATTTTTTTGAGTACAGACACAAAGAGAGGAGAGACACTACAACAGCGCCATGGAATCCTCACCCCACCTCCAACAGTGCTGTCATGATGCTCCCATGGGGTGCTGGGGCTTGAACCCAGGGCCTCACATATGGTAAGGCAGCGTTGTTAGATAGGACAGAGAGAAGTGGAGAGTGGAGGGGAAGACAGAGAAGGGGAGAGAAAAATAGATACCTACAGACCTGCTTCACCACTTGTGAAGTGACTCCCCTGCAGGTGGGGAGCCGGGGGCTCAAACCGGGATCCTTCTGCTGGTCCTTGTGCTTTGCGCCACCTGCGCTTAACCTGCTGCGCTACCGCCCAACTCCCCACCCTCGACTTCTTATACAGTCACCTGTCTGTTGGATTAAGCTCCCACCCTAACAACTGCATGCAGTACAGTTGCACTAGGAGTTGAGGTTTCAACATACACATTTGGGGAAGGGGAAATTATTCAGTTTCTAACAGTGCGGTTGCAAGTGTATTACTTTTTTTTTTGCTACGTAGGAATTATTTGTGTTGCTTTAACATGTTCTGTTACACAACATTATAAAGTGGTTCGTTGATTTCTTTAGGAGAGGAGAGAAAGCGGGAACCAGACGTTCAATCTGGCACCCACAGTGCTGGGGATCAAACTTAGGACTTCAGGTCTGAGAGTCCAAGGCTTTACTCACCCGCCGCACAGTCTCCCAGGGCCCTATACTATTTTTCTGATGAGCATTTGGCTGGATTCAAGATTGAGGCCACTATGAATAGGGTATATATATATATATATATATTTTTTTTTTTTTTTTTTTTTTTGACAAGAGCTCCACTCAGCTCTGGTAGTGCTGGGAGCTGAACCTGAGGTCTCTGGCATGCAAGTTTTCTGTGTTGCATTGTACATCTTCTGAGTGAATGTTGAGCTGGGCCAACTAGGTATCCTTTTCTTTCTCTTTCTTTTGAGAGACAGAGGCTGATTATAGCCCCAAAGCTACCTTCGTGAGGTGGGGTCCAGGCTCAAACCAGGGTTGCCACATGGCAAAGCAGCTCACTAAGCACTTGTGCTGTTTCACCCACCCAGGTTCCCGATTTTCAGTTTTGCCACAAACTGACAATTTCCCTGCGGGTCAGCTTAAGCTCTGATCAGCAGCACCTGAGAGCTCTTGCTGGCCAACTTCTTGGACTTGTGATCTTGGCAGCATTTGATTTCTTTTTTCATTTATTTAGTTGGTGATGGAGGCCGAGTGGAATATCTTTTTGCCGGGGTAGCCTGAGGGTGCTTCTTCCAGAGCAAGTGCTCTCTGGGTTGGAGAGAACTCGACTGGAGCCAACCTAGGCTGCTGCGTGGGAGAGGGATCAGGAACTCGTGCTGGGCTAGCGTCACAGGAGGGAGACTCTGGGATTCTCGGAGCTGGAAGGCAATCCCATGAGTGTTTAATCAGAAGAGCAGCTGTATTTATACTCGCCCAGAGGGAAATAGTAGGGTGGAAACAGGATGTGACGTAGAGAGGGTGGAGTGAAAAGAATGCAAACTAGTGGTGGAAAACAAGGTGTGACTAGGATAGCAGCGGAGCAAAAAGAGAATGCGAACCAGTGAGATTAAACCAATGCCCTGCAGGCAGTGTGATTCTCAGGTAAAACAGTGATTATGTAAATAGACCACAGTTAAGCAGGGGGGAGCTGGCGTACTGCCCAACATCTTATGATTTTAATTTGCATTTCCTGTTTGATTAGAGAAACTGAGTTGCATTCCTATGTTCATTGACCACTTGGAATTTTGGTTTTGTTTTCTGGTATTTTTTTTTTTTTTAAGATTTCATTTATTTATTGATGAGAAAGATAGGAGGAGAAAGAGAAAGAACCAGACATCACTCTGGTACATGTGCTGCTGGGACTTGAACTCAGGACCTGACGCTTGGGAGTCAAGGGCTTTATCCACTGTGCCACCTCCCAGACCACACTGGTATTTCTTTTTTTTTTTTTTTCCCCAAATATTTTTATTATCTTTTACTTATGTACTGGATAGAGATAGTCAGAAATCAAGAGGGAAGGGGGTAATAGAGAGGAAGAGAGACAGAGACACCTGCAGCACTGCTTCACCCCTCGTGAAGCTTTCCCCCTGCTGGTGGGGACTGGGGCTCAAACCTGGGTCCTTGCTCACTGTAACATGTGCGCTCAACCAGGCATGCCACCACCCAGTCCCTGCCGGCATTTCTCTGTAGGGTTTCTAAATGTATCCTGGCCAGCTGGATGTGTTATTGCCCATCGTAAGTAAAGTGCTTCCCTGAGCTCTGCGAGCAGAGGTGCTGCTCTAAAGGGTCGTGAGAACCCCCAAATTTGTAGCTGTTTATGAAGTGTGAGCGGTCTCAGGATCCCCAATATATGGCGGTGTCCAGACCAAGGGCACCCTGGCGGGAGGCTGACACTATTTCCAAGGGCTTAGCATCAGAAGTCTGTTGCAAAATAATAATAATAGCAATAAGAATAGCCAGACTGACTGTTGTGCTGTGTGAACCCGTGATCAGAGGGGAGTTGGGGAGATGGGAGACTAGGTAGAAGAGTCTCCGGTGTCACTGGAACGTGGTGAGTAGTGTGAGCGCACGTGCGCACACGCAGAGACCATGCCCCTGAAGTCTGACAATGCTGCAAATCAAAGCCAGATTAAAAAAAAAGATGCAGGGGGCGGGGAGAGCTGAGCAGTAACAGGCTGGTTAAATGCACGTGATACTCTGCGCAAAGACCCGTGCAAAGATCTGGGTTTACTACCCCGGCTCCCCACCTGCAGGGAGAAAGCGTCACAAGTGATGAAGCAGGTCTGCAGGTGTCTTTCTTGCTCCTTGTTTATCTTACCCTCCTCTCTGTTGTTTTCGCCGGGCTGGCTTCATGGACTCATGGCTGGGTTGTACGCAGTATCTCTTTATTCATGCAGGATGCAGCACAATCTATACCAAGCTAAGCTAAAACTAAAAACTACAAACAATCTTGTTCTTATAAATATACTAGCCCAGTAGGGTGGGAACAGGATGCGACAGAGAGGGTGGAGAGAAAAGTGACTGGTGAAAGTCAGGGTATGATAAGGAGAGGGGGCGGAGCAGGTGAGAATTCCATTACTGAACCACCAATGCCCTGGAGGGAGGGTGGTGCTTGTTAACAGCGGTTATGTAAATAGAATGAAGTGGTTATGTAAATAGAATAGTGTTAAGCAGGGGGGATTAAACTAATGAAACAGAAGGGGTTTTAGAAGCAGACCAACACCTCTCTCAATTTCTCTCTGTCCTATCCAATAGAAAATGGAAAAAAAGGTCTCCAGGAGCAGTGGATTCATGGTGTCCCACATGGAGCCCCAGTGATATGCCTGGAGGCTATAAATCAATCAATAAATCAATAAATATCAGGGAGAAGATGGGGCTGGAAAGATACACAGTGGTATATACAATAGGCTTTCATGTCTGAGACTCCAAGGTCCCAAGTTCAATTCCTAGCACCACCATCAGCCAGAGTACAGCAGGACTCTGGTCAGGGAAAAAAAGAAAAAGAAAAAGAAAAAAGAAAACTCTAATATGAAACACAAGCAGTATCTTAAAACAAGAATTGGGTCGCAGCAGCCTGGGGTGGGCACAGTGGTAGAGCTTGGCCTCGTAAGCATGAGGTCTTGAGTTCAATCCCTAGCACCTCAGGTTCCAGACTGCTGCTCTCTGTCTCTGTAGTTTGTGAAATAAAATTAATCTTTTTATTATTTTTTTTATTTTTCAAAGATATTTATTTATTTATTATTGGATAGAGGCAGAACTGGAGAGGAGAGGGGGAGATAGACAGAGAGACACCCGCAGCCCTGCTTCACCACTTGTGAAGCTTTCTCCCTGCAGGTGGGGACCAGGGGCTTGAACTCAGGTCTTTGAGCACTGTGATGTATGCACTCAACCAGGTGTGCCACCACCTGGCCCCAATAAAATAAATCTTAATAATAATGAAAAAAGGACTGTACTGCAGCGCACCCATTGGTGAAAGCAGAACAGACTTCAATTCCTACCTCTGGCCCCCAGTGTTTAAGACTGAAAATATTGAGAGCAGCTGTTGGCCCAAGGCCAATTGTTCCTTGTTTCCTGTGGATATTTCCACCTGTGCCCACCCTGTGATAACTATAAAAAGGTGGGACGAGAAGTGATCAGGGTCACAGACTCTCCCTTTGCTTGGAAGGGTGTCGGCGGCCTAAACTTAAGCTTGATAGTAAAGGCTCTTGCTATTGCTATTGCATGTGATTCTGGTCTTGTTTGCATGAGATCGGGACTCGAACTTCTGGGCCCAACATATTGTATAATAATATGCAATAGTATTGCATGGTCCTCACCACCATCTAGGCCCTCAACATTCTCAGCATCTCAGAAAGGATTCCCTCATCTACTGACAGCAGGCCTCTTTCCCTCTGCCCCGCCCCCTGGAGCCTCGGCTCTGCTCTGTGTCTCCGAGCTTCGTTTCTGTCTGTCCTGGAATCTTCACGGGAAAGAACTCATCTGCGCTGTGGCATCTGCATCCAGCTTGCATTCAGCATGTTTTCAAGGTCACATATTTTTGATAGGTAGTATTTTTCTTTTCTCTTTCTTTTTTTCTTTTTTTTTTTTTTTAATTTTATTATCTTTATTTATTGGATAGAGACAGAAATTGAGAGAGAAGAGAATGATAGAGAGGAGAGAGACAGAGAGATACCTGCAGCCCTGCTTCACCACTCATAAAGCTTTCCCCCTGCAGGTGGGGACTGGGGGCTCGAACCCTGGTCCTTGTGCCCTGTAATATGTGCGCTCAACCAGGTGTGCCACCACCTCGCCCCTCTTTCTTTCTTTATCTGATAGAGACAGAAATCAAGAGGAAGGGGGCTAGAGAAGGAGAGAGATAGGGAGACAACTGCACCCCTGCTTCACCACTTGCAAAACTTTCTCCCTGCAGGTGGGGACCAGGGGCTTGAACCCACATCCTTGTGCACTGTAATATGTGTTCGCTACTGGGTGTGGCATTATCCACTCCCTTTCCCTATTACAATCTTATCTCTGTATTTATTTCAGTATTGTATTCTATAAATTAATCCTTATAAATATTATATTAATTTCAAATTAGTTTAATTTTAAGTAGGTATAATTTTTTATTTCAAAATATATTTTACTTTATATATATATAAGCTGTTGCTGACTATAATATGTATATGCTTGAATTCAACTTGTGATTATTAAGAGAATGATTATCTATTTTTTGCTTATTTTTGCCTGCAATGTTTGGGTTTCTCTTGCTCTATGCATAGCTCTTGTCTGTCACTGGCTTTGAGTTCCTTTTAAAGAGGGAGCTTGCATCCCAACAGGTTGGGCATAAGAATATGAGGTCCTGAGTTCAGTACTCTGGTTCTCGCTCTCTTTTAAAGATTTTATTTATTTTATTAGTGAGAAAGATAGGAGGAGAGAGAGAAAGAACCAGACATCACTCTGGTATATGTGCGGCCATGGATTGAACTCAGGACCTCATGGTTGAGAGTCCAGTGCTTTATCCACCACGCCACCTCCCGGACCACCTCTGGTTCTCTCTATTTCATTAGTAAGTAAAAACGTTAAGGTGTGTTTACTTTAGTTCAATCTGGTCCTATAATAAGGAGACATAATCAAGGACTGTCAAGGCTTGTCTTCCTTCCTCTCCAATCCTGGGTGGTCTGTTTACACTTCTCTGCAATTTGGAGGGGTGGTTGCTCAGACTCTAGACTTACTGATTACACTGCTCATTCTGAGTAATGCGTGTGACTCGCATTTACCGATGGATTCATTGTCGTCAGAAAAGAAATGATATCACAAGGAAGCTGGTAATTTAAACACTTTCTCGGGCAGCCAGTGGGAGCTGGTAGGGCAGGCAATTGTTTGAAAACAAAAGAAAAAAAAGAATCACCACTGGATCCAGCAACCCGGCTCTGAGAAAGCCGAAGCAGAGACTCCCCACACGCTGACACCTCCGTGTTCACAGCAGCCAAAGGGCGGGCCAGCCCCAGTGCCTGTGGATGGATGGGCAGACGGATGTGTGTGTGTGTGTGTGTGTGTGTGTGTGTGTGTGTGTGTGTATGTAAGGACTTACGGCTGGGTGGGTGGACGGACATGATGTGGAAGTACACTTGATGAAATACTGACCTCAGGAAAGAACCAAATGCTGAGGCTGACCACCACATGGATAATAAGCTCGGAGGCCTTCTGCTGGGGGCCGCGAGCCAGTGGGTCCAGAAAGACCCCTCCTGGTGAGCAGCTCCTGGGAGGGACCTGGAGGCACCACACGCAGAGACAGAGCTGAGTGGGGCTCCCCAGGGCTGCCGGCAGAGTGTGGGGGGTCACATAGAGTGAGTGTGTCAGGGCCGGTGAAAGTCCTAGAGAAATGGTGGTGTGAAAACAATGGAGTGAGCTTAATGCCACTGTGTCTTTCTTTCTCTCCTGTCCTTCCTTCCTCCCTTCCTCCCTCCTCCCCTCCCTCCCTCCCTCCCTCCCTCCATTCCTCCCTTCCTTCCTTCCTTCCTTCCTTCCTTCCAGTCTTTTTCTTTTCTTTTTAAAAAGGTGATTTTCGGCTATGTACACCTTGCCAGTCCCTTTTCTTTTTCTTTCTTTTTTGTTACTTTTTATTTCTTTATTGGGGAATTAATGTTTTACAGTCGACAATAAACACAATAGTTTGTATTTATAAATACAATAGTTTGCACATGCATAGCATTTCCCAGTTTTCCATAGAACAATACCACCACTTTTCTTTTTCCGATACTTCCTTTTTTTTTTTAATATTTATTTTATTTATTTATTCCCTTTTGTTGCCCTTGTTGTTTTATTGTTGTAGTTATTATTGTTGTTGTCGTTGTTGTTGGATAGGACAGAGAGAAATGGAGAGAGGAGGGGAAGACAGAGAGGGGGAGAGAAGGACAGACACCTGCAGACCTGCTTCACCGCCTGCGAAGCGACTCCCCTGCAGGTGGGGAGCCGGGGGTTCAAACCGGGATCCTTATGCCGGTCCTTGTGCTTTGCGCCACCTGCGCTTAGCCCGCTGCGCTACAGCCCGACTCCCGATACTTCCCTTTTTAAATGACAATTTTGGCAGAAATAAACAGACAAACAAAAAGCCACCTCCCACCTACAATCTATAAGAACTAACAACAGTGCCAGGTGCCAGCCCAACTCTTAGAGCACAGAACTTTGTCTGCCGGAGGCTCCTGAGGCCATAGGTTCAATCCCCGGCACCAAGCAGTGTCAGAACTGAGCAGTAAGTGCTCTGGTCTTTCTGTCTCTCCTCTTACTCTTGGTCTCATAATACGTAAATAAACAGATCTTAGGAAAAAACAAACTCTTAGAAGCAGACTTAAAATATCTTGTAGTTTTTTAATACAGTTATAAAGATTGCAGTCTTTTTCTGGTCAGAGTAGTCATTGAAGCTGTTCAGGCTTAATTGTGGGTTCTCACAGACTAAGTGCATGCTGCTGGCTGGTCCGTACCTCAGCTTCTTCTTAGGTACGTTTTTTTGGTTCTTTTTGGACTCATCTTTTGGTCATTGCTGTTGCTGCTTTTTTATCATTTCCTCGAAGAGAGGGACAGATTCCCTAATGACAAAGTGAGCAATACCAGTGTTAACTCTGGCCCAGAGAAACAACACAGGACTTGCAAGTGTGAGGCCTCTCAGGTTTGATCCCGTAACCTCCAGTAACCAGAACTGAGCAGTGCTCTGGTAAATGAGGAAAACAAACAAACAAATATCAGGGTCGCAGAAGTCGCTCACTGGCTAGGCGTGTGCCTTGGCGGGCATCAGACCTAGATTGGAGCCCCGGCACTGTGTGGGTGGTGGCGTGGCAGCCGAGGAAGCTCCAGTGCGGTTATGTCTCTCCTTCCAGCTTTCTCTCTGTCTTTCTTTATCTGAGCGAGCGAAAAAGTGCCCCGAGGAGAGTCCAGGTCCTGGAAAAGGATGACAGAGGACCTAGTGGGGGTTGTATTGTTATGTGGAAAACTGAGAAATGTTATGCGTGTACAAAAACTATTGCATCTACTGTCGACTATAAAACATTAATCCCTCAGTAAAGGAAAAAAAAAGAAAGAAGAAAGAAAATGTGACCCCTGGGGGTCAGGTGGTGGCCTGCCTAGTTGAGCGCACACATTACAGTGCGAAAGGACCTGGGTTCAAGTCCCTGGTCTTCTCCTGCAGGGGGAAAACTTCAAGAGTGGTGAGGCAGGGCTGTAGGTGTCTCTCTGTCTCTCTTCCTCTCTGTCTCCCTCTCCCTCTCAATTTTTCTCTTTGTTCAATAATAAATGAATATATATATATATATATATATATATATATATATATATATATATATATGGAAGAAAAAGTGACCCTGGCCCTGAAGTCCTGTATGCACGTGTGTATGTGTGTGTGAAGGTTTTAGGGGCACCCATTCCTGGTTGGGACTGGGAACACCTCTGGGGTGGGTGCAGCCTCTGCCTCCTCTCCCACCCCATGCCCCCACTGTCCCCTTCCTGTACCCCCCTTGCCCTCTGTGTCCTGTCCTCTCTCTGGTAGATCTAGGTGGCACATAAGAAGCCTGGCCAACCCTCCTCCTCCTCCTCTGTCCCTGGGTGGTCGGGAACAGACTCTTCCTTCTCGGCCCCTGGCGGGAGCTCAGAATGTGGTCAGGGACACCCGCCTCCCCTCCAGCCCCCCCCCCCCCCCCAGCCCCACCAGGCTCCCAGTTCCGACCCTCTTGCTCCTCCTGGCTGACATCTGGGAGGACAGAGAGGCCATGTCAGCTACCCCACATCTGTGGCTAGAGCTGCTTCAGGAGGCCACTGCAGCCACGTCTGATGGCTTTCCCAGGCGCTGTGTGCGGGTCCACTGTGCCCCAGAGTTGAATCATGTGGTAAACAAGGAGGGGAGGAGAAAAGGAAAATGCTGAAGTCACTCTAGCTGGAGGCTCCAGCCTGACAAGATCCTCCACAGACGCTTGTCGGTCCTGAGGCTACAGACTCTTTGTCCAGCAGTCCGGGGAACAGAGAGAGAGAGAGAGAGAGAGAGAAAGAGAGAGAGAGAGAAGAAAAAGGAGTGAGGGTTTGGTTAACAGAAAATTAACACACAGATTTTTTCATCTGGCTCCAGGGCGACCAGAACCAGAGAGACAGAGAGGGAGAGAGAGAGAGAGAGAGAGAGAGAGAGAGCGCTGAGTTTTTTTTTTTTTTTTTTTTTTGCAAGCAAATGAGAAAAGTGCCTTTTCAAGGAGGAGGTGGAGTGGGGGTGGGGGTCAGTGGGGACCCCCCTGTCCAAACAGGGCTTCTGCCAGGGTAAGAAATCATTCCTGCGATTGTTTACAAGGCCCGGTGGCCCGGCCAATGTCAACAGGGCCTGGGAGCGCTGCCCTGGCCTCCAGCACCCTGCCCGCCTCCTGCCAGCCACTCAGCTATTTCAGGGACTTCACTCCCTCCCTTGAAAAACAAACTGTGACACACACCGCTCCCTTTATCCCTCCCCTACCAAGTTCGTGCAGCCTTCATCATCTTTTCCACAAAGGTTGTCCAGATTTTGCTGTAGTGTCAGCTGCAGGAGGTGGGGAGGGAGTGAGAGCATGTGTGAGGTGCCAAGGTGGGATCTTCCAGTGCTCTCCAAGATGGCTTCCTGGGTGCCCAAGGAGAAGCTCCCAGCTGTCAGGTGTCCCCCAAATATATACCCTGCCTACAGCTGCCCCTTCCTTCCTTCCTTCCTCCCTTCCCTCCTTCCTTCCTAACTCTCTGTCTTTCCTTTCTTCCTGATTTTTAAAAATTATTTATTTGTTTATTCTCTTTTGTTGCCCTTGTTGTTTTATTGTTGTAGTTATTATTGTTGTTATTGACGTCGTTGTTGGATAGGACAGAGAGAAATGGAGAGAGGAGGGGAAGACAGAGAGGGGGAGAGAAAGACAGACACCTGCAGACCTGCTTCACTGCCTGTGAAGTGACTCCCCTGCAGGTGGGGAGCTGGGGGCTCGAGCCGGGATCCTTGCGCTTTGAGCCACTTGTGCTTAACCCGCTGCGCTCCCACCCGACTGCCCTTTTCCTGATTTTTAAGACTAATTTCTTTTTTTATTATTATTATCTTTATTTATTGGATAGAGACAGCCTGAAATTGAGAGGGAAGGTGATAGAGAGGGAGAGAGAGACAGATGGAGGCTGAGTGGTAGCACAGTGGGTTAAGTGCACAGGGCACGAAGTGCAAGGACTGGCACAAGGATCTTGGTTTGAGCC
Source organism: Erinaceus europaeus (assembly GCF_950295315.1). Lineage (NCBI taxonomy): Eukaryota > Metazoa > Chordata > Mammalia > Eulipotyphla > Erinaceidae > Erinaceus > Erinaceus europaeus. The sequence continues at coordinate 2,138,106 of NC_080177.1, read as the reverse complement.
TGGCTCCCACCTGCAGAGGGGTCACTTCACGAGCGGTGAAGCAGGTCAGCATCTTTCTTTCCCCTTCTCTGTCTTCCTCTCCTCTTCCTATTTCTCTCTGTCCTATCCCATAACAACACCAATAATAGCAACAACAGCAACAAAATGGAAAAAATGGCCTCCAGGAGCAGTGGGTTCATGTGCAGTCACCAAGCCCCAGTGATAACCCTGGAGGCAAAAAAAAAAAAAAAAGAAGAAGAAGACAGACAGACAGACACTTGTAGCCCTCATCACACTTGCAAATCTTTCCCCCTGTAAGTGGAAACCAGGGGCTAGAACCCATGTCCTTACACTTTGTAACATGCACTCAACCAGGTGCACTGCCACCCAGCCTCATCTTCCTTTCTTCCCTTCCCTTCCCTTCCTTTTTTTTCTTCCCTTCCACTTCCCTCCCTCCTTCCCTTCCTTCCTTCCTTCCTTCCTTCCTTCCTTCCTTCCTTCCTTCCTTCCTTCCTTCCTTCGTCTGTGCACCAACCCAGAGCAGAGTCTCCTATATTGAAAATCACCATGAATTCTAGTAATAACCCTCTACTTACACCTTGCTGTCACTTCTGTGCAGCAAACTTTCCTTTCTGCTCTCATGTCCACCAGAGAGGCATGACTCAGCTCACTCACTCAGCTCCTCTGGTGTGAGGTGAACAGCAGGCATTTGAAGCCTCAGGAGCATTTCAAGTGATCTTGGGGGAGGCGGCACAGTGGGCAGTGCAGAACTTGCAAGCGTGAGGTCCTGAGTTTAGTCTTGTGTGATAGTCTGTTTCTCTCTGTGTCATTAACAAATAGTTCTTTTAAAAATAGATCTTTATTAGGGGATTGGGTGGTAGTGCAGTGGATTAAGTGCACATGGCACAAAGCACAAGGACCAATGTAAGGATCCTGGTTCGAGACCCCGGCTCCCCACCTGCAGGGGAGTCACTTCACAGGCGGTGAAGCAGGTCTGCAGGTGTCTGTCTTTCTCCCCCCCCCCCCCGTCTTCCCCTCCTCTCTCCATTTCTCTCTGTCCTATCCAACAATGATGACATCAATAACAACAATAATAATTACAACAACAATAAAAAAGGCAAGAAATAAAAAATATAGATCTTTATTTATTTTTAACGAGAGGGATACAGAAGCCCCAGGGAAGCCCTGATGACAACAGAACAAATTAAAAGGTCCGGGGGTGGGCAGTGGTGCACCCCATTAAGTGCACACATCACTGTGTGTCAGGACCCGGGTTCGAGCCCCCACTCCCCACCTGTAGGAAGAATGCTTTATGAAGCAGGTCTGCAGGTGCCTATCTTTCTCTTCTCCACTCCTCTCGCCTCACCTCTCAATTTCTCTCTGTCCTGTCCAATAAAAAGAAAGGAAGAAAGAAAAAAAGGAAAACAAGAATGGAAAAATGGGCTCTGGGAGCAGTGGATTTGTAGTGCTGGCACTGTGCATCAGCAATAACCTTGGAGGCAAAATAAATAAATAAAAATTAAAAGAAAAAAAGAAAAGAAAAAATTAGGTTTGAGCCCCCGGCCCCCACCTATAGGGGGAAATCTCTGTATGTGGTGAAGCAGGGCTGCAGGTATCTCTGTCTCTCTCCCTCTCTATCTCCCACTTCCCTCTTTATTGATGGCTGTCTCTATCCAATAAATAAATAAAGATAATTTTAAAAATGTAAAAAAAAAAAGAAAAGAAAAATTAGAAGTTCAGCTTGGGGTTCCGGGGAGCTAGAGCGGCAGAAGCACACAGGTCACACAGGTCTTGCCTGCAGGGTGGCGGGCTTGGTCCTCAGTTCCATCCACAGCCAGACCTGAGCATGCTCTGGAAAAACAAACAAACAAGCAAACACACTTTTTTTTTTTAGGTTTCTTTTTAAATTTACTTATTTATTCCTTTTTTTTTTTTTTTTTTTCCTCCAGGGTTATTGCTGGGCTCGGTGCCTGCACCATGAATCCACCGCTCCTGGAGGCCATTTTTCCCCCTTTTGTTGCCCTTGTTGTTGTAGCCTCATTGTGGTTATTATTATTGCCATTGTTGATGTTGTTTGTTGTTGGATAGGACAGAGAGAAATGGAGAGAGGAGGGGAAGACAGAGAGGGGGAGAGAAAGACAGACACCTGCAGACCTGCTTCATCACCTGTGAAGCGACTCCCCTGCAGGTGGGGAGCCGGGGGCTCGAACTGGGATCCTTACGCCGGTCCTTGTGCTGACTCCCACAAACACACTTTAAAAGGCCAACTAGAGGGCCTGGAAGACAGCGCAGTGGTTTATACAACAGACTTTTGTGCCTGAGTCCTGAGGCCCCAGGTTGCGTCTCTGGGTCCTCCTTAAGGCAGACCTTGGTGTAATCTGGTAACAACGAATGAAAGAATGGATGAAACCAATGTAAACCTTATAGTAAAAAGAAAGACAGCATCCCAGGACTATCTTTTTAGCCTCTCGAGCTACTTCCTTTACCTTTCAGTCCCCACTCATGGAAATCAGAGGTCAGCAAGCACTTCCTGTAAGGGCCGGAGAGTACACGCTTTAGCTTGGTGGGCTGGTCCGTGGGGCACCTCCTCACTCTCCCTGTGGTCTGAGCGCGGCCTAGGCAGGCAGTCTGCATGTGAGTGGTCACATCCCAATAAAACTTTATTCACAAGGAGTAGGGGAGACAGCAGAGTGGTTAAGCAGGAGGGAAGCTTCACAGGGGGCGGAGCAGTGCTGTGGTCTCCACTTCTCTCTGTCTCTCTCTCCGTCTCTCTCATCCTCTCCCTAGAGGAAAGAAAGGAATGACTGCCAGGAGCAGCGGCGTCACGCAGGCACTGAGCCCCAGCAATAACCCTGACGGCAGAGGACTTGACCACCATTCACTTCTCTTTCTTCATGAGCAACGTCAGCACTGCCCATGATCTCACTACGTGGTTGAAAGAATCTGCCTTGCTGAGGCGGTTTGCTTCTTGGCGATGTTCGTTTTTCCAAGTCATCCAGTAGATGTCATGATTGTCAGCTGAGTCCACATCAGTGTCTGCATTGTTACGACTGAGCAAACTCGGCTCTCCGCTGAGTCAGGTAGCACGGATGTGATATCCCGGTCCTCTCGCAGCTTTTCAGTTCCTCCATTTGCGTAGCCTCTGTGAATGTCAATAGCTTGGATGACTCTCTATCTGGTCACACAGATAATATGTCCATGATTTTCTCCCTTCCTCCCTTCCTCCCTTTTCCCCTTCCTTCTTTTCTCTTTTCATCCTTCCTTTCTTGTTTAGACAGAGAGAGAGAGAGAGAGAGAGAGAGAGGACACTGAGACTTCCTTGAATGTGTGGGCGTCAGACTTGAACCTGGGTTGTGCACATGGCAAAGCAGCTCACTCTTTTTTTTCAAAAATTTCTTTATTGGGGAATTAATGTTTTACAGTCGACAGTAAATACAATAGTTTGTGAATGCAGAACATTGCTCAGTTTTCCACATAACTACAACTTCCACTAGGTCCTCTGTCATCCTTTTTGGACCTGTATTCTCCCCCACCCACCCACCCCAGAGTCTTTTACTTTGGTGCAATACACCAACTCCAGTTCAGGTTCTACTTGTGTTTTCTCTTCTGATCTCGTTTTTCAGCTTCTGCCTGAGAGCAGCTCACTCTTTCTATTTCCCTGGCCCTGTGACTCTCTTTTCAGGCCTTTGTTTAAGAGGAACCTCTTCTAGAACCCTGCTTCCTGCGGACTGAGTGTAGGTCCTGACTGGGCTCAATTCTTACCTAAGCTTCTCACTTTTTTAACTTTTATTTATTTATTTATTTATTTATTTATTTTTATTTATTACCTCCAGGGTTATTGCTGGGGCTCAGCCTACACTAAGAATCCACTGCTATTTTTTCCCAATTTGTTGCCCTTGTTATCATTGCTATTGTTATTATTATTGTTGTTGTTAGTATTACTGTTATTATTGCTGTCAGGACAGAGTGAAATCTAAAGAGGAGGAGCGACAGATAGACACCTGCAGACCTGCTTCACCGCCTGGGAAATGACCCCCCTGCAGGTGGAGAGCTGGGGGCTCCAACTGGGATCCTTGTGCCAGTCCTTGCTCTTTGAGCCAGGTGCGCTTAACTCGCTGTGCTACTACCCGACGCCCTGGCTTCTCGCTTTTAGAAAGAAAGAAGCAGGGGGTGGGGCAGTGGTGCATCGGGTTAAGCGCACATAGACCAAAGAAAGCACAAGGACTGGTGTAAGGATGCTGGTTTGAGCCCCTGGCTCCCCACCTGCATGGGGGTTGCTTCATAAGTGGTGAAGCAAGTCTGCAGGTGTCTGTCTTTCCCTCTCTCTGTCTTCCCCTCCTCTCTCAATTTCTCTCTGTCCTCTCCAATGACAGCAATAACAACAACAATAATAACTACAACAACAATAAACAATAACAGCAACAAAAGGGAAAAATTAGTCACAAAGAGCAGTGGATTTGTAGTGCAGGTACTGAGCCCCAGCAATAACCTTGGAGGCTAAATAAATAAATAAGGAAGGAAGGAAGGAAGGAAGGAAGGAAGGAAGGAAGGAAGAAATGCATCTGAACTCTTTTCTCCACGTTTCTTATCTTCCTCTCTGACTTCTCCCCTCATTTTGCAGGGATGTATCCTCCAGTAGCTTCCTGGGAGAGAGTACATGGGAGGTAAAGCTGAAAGCAGGCAGATATGAAAAGGTTTTTTTTTTTTTTTTTTTTTTGTGCCATCGACTTTGTAAGGAGTTGTGTCCTAGGGCGGCAGCCCTTTCTTTCCCTCGGTGTTTTGAAGCATAAAGGGTTATTAGAAATCTGGCTCCATGGGAGTCAGGCATAGTGCAGCGGGTTAAGCGCAGGTGGCACAAAGCGCAAGGACTGGCGTAAGGACCCCGGTTCGAACCCCCTGCTCCCCTCCTGCAGGAGAGTCGCTTCATAGGTGGTGAAGCAGGTCTGCAGGTGTCTGTCTTTCTCTCCCCCTCTCTGTCTTCCCCTCCTCTCTCCATTTCTCTCTGTCCTATCCAGCAACGATGACAATAATGATAAATACAACAACAATAAAACAACAACAAGGGCAACAAAAGGGAATAAATAAATAAATATTTTTAAAAATCTGGCTCCTTTCTGATTCCTAACTTCTCGCACGTAGTCTGATTTCCTTCTCTACAAGTTGCTTCTCTTCTCTTTCTCCATGGTCTGAAATCTCAGGATGACGTGTGTTGGCAAGATTCAGTTTTCCTGCCAAGAACCTGGTGGCCTCTTCTCCTTGTACACTCGTGTCCCTCTGTTCCGAGAAATTTCTTTGTAATGATTCTTCCAGAATTTCTTCCACTATGTTTCCTTGTTCCCAATTTGTTGCCCTTTCTTTCTGGATCTCCAACTCACTGACTTTTAACCTTTTGAATTATTCCTTTAATTTATTTTATTTATATTTATTTATTTCCTTTTGTTGCCCTTGTTGTTTTATTGTTGTTGTTATTGATGTTGTTGTTGTTGGACAGGACAGAGAAATGGAGAGAGGAGGGGAGGATAAAGAGGGGGAGAGAAAGACAGACACCTGCAGACCTGCTTCACCGTCTGCGAAGCGACTCCCCTGCAGGTGGGGGGCCCGGGCTCGAACTGGATCCTTAGGCCGGTCCTTGTGCTTTGTGCCATGTGTGCTTAACCTGCTGCACTGTTGCCCCCACTCCCTAATTTATCTTTTTCTTTTTTTCTTTTTCTGCCCTTATATTTTTATTCTACTTTCAGAAGAATTCCCTAGACTATAGCTTCCAACCCTTCTCTTTACATTATTTTTATTCTAGTGTCCACGTGTTTGATATCTCAAAGCTGTGCCTTTTTTTTTGGCTGCTTTTTATAGCACTGTGTTATTTCCACAGGTTTACAATAACTCCTCTTATCCTTCTGGGAATATCTAACATGGGTGGGACTTTTTAAAAAAATTTATTTATTCATGAGAAAGATAGGAGGAGAAAATCAGCCATCACTCTGGTACATGTGCTGCCGGGGATCCAACTTGGGACCTCATGCTTGAGAGTCTAGTGCCTTAGCAACTGCGCCACCTCCCAGACCACAAGGGTGGGATTTTTTTTTTTTTTTTTTTTGCCTCCAGGGTTATTTCCGGGGTTCCGTGCCTGCACCACGAATCCACTGCTTCTGGAGACAATTTTTTCCCTTTTGTTGCCCTTGTTGTTTTATCATTGTTGTAGTTATTATTATTATTGTTGTTGTTATTGTTGCTGTCATTGGATAGGACAGAGAGAAATGGAGAGAGGAGGGGAAGACAGAGAGGGGGAGAGAAAGATAGACACCTGCAGACCTGCTTTATTGCCCTTCATTCGGGGAGCCGGGGTCTCGAACCAGGGTCCTTACGCCGGTCCTTGCGCTTTGCGCCACTTGCGCTTAACCCGCTGTGCTACAGCCCGACTCCCAAGGGTGGGACTTTTTCTGTGCACGTTTCATTTCGCTCCCCTGCTGACCATCCTGGGACTTCCCATGTTAATGAAGTCGACTCCGCCAGGTGCTTAATATGAGTGGGCAAATAGAGTAGCATTATTCTTTTGGATCTGATTTCCTTAGCTGGTGAAGATTGTTAAGGTCTGTTCATGTTAGATAACACACACAAAATCTCCCATCATCTGTTGTTCTTTTTTTTTTTTAATTGGGGGGATTAGTGGTTTACAATAAGTACGTCATTGGTCCATGTGTGACATTTCTCAGTTTTCTGCAAAACCCCCTCACCCACCACCGAGGTCCTCCTCCACCACCAGCACCAGGACCCGAAAACCCCCTGATCACACCCACCCAGAGTCCTTTACTTTGGGGCAGTGCTCCAAACCCAGTGCAAGTTCTGCTCTGCGTCTCCCCGTCTGTTCTTATTCCTCAACTTATATCCATGAGTGAGACCACCCCATCTTCCTCCTTGTCTTTCTGGCTGATCTCACTTCACAGGATTCCTTCAAGTTCCATCCAAGAGGAGGTGAAGAAGTTCAATTCACCATTTTTTACAGCTGAGTAGTATTCCATTGTGTATACAGACCACAGCTTGCTCAGCCACTCATCTGTTGTTGGACACCTGGGTTGCTTCCAGGTTTTGCCTATTACACATTGTGCTGCTATGAACACAGGTGCACACAGATCTTTTTTGGATGGGTGTGTTGGGTTCCTTAAGATCTGTCCCCAGGAGGGGAATTGCAGGGTCACAGGGCAGGTCCATTTCTAGCCTTCTGAGCATTCTCCAGACTGTTCTCTACAGAGGTTGGACCAATTGACATTCCTACCAGCAGTGCAGGAGGGTTCTTTTTACCCCACAACCTCTCCAGCATTTGTTGCAGCTACCTTTTCTGATGTGTGACATTCTCACAGGAGTGAAGTGGTAGCTCACTGTTGTCTTTATTTGCATTTCTCTGACAAACAGAGACTTAGAACATTTTTCCATGTGTTTCTTGGCCTTTTGGATCTCTTCTGAGGTGAATATTCAGATATTCACTTGTCACTTTATACATTTATTATTCTGGTCTCTCCTTTTTTTTTTTTTTTTTTGCACAGAGCTGGCCTTCTTTCCCAAGCAGGACTTGTCCACTCAGGAAGTGACAGTTCACTGCCTCTTGCTGGCCGCCGTGGGGGACAGACAGCGACCTCCATACAGGGTCAGCATGCTGGGGTACACACCCGTTTCCTTTCCTGTCTTTTCTTTGGTGCTGGAGCCCAGCGCATATGTGAGTCCACTGCCTCCAGGCTGGCTGTTTCACAAGCAGAGGGAGAGACCCCAGAGCACTGGATTGTCCCCAGTGTCATGGCTCTCTGGCAATGCTGGGGCTCAAATATGGGCTTCACTCATGCCAGGGCATGTGCCGTAGCAGGTGAGCTCTCTGTTAGCGGCCTGTACCTATGTTCATTGCTTTTTATTGTTCTGCCCAGACTCTGCTCCCCATTCTGATGACAGCAACGGGATGCCCCTTTGAGGAGTATCCCCGGCTCACCCTCAGTCTGCGTTGATCAGAGCTAGCACCCCTTCTATCTTCCAGGAAAGGTGGACAACCCAGGCCTGCCAAGAAGGGTGGGAAAGAGGTGCAAACGCTTGAGGCTACAGAGTGGGGAGCATGTCAGCAACCCACTGCAGCATGCTAGCTGTGGACAACGCAGACCCCTCCAAAGGAGAAAGCAGGGCTGGAGGTGGCCAGAGGAAGGTGTGTCCTGATGGCACAGTGTGAGCACCTGAGTCCAGCCAGGCCTGTAACCCTGTGGCATTCGCGGGAATGTTCAGCTGCAAGCCAGCCTGGTGTCAGAATCTGCGTCTCAACCTTGGGTCTGATGGGATTTCTTTTGATTTTATTTTATTATTGGATAGAGACAGAAATTGAGAGGGGAGGAGGAAGTAGAGAGAAAAGAGCACCTGGGTGGTGACACACCTGGTTGAGCGCACAGGTTACAGTGCACAAGGACCCAGATTCAAGCCCCTGGTCCCCACCTGTAGGGGAAAGCTTCACAAGTGGTGAAACAGGGCTGCAGGTGTCTCTCTGTCTCTCCCCCTCTTTATCTCCCCCAGCCCTCTTGATTTCTGGCTGGAGGGCAGGCTGGCCTGTGAGTAAAGAGAGCTGAGCTTAGGACTTGGAAGCAACCCAGATGTCCAACATCAGATGAGTGACTAAAAAAATGTGGTATATATACATAATGGAATACTACTCAGATGTCAAAAATGATGAAGTCATCTCCTTTGTGTTATCTTGGGTGAAACTTGAAGACATCATGTTAAGCAAGATAAGGCAAAAGGAGAAGGACAAATACCAAATGATCTCATTTATAAACGGGACTTAACATAAGGGGAAAGGGAGGGGAGAAGCAGAGTGATACATGGACTGGACAAGGCGTATGGCATCCAAGCAAAAGAATTCCATATCTTATAGGAGTGTAACGCCACCTGCCTTAGCAGGTCACCTGCCATCAATTCTTGTATTAAAGTGCTGCATTTTAAAATAAAATAAAACAAGAGATGGGGGCCTTTCTAAGGGTGGGGAAAGTGTCATTCTGAATCCACTAATATTTTCTCTAAAATACTAGCTGGTACCCAAACACACACTTTGGCTTTGCTGGGGCACAACCCTGGAGAGTTTCTGGGTTGTCTAGAAATGAAATGTGTCCCCAACCTGCCACCATCCTGGAGCTTCAGAGGGTTGCAACACAGGAAGTCTGTGATGAGGCCTTGAACCCTTCCTCTCAAACCTCTCTCTGAAGCACCTGGATCTTCAGAAGGTGCTTCAGAATGAGGAGAAAAGTCACAGTGATGAAGGAGGTACAAGGCCTGGGGCCAGAAAGCCATCCTCTGCCACCCCCACTCATCAGTCAGGAAGGGAAGTTGCTTTCCGGCTGGTCCAACCTCCAGTCAGAGGCTGGAGTCTGTTCCCTCAACCCCTCTCCTCCCAGGAGTGTCACCTTTTATCCAGGTGGAAGTGCGGGGGATCCAGGACTGGATTGGGGACCATCTGGGAGGGGTCTCAGCCCCCTCCCCCAGCTCTCTTCCCTTCAGGCTCAGGGTTCCTCAAACTCCCTCCATATTCATATTTAACTAGTTATTATCTCTAGAGGGCAGGGCTAGCTGGGTGTGGGTGAGGGGTGTGGGGTTTGAGTCCCCTCTGTGTCCAGGGGTGGGTGTGGCTGTGGAGTGACAGTCTCACTTCACTCTCCCTGATCAACTAGAAAAAGCAATGAAATCACCTCAACAAAAATACGACCAAGATTTCTTCAGAAATTCCCTAAGCCACAGGTGAGTGCAGACATGTATGGCTTTTGGATGGAAAAAGGGGTGAGGGAGAGAGTCTCAGGACATAAAAAAAGCGATACTCAGTGACAGCCAGAGCCAAATAGGGAGTGTCCTAACAGAGCACATGGCTGGTGGAAGGGAAGTAGGCCTGACCCACAAGGACCCACTAGTGTTTTATTTATTTACATTTTGCCTCCAGGGTTATCACTGGGGCTTGGTGCCTGCACTATGAATCCATTGCTCCTGGAGGCCATTTTTTTTTTTCCATTTTCTTATAGGATAGGACAGAGAGAAATTGAGAGGTGAGGGGAAGAAAGGGAGAGAGAAAGATAGACACCTGCAGACCTGCTTCACCACTTGTGAAGTGACTCCCCTGCAGGTGGGGAGCCAGGGGCTCGAACCAGGATCCCTGTGCTTTGTACAGTGTGTGCTTAGCCCAGTGTGCCACAGCTCAGCCCTCCCTCACTAGTGTTTAAGGGAAAAATTTGGCTGAAGTTAAAGCCCTCAGATTGGCTCAAGCTCCTACAACCAGATAGAAAATAAATCGTGGTTTTGAGCTCCTGTGGTGCAATTGGTTAGTGCGCAGCACTTACACAGAAAATACATCGTGGGGGGGGAGGCAGGTGGTAGCGCAGAGGGTTAAGTGCACATGTGAAGCACAAGGACTAGGGTATGGCTCCTGGTTCAAGCCCCAGCTCCCCACCTGCAGGGGAGTCGCTTCACAGGCGGTGAAGCAGGTCTGCAGGTGTCTGTCTTTCTCTCCCCCTCTCTGTCTTCCCCTCCTCTCTCCATTTCTGTCTGTCCTATCCAACAACAGCAATGGCAACAATAACAAGGGCAACAAAAATGAGAAAAATGGCCTCCAGGAGCAGTGGATTTGTAGTGCAGGCACCAAGGCCCGGAGATAACCCTGGAGGCAAGAAAAAAAAAAGAAAAGGAAAGAAAACAGAAAAGAAATCACAGACAACTTCCAGTGGCAGGGCAGGGCCAGCTGCTGAGGCGTCTCAACGTTCTAGTGGACCTTGCCGGCCTGGCCCCGTTTATCCAGGTGAGGGGCAGGGGCTGAGTGGGGGCATCCCCAGGCCTCTATAACTCCCTCCTGGAGCAAAGCCCACCCCGGGGCCTCACTCTGCCTGTGGGGTCCTCAAGGGCTAGGCCAGCAGGACAGGGGTCCCCGAGGCTGCCCTCCTGTGTCCAGACTGGGCTTGAGCAGGTGCCCTGCTGACAGATCCCCGGCCCTCAGGCCCCACAGACAACTGCAGCCTCAGCTTTCCGAGGCCTGGCTTCAGCTTCAGGAGAAGAGGAAGAGAAGGCGGTAAGCCCAAAACGGGGGATTGGGTCTCATTTTGCAGCATCTTCTCAGCTAGTAGGTGGGGCTCTGTGTAACAGATGGGGAGGGGACCCTGCAGGACACAGGGGCTCTGCTGCCTAGGTTGGATTAGATGCTGACCTTTGAACCCACCCTTGAACTATGGCCCCGTGGCTAGAGGTGGGGAGTCATACGTGCTGGCAGCAGGCAAATGAAGTTGCTCTGGAGAGCGACCCTGGATCAAGCCCCGGGAGAGGCTGGTATCCTGTCCTGACCTCCATGCGCTGTTCTTTGATAGGCCCAGGGCGGCCCCACAGGGCCTCTGTCAGGAGCTCCAGGCTGAGGTGCTGCCAGTCTGCTTGGCCTGAGCACTGAATGCATATTGGTCTCTCCCCACCTCTTCTTTAAAGAGTCTTTCTAAAATTAGAAGCTAGCTCCTACACCAAATATGGTAGAAGAGAAAGTGAAGTATTGGCCCGCAAACACCCACTGGAGGAATGGGGGGGTGTCAAGAGCCAGTTTGTTCTGTTTAAAGATCCTCTGGCAGCTGGTGGAAGGGAAGCAGGAAGTGTGGTCGGAAGCTTCTGTGCGTCTAGGGCACAGTGACCGGGGACTTGGCCCTGGGGCCGTGGGGCTGAAGACAGGAGTGTGGGGGGGGCAGGTTTCCTGCCCCAGAGATTCTGCAGGTAGATCTCACAGCTCCTGGATGTGGGGAACGAGGGGCAGAAAATGAGCGGGAGCACCAGCGTGATTTTCTTATCGATCTCTTCACCTCGCTGTCTTGATTTTCCTTCTCCTCAGTGGGGTTATTTTAAATTCTTTAAAAATTATGTTAGTATATTTATTCATTTTGGACAGAGACAGAGAGATATTGAGAGGGAGGGGAAGGTAGAGAGAGAGAGAGAGAGAGAGACAGAGAGACACTTGCCACACTGCTGCACTGCTCATGAAGCTTTCCCCCTGAAGGTGGGGAGTGGGGGCTTGAACCCAGGTCCTTGAGCATGGTAACATGTGTGCTACCATCCAGCCCTCCTGAGTGGCTTCTTAGTGGATCCTTTTCATTCTTTCTTTAAAAAATTCATGTTTTTAACTTAAAAAACAGTCATCATCTTCATGTGAGATAAAATGAAGGTTTACGGTGAAAATTCTCCACCCAGCAGACACCAGACCCTCCCCCTGGACACTGTCCAAACTGTGAGTTTACTGCACACATCCCAAGGATGTTTAGTGCATAAGGAAAATGTATATGTTATGCATATAAACATATTTGGATCCACATCAATGACTACACCAACATGGAAAGGTAGATACATTGTCTTTGCATCACCATCATCATCAGTCACCAAAGCCTGCTTAGGTCTAGTTTCAGTGGTGCTGAGACTTGAACCCGGAACTTAAGAGCCTCGGGCATGAAAATCTTTTTTGCAGAATCATTATGCTGTCTCCCTGTCCCATTTCTTTCTTTATATACAAGTAATAGCACATTATACACATTCTTTTGCACCTTGACCTTCTACTTAAAAGTGTATGTTAAAGGTTATTCCTGAAGGCAGGGGAGGTACCATTCCTGATACATGAGACTCTCCTGCCTGAGGCTCTAAAGTCCCAGGTTCAATTCCCCACCTCCACCACCACCACAAGCCAGAGCTGAGCAGTGATCTGGTGAAAAATAAAACAACACTCTCCCCTAAGATTATTCCTATATTTTATTTTATTTTTGTGATGTACTGTGGAATAAACTCAGGGCCTTATACCACTGCTGACTGACATCCCCAGTCCAATTTTTAAAAATCTTTACATTCTCTTGAGAGAAATAGGAGGGAATGACAAAGAGGAGAGAGGGGGGTCGGACGATAGCACAGCGGGGTCAGCGCAGGTAGCGTGAAGCACACGCATCGGTGTAAGGATTTGGGTTTGAGCCCCCGGCTCCCCACCTGCAGGTGGGTCACCTCACAGGCAGTGAAGCAGGTCTGCAGGTGTCTGTCTTTTTCTCCCCCTCTCTGTCTTCCCCTCCTCTCTCTATTTCTCTCTGTCCTATCCAACAACAGCAATGGCAACAATAACAATAATGACAACAACAGGGCTATAATAACAAGGGCAATAAAAAAAATGGGAAAAAAATAGCCTCCAGGAGCAGTGGCTTTGTGGTGTAGGTACCAAGCTCCAGCGAGAACCCTGGAGGCAAAAAAACAAAAACAGAGAGAGAGAGAAGAGAAACAACATAGCCCCACTCCACCAATCAGAACTCCCTCTGGTGCTTTCCACGGTGTTCCTACAGGTGCCAGGGCTCAAGCCCAGGGCCTAAGCATGGAAGGCAGAAGCTCTGAGAGCTGAGCTATGTTCCCACGCTGCTTCCTGCTCCAACTATCTATTGTTGTATGACAAATGGCCCTAAATCGAGGCTCCCAGCAATGGCACTGTGAGCAGCTTTTCCTTTTCCTTCGTTGTCTTCCCTTATTCTCTCCCCTCCTCCTCTTTCTGCTGCTGCGGCTGCTGCTGGGGCTTTTCACCTCATGATTCCACTGCACCAAGTGAATCCCCTCCCCCATTCAGACAGGAGAAGTGGAGAGTGAGAGAGAGAACAAGCAGCTCGTTGCCCCAGATGGTAGATGGCAGGTGTGTTTACCTAAGAGCCCAGTGGCTGAGTGGCTGGGTCCCGAGTGTGGTAGGTGACGGCTGTGGGGTGGTCACTGCCACTTGCTGGTGGCAGAATACAGATGTAAGAAACGGCTCCCCACATATATATTAGAGATAGAGAGAAGTTGAAAGGGAATGGGAAGGTAGAGAGGGAGAGAGACACACCTGCAGCACTGCTTCACCACTTATGAAAGTCCCCCCACTGCAGGTGGGGACTGGGGCCTTGAACCTGTGTCCTTGAGCACAGTAACAGGTGCGCAACCACCAGGTTCATGAGGAGCTCCTTATGGACACAAAAATGCTCTGGAGAAGCAGGTGGTAGCACAGCGGGTTAAGCGCATGTGGCATGAAGCCCAAGGACCGGCCTAAGGATCCTGGTTCAAGCCCTTGGCTCCCTACCTGCAGGGGGTTGCTTCCCAGGCGGTGAAGCAGGTCTGCAGGTGTCTGTCTTTCTCTCCTTCTCTGTCTCCCCTCCTCTCTCCATTTCTCTCTGTCCTATCCAACGACACCAGCAACAACAACAACAATAATAACCACAACAATGATAAAACAACAAGGACAACAAAATGGAAAAAAATGGTCTCTGGGAGCAGTGGATTCGTGGTGCAGGCACCGAGCCCCAGGAATAACCCTAGAGGCAAAAACAACAACAACAAAATGCTCTGAGGCCTTGCTGAGGCTGGGGATCTCTAAAGGGGGCCAAGGACCATCTCTAGTGACCACTCACAAGGGCAGAATGCCCCCCCCCACTCTGAAGGACACCCCTCTTCAGGAAGAGGGCCAGGCTTGAGAACAGTGGTGAGGGGAGCCTGGCCCCAGGAAGGGGAGATTCCTAGTCCTGTCCTCACTCTGGGAACAAACCACACTCGCAAGTCAGGCTGACCCAGTGTTGTCTCCCCAGTGGCCCAGGAGGCAGCCGAGGAGAGAAAGCCCTTGGGCTTGAAAGCATGAGGCCCAATGCTCGAATCCCAGTGTCGAATGTTCCAGAGTGAAGCTCTGCATCTCTCTTCCTTACATACATAAATACAGATTTCAAGAATACTCTGGGACCGGGCAGTGGCATACCCAGTTGAACAAATAACATGACCATGCTCAAGGACTGGGGTTCAAGTCCCCAATCCCCACCAGCAGGGGGAGATTTCAGAAGTGGTAAAGAAGGTCTGCAGGTGTCTACCTTTCTCCTTTCCTATCTCCTCTCCCTTCTGATTTTCTCTCTATCCTATCAAATAAAATAGAGGGGGGGCAATAAATAAGTGAAAGAAAAAATGACTGCTGGGAGCAGTGGATTTGTTGTGCTGGTATTGAGTCCAACAACATCCCTAGTAGTGATAAAAATGAATAAGTAAGGAGTTGGGTGGTAGCGCAGTGGGTTAAGTGCACGTGGTGCAAAGCGCAAGGATCAGTGTAAGGATCCTGGTTCGAGCCCCCGGCTCCCCACCTGCAAGGGAGTCAGTTCACAGGCGGTGAAGCAGGTCTGCAGGTGTCTGTCTTTCTCTCCCCCTCTCTGTCTTCCCCTCCTCTCTCTATTTCTCTCTGTCCTATCCAATAACGACAACATCAACAATAACTATTACAACAATAAGAGACAACAAGGGCAACAAAAGGCAAAATCAATAAATAAAATATATAAAATAAATAAAGAAAGAAAGAAAAGAAAAGCTACTCTTTACTATGGTGGTTATCTTTCAGAGGTGGGCACACAGAACTTTGGTGGTGGGAGTGATGGGGAACGATACACTGTAATGATCTTGTAACCTTCTATTAATCACAAATGAAAAAAGAAAAAAGAAAGGAAGGAAGGAAGGAAGGAAGGAAGGAAGGGGCCAGGTGGTGGTGCACCTGGCTGAGCGCACATGTTACAGGGCAAAAGGACCCAGGTTCGAGCCCCTGGTCCCCACCTGCAGGGGGAAAGCTTCACAAGTGGTGAGGCAGGGTTGCAGGTGTCTCTCTGCTCCTTTTCTCTCTCTGTCCTCCTTCCTCTCAATTTCTGGTTGTCTCTATCAAATAAATAAAGATTTAAAAAAACAATAATAAAAAGAAAAAGAAAGAAGAAAGAAGGAAAACTCAGTTCTCACCCTAGAAGCTGACTCTGAGCCTGAGGCGGCAGTGCCCGCCTTGTCTGCTCCAGCACATTGTCTGGACCAATCCTGCCTGAATTCAGTGCCGGCAGTCAGCTTCTGCTTCTTCTCCCTGTGGCCCTTGGCTGATGTGGTGCTCACACCACGAGACCTTTTTTTCTTTCTCTACTTCTTTCTTTCTTTCTTCTTTAATTTTTTTGTAATTTTTTAAAATATTTTTTATTTTATTTATTTATTCCCTTTTGTTGCCCTTGTTTTTTTATTGTTGTAGTTATTATTGTTGTTGTCATTGTTGGATAGGACAGAGAGAAATGGAGAGAGGAGGGGAAGACAGAGAGGAGGAGAGAAAGACAGACACCTGCAGACCTGCTTCACCGCCTGTGAAGCGACTCCCCTGCAGGTGGGGAGCCGGGGTTCGAACCGGGTTCCTTATGCCGGTCCTTGTGCTTTGCGCCACCTGCGCTTAACCCGCTGCGCTACAGCCCGACTCCCCTTTTCTAAATTTTTTATTTATAAAAAGGAAATATTGACAAAACCATAGGATAAGAGGGGTACAACTTCACATAATTCCCACCACTAGAACTCCGTATCCCATCCCCTCCCCTAATAACTTTCCTATTCTCTGTCCCTCTGGGAGTATGGACCCAGGGTCATTGTGGGATGCAGAAGGTGGAAGGTCTGGCTTCTGTAATTGCTTCCCCGCTGAACATGGGTGTTGACAGGTGGATCCATACTCCCAGCCTGCCTCTCTCTTTCCCTAGAGGGGCAGGGCTCTGGGGAAGTGGGGCTCCAGGACACATTAGTGGGGTTGTCTGTCCAGGGAAATCTGGTCGGCATCATGCTAGCATCTGGAACCTGGCGGCTGAAAAGAGAGTTAACATACAAAGCCAAACAATTGTTGAACAATCATGGATCTAAAGGCTGGAATAGTGCAGATGAAGTGTTGGGGGGGGTCCTCCACTTTGTAGATAGCTAATAGGCATATTTTAGTTATATTCCAAAGGGCCTGTAGCTATATTAGTGTTTTGTTGTTGTTGTTTTTGCCTGAGCCTGAAGTCTGATATGCAGGTGGATCCAAGTTATTGTCTGGGGAGATGATGTCATGGCTGGGAAAAGGACCAGAAAGCTGGGTCAGGGAAGAGAGTAGCTCCCTAATATGGGAAAGGGGTATAAATATTGTTGACTGTAAACCCCATCGATTTGATGTGATCTGGGGCCCATATTCAGCTTAGGAGCCTGTGTAACCTCTGCATCTTTGTAGATCTGAGCTCACATTCTGTGGTCAGGAGTAGGAACATTCCAAGCTGCCCCAGTATCGACCCATCTTCCTCAGGTGGAGCACAGAGTATGTTGTCCAGCCTCCCTTTCAGAGCATGGGACATTCTCTACCATTGACCATTGTTGATCCAAGTTGAGGGCAAGGTCCTATGGGGGGCCCAAAGGGGTCTATTTGTTGTTCCTGATAGAGATGACCTCTGACAATGGAGAGAGGGATATATTTGAGTTCTAGGCCCATCAAGTCTGTTTGGGAATCTCAGGACTCCCCGATTAGGGCCCCAGCTGATGGGGTGGCCTGATAGTGACTACAGAGTCATCGTTAAAGTATGCCGGTCTCTGGAGCTTACTCAGCTTTTACAGTCCTTGCTTTGATAAGGTTAGTTTTGGATCACATCTTTCTTTCTTCTTTCTTTCTTTCTTTCTTTCTTTCTTTTTTTGCCTCCAGGGTTATTGCTGGGGCTCAGTGCCTGCACCATGAATCCACTGCTCCTGAAGGCCATTTTTTTCCTTTTTGTTGCCCTTGTTGTTGTAGCCTTGTAGTAGTTATTATTGTTGTTGTTGATGTCGTTCGTTGTTGGATAGGACAGAGAGAAATGGAGAGAGGAGGAGGAAGACAGAGAGGGGGAGAGAAAGACAGACACCTGCAGACCTGTTCACCGCCTGTGAAGTGACTTCCCTGCAGGTGGAGAGCAGAGGGCTCAAACCGGGATCCTTATGCTTGTCCCTGTGCCCTGTGCCATGTGCACTTAACCCGCTGCGCTACCACCAGACCCCCTCTTTCTTTCTTCTTAATTTTATTTATTTATTTTTTATTGGATAGAGGCAGAAAGAAATTGAGAGGGGAGGGGAAGACAGAGAGGAGCCAGAGAGACACCTGCAGCCCTGCTTCACTGCTCGTGAAGCCTCCCCTCTGCAGACGGGGACTAGTACTTTGAACTTGAGCCCTTTCACAATGAAATGTGTGTGCTTAACCAGGTGTACCACCACCTGGCCTCTTCACAAGACCTTTCTTTTGAAGACTTATTTATTTTTATAAGAGAGAGCACAGGGCACTGACTAGGTCTGATTTCAGGGGGTGCTGGAGCTTGAACCTAGAACCTCTAGGCCTCAGGGGTGCAAATCCTATCCTGACACTATATCTAACCAACTTCCCACCTTTCAACCCTCATTTCTTCCATGAACACTGGTTACAGGTGTGTGTGTGTGTGTGTGTGTTCTTGCTATTCTGGTGTGTTTGTTGTTGCTTTATTTTATTTTATTTTTTAACCATAGCCCTGCTCAGCTGTGGCTGTGGCAGTGTTGGGAATTGAACCTGGGACTCAGAGCCTCAGACACAGGGGTCTTTCTGTATCGCCATCACATTATCTCCCCAGCGTCCCAGGCTGTGGTTTCAGTCTGTGGGTGCAGGCAGTGCTTGGGCAGACCGGGTTGGGTGTCCCGGCTAAGAGAGACGGCAAGGTCAGCAAGATGTGTGTTCCTGTGCCTGGTCACTAAGCCCTGCCACCAGACTAGGGGCTGTGCAGCCCTGGGAGGGGACAGCTGGCAGAGCCGGGAAGCCACAGGCTCAACACACCGCCCTTCGGAATTCCAAGCTGAAGCTTTCACAGGGCTGAGGAGACAGGTGCTTCTGCCTAGAGGGTGAATGCATGCATGTATTTTGGCCTGCGTACTAACAGTCTGCAGGAGCCAGAACTCCAGAGTGTTGTGAGAGAAGCCCCGCTGGCAGGAAGCTGACACCACAGGCTCCTCTCAGCCCTGCAGGGAACCTGCCGGTCCACAGTCCACAGCTGCACTGGCTTCTCTGGGGGAATTCAGGGCCTTGGCACCCCACAAAGCCACGCAGGCTGTTCTAGTCCAGGTCCTCTCCTCTGTCCACCCTCAGGTTACCTCTCCTCCTCCTTCTCCCCCTTTTTCCTCTTCCTCCTTCTCTATCCCCATGTTTTAAAAATAAATTTTATTTATTTTTATTTATGTGTTGATAAACACAGTGAGAAACTGAGAGAGAAAGCGTATATGAAAGAGGGGGGACAGGAGGTGGCACACCTGGTTAAGTGCACATATTACAGGGCACAAGGACCCGGGTTCAAGCACCGGTCTCCACCTGCAGGGGGAAATCTTCACGAGTGGTGGTGAAGCTGGGCCGCAGGTGTCTCTCTGTCTCTCTCCCTCTCTATCACCCCCTTCCCTCTTGATTTCTGGCTGTCTCTATCCAATAAATAAAGGTAATTTTAAAATATTTAAAAATTTAAAAAAATATTTATTTATTTATTCCCTTTTTTGTTGCTCTTGTTGTTTTATTGTTGTAGTTATTATTGTTGTTGCTATTGTTGTCGTCATTGTTGGACAGGACAGAGAGAAATGGAGAAAAGAGAGGAAGACAGAGAGGGGGAGAGAAAGACAGACACCTGCAGACCTGCTTCACCGCCTGTGAAGCGACTCCCCTGCAGGTGGGGAGCCGGGGGCTGGAACCGGGATCCTTATGCCAGTCCTTGCGCTTTGTGCCACCTGCGCTTAACCCACTGTGCTACCGCCCAACTCCCTAAAAAGATTTTTTATATTTATTTATTATTTTTTTCTTTTGTTGCCCTTGTTTTATTGTTGTAGTTATCATTGTCGTAGTCATTGTTGGATAGGACAGAGAGAAATGGAGAGAGGAGGGGAAGACAGAGAGGGGGAGAGAAAGACACCTGCAGGCCTGCTTCACCACCTGTGAAGCGACTCCCCTGCAGGTGGGGAGCCGGGGGCTCAAACCGGGATCCTCCACTGGTCCTTGTGCTTTGAGCCACGTGTGCTTATCCCGCTGCGCAGCCTCCTGGCTCCCTTAAAAAGATTTTTTAAAGTAGATAAACAAATAAGAGATCAGTCTTTGAGAAAGAGAGAGAGGGGGAGAGAGAGAGAGAGTGGGAGAGAGAGAGAGAGAGAGAGAGAGAGAGAGAGAGACCATGCTTCACTGCTCATGAAGTTTCCCCATTGCAGGTGGGACCCGGGTGCTTGAACCTGGGTCCCTGGGCACTGTAATGAGTGCTCTATGGTGCCCAGTCCACCTCAGATTCCTCTCAGGGCTGGGTTATGTGTAAGGGCCTCTCAGTACCCCCAGCACATTTTCACAGCCAACACTCATGGCCACAGGCAGCCTTACTAAATGTTAACTGTCACAGAAAGCTGGTCCTGTCGCCCAGAGAAGTGAGGAAGCTTACGGACACTCAGTGCTGTGGGCGGCACTGTAAGGAGAATGCCAGCAGAGAGGGCCCGGTGAGTCAGCAGGGAGGAAAGCTGATGCCACAGCTGATGCCCCACTCCGCTGTGCATGGAGCCCCCTCGCCAACCCCCATTTGTGGGGTGAACTGAAGCAGAGGTCTAGAGAGAGCTCACCTGTCCGAGAACCCACAGCTCAGAGCAGCAACCACCACGTGCCCCCTGCTCCCGCCACCAGCTGGCTGCAGCTGTGTCAGGGGCTGTCTTCTGAGTCCTGGGGACCAACGGGAAAGAAGGTCACTTCCTTATTGGGAGACAGGAGACACCTGATGATTGACAATCCACTACCCACCCCCCATGCTCCCCTACAAATTTTGGAAGCTTAGTGGGCTCGTTCAGGAGGAAGGCAGACGTGGGGACAGCCCAGCAGGAAGCACTGTCTGGCATATCCAGACTTAGTGACCACAGGGAGTTCTCTTAGGAGGGGGGACCCAGGGCAGGGGGTGGGGGCGTGAGGACAGACGTCAGCAGCTCATGGCAGCACAGAGGAGTATGTGTTGGGTGTGCACACTGGGACATGTTCTTCCAGACCAGAACCCTCCACCACACCACCCAGCTGCTCCCCAGTCCCAGGAACTCTGTGATCACGTCCAGTCCGGGCCATGAGCAAACCCTTGAGGAGGGGTGGGGTGGAGTGGGGAGGGGATGACTGCCAGGAGCTTTGGCGAGTTTGCCCTGAGTGTGGCTTCTGATTCAGGAGCTGCAGAACCCTCTTCCCCACTCTAAGTCAGAGACCCCGGGAGATGGAGGCTGTGTCACAGGTCAGCCGTCCAGTCCACTGGATGGCAGAGCCAGAGAGGGACAGCCGCTTCTTGGTATCCCAGCAGAGAACACAATTTCTGTCTGTCTGTCTGTCTGTCTGCCTATCTGTCTGTCTGTTTGCCTGTCTGTCTGTCTATTTGTCTGTCTCTCTTCTCTTTCTCCCTCACTTCCTTTCCTCAGAGCCCTGCCCAGCTCTGGTTTATGGTGGTGCTGGGGATTGAACCTGGGACTTTGGAGCCTCAGTCATGAAAGCCTTTTGTAGAACCACTGTGCTATCCCCTCCTAACACAATTTCAAAAGCCTCAAAACAGGTCTTTCAATGAGAATTTTCCCACTACTGTCATGGAGAGGACTCAGACTTCTATTCAGCCATCATAGATGAACCCTAGAAAGAAATAGGAGGAGGGATCCCGGTACTGGGGGCTCACTTATACTAGTGTGTAAATGGCAGAAACATTTGTCACCAAGAGGTTTCCCATCTAGAGGATGAAGTAGGGGGCAGAGGAGAGGCGATCAGAAGGGCTCTGACTCCTGCGCCAACAAGGGTGATGGGGGGAGGGGGAAGAGGCTGAGTCTAGGAGCAGAGCACAGAGCTGGGGGGGATCACGGCTCCTTGTGGGCCTGGTGCCGACTCCATCTTTCCCCCAGTAGGCAGCTGCGCTCCTGCATCTCAGACCCCTGCTGCCTCCACACCGGTCAGCAGGGCCTTTCCTCTCGGACAGCTGGGCCTGGTAACCGCCACCAGGTGCCAACAGGCTGCTTCCTTCAGCCCTGTGGGGACCAGGTGTTTCTCACGGGAGGTTTTGCTCTGCTCTCAATCTTTCTTTCTCTTTCTTTCTTTCTTTCTTTCTTTCTTTCTTTCTTTCTTTCTTTCTTTCTTTCTTTTTTAAATAACAGAAGCTGCCTGCTTTATGGCTCTGATCTCTTTGGAGCTCCAACTAGAGACCCACTCTAAGGGGTGTTTGACATCACCGAGTTCTGCCTTTCTTTCTTCAGCGTTTTTAATTACTGGAGAAATACATACTCACAGTATAGGCTCCCCAAACAGGAGCAGAGGAAGAGCAGTAAGCACTCCTTATTGCTCTCTGCCGTCAGAGGCTGGCGCCTCAGCACTTGGGTCTGTGGCCTGTCTTTTGCTTATTATCATTATAGTTGTTGTTACCATCATCATCTCATCATCATTTCTTTCTTTTCTTTTTTTGCCTCCAGGGTTATTGCTGAGGCTTGGTGCCTGTACCACGAATCCACTGCTCCTGGAGGCTATTTTTTCCCTTTTGTTTCCCTTGTTGTTTTATTGTTGTTGTGGTTATTATTATTGTTGTCATTGATGTTGCTGTTGGATAGGACAGAAAGAAATGGAGAGAGGAGGGCAAGACAGAGAGGGAGAGAGAAAGACAGACACCTGCAGACCTGCTTCACCTCCTGTGAAGCGACCCCCCCTGCAGGTGGGGATCCGGGGTCTCGAACCGGGATCCTTATGCCGGTCCTTGCGCTTCAAGCCATGTGCACTTAACCCGCTGTGCTCCCGCCTGATGCCCTGTTATTTCTTTTCAAACAAAGATGAAAGCTTATGCATCATCTCAGCAGTTCTTGGACATCCTTGAAGGCCCTCGAGCCCATCCTGGTCACGGTTCTTTCGGCAACACGGCGAAGCCATTCCTGGCTCTCCTCTCCATGTTGACATCTGTTCCTGGATGTCATAGGAACAGAAGGTGGCAGAACACTGGAGACCTCCACCAAGGTGGTGGCACCAGGCTGTCCCGAGATGCTGTGCTCTTCACTGCCAGACCCCTGCTCGGGTATGCCCGCGGGTAGGGGAGAGTCGCTGGCTGCTCTGGTGAGCTGTCTGCCCTGGAGCCCTGACTGGTGCAGACAGACAGACTTCCACGGTCTCCCAGAGGGCAGGGGCCCTTCAGAGAAGGGATGCTGTGCTGTTGTTTACCTCAAGAGCTGAATCCACCTGTTGCTTTGGCCATTTCTCCACGGACTGCAGTTTCCATCTGTAATCGTTTTCATGAACAGGCAGACTACAGTGCTTCCAGCTGTGGGATTTCTCAGCCCTCAACCCCTGAATAAATGAATGAACCTCTTGCAAGAAAATAGGCGGTGTTTGTCACTAATGATGAAATCCAAACCTCCAAGCAAAAACTAGAAGTTATTTTAAATATTGTGCTTTTATTAATGAGAGATCACACACACACACACACACACACACACACACACACACGGGGAGAGAGAGAGAGAGAGAGAGAGAGAGAGAGAGAGAGAGAGGGAGGGAGAGACCCCAGAGCACTGCTCAGTCCTGGCTGATGGTAGCACTGGGGATTGAACCTGGGACCTCAGAGTTACAAGCATTTATGTCTTTTGTAAAGCCACAATGCTGTCTCCCCAACCCCAAACTAGGATGTTTTTGATAACCAAAAACATTGGATTATTTCTCATGCCAGCCATTCTCAAAGGCTGGGCTGTGACCTGGATTTGTCTCTGTGAGCTGGACAAAGTCCACACACTCACAGGCTGTCATGACAAGATTCATGGTGGTACTAACAAATGCAACTTTTCTGTTGTTAAGAAAATGTGTGTGTGTGTGTGTGTGGGGGCTTTCGGGTCCTGGTGCCTGATGGTGGAGAAGGACCTGGGTGAGAGTGTTTTGCAGAAAACTGAGAACTTTTACACATGTATCAACAACTGTGTTTACTGTAAACCATTAATCCCCCAAATAAAACTATTTTACAAAAAAATTTTTTTTAATGTGATGGGGATGAGAGACAGCTGACTGGCAGAGCACACAGTTTACATTGCACAAGGACCTGGGTTCAAGTCCCCAACCACCACGGGGGAGCACTTTGCAAAGAGTAAGTTTTCGAGCAGTGGAATGGTGCTGTGATGTCTCTCTTTGGAAAAAAAAGAAAATATATATGTCATCTTTTATGTTTATTTATTGAATAGAAACAGTCAGAAATTGAGAGGAGTAGGGAGATAGGGATCGAAATAGAGACACCTGTGGCCCTGCTTCCCCCATAGGTGGAGACCGGGGACTTGAACCCAACATATGCGCTCAACCAGGTGTGCCACCACCTGGCCCCCACAAAAATATTTGTAAAAGAATCTACTGGGAGTGGTAGAATTGTACAAAAAGTCCTTATGGCAACAACAACAACAACAACAACAACAATAATAATTGTGTCAGTGTCAGAAAGACTTGTATAACTCAGTGAACTTATGTTTCTCAAATGACCAATGCATGATACTAAGAAAGTGAACGGGGCCAGGTGGTGGTGCACCTGGTTAAGCGCACGCGCTGCAGTCTACAAGGACCCTGGTCCCCACCTGCAGGGGGAAAGCTTCACAAGTGGTGAAGCAGGGCTGCAGGTGTCTGTCTCTTTCCCTCTCTATCTCTCCTCCCTTCTCAGTTTCTCTCTGTCTCTAATAAATAGTAAATAAATTAAAATTAACAAAAGAATAAAAAAAGTGAACAAGGTGAAAGACTCCTTCAGAATGAAGGCCAGGACAGTGGACAAAGTAGGAAGGGCCGGTTAATGTAAATCTACATCACGGCCAACCTCTGAGGAAGCACCACTTGCTGAATTTTGGTGAATGAACCCAAAGCAAGATCTGAAAAGGCTACTAAACCAGTCCTTACTTTTCCAGCTGTGTGCACAGGAATGCGAGTCTGCTGTTTCCTCTTGAGCCAGATGTTAAGCCCACTTGCTGTAGCTGATAGGTTCCATAACAAGGAGGTGACGTGTGCAGATGTGCGATGCAGTCTCTCCTATCACTTTAAATGATGTATAAGCACACCCTTCAGATGGTGTTGCTTTAACTTCTAGTATTTATGTAAATACCCTATAAAGCAAAGGATCTCTGGGACTCTTGCTAATTAATGAGTGTGAAGGACAAGACAGAGTTGGAGAATTGCCTCTCGAAGCGCCCTATCCCTGACACGTCAGCAGAGAGTGCAAGCTCACTTTCTCCAGTGTCTCCTGACCCCTCCCGTCCTGTTTTCTTTTGTTATTTGAAATGTACACTCAAGGTTCTTCACACTTAGATCCTACCTACTTTGAAAGTAGTTTTGTAAGACGAATTTCTAGGACTGTTAAATCAAGGACCATGCACAGATTTTTTTTTTTTTTTTTTAGCATAAACACTCGCAAATTACATTTTAGGACTCCACTGCCTGGCCCCCTAAGGATTGTATTATTTTAAACTTCTCTTGAAAACATTCAAGAGTGCCTATTTCCTGTCTGCTGGAGCCTAGCGTTTGTTTATTCTTACCCTTCTTTCTAGACTATTTTGCTTCAGATTAGAGTAGGTCACTAAAGGAAAGTCAGAAAGAAGGATAAAGAAACTCAGGTAAGGGGTGGGGTTTGGGAGGGGTAGTAATAGAAATCTAGATAAACAGAATGAAATGTAACTAAGCACTAAATTGTATTTACCGTTCCAGGCAACTAAAGCACAAAAGTAACATGTTAACAGCCAGAAGGAAGTAGGAGGAGGAGGGAAAGGAGGAGGAGGAGGAGGAGGAGGAGGATGAGGAGGAGCAGTAGGAGGAGAGAAGGGGGAGAAGGAGAGGAGATCTTGTGTTAAGTGAAATAAATATAGAGATTTTTCAGAGAACAACACAAAGATTTTGCTTATATGTGGAATACAAGCAACCAAAACAAATGAACTTGTGGGCCAGAGTAGACAGCATAATGGTTATGCAAGAGAGTCTCATGCCTGAGGCTCCAAAGCCCCAGGTTCAATCCCCTGTAAGTCAGAGCTGATGAGTGTCCTCGTGAAAGAAAGAAAGAGAGAGAGAGAGGGAGAGAGAGAGAAAGAAAGAAAGAAGGAAGGAAAGAAAGAAAGATAAACTTGCAAAATAACAGCCACCAACTTTCTGAGAACTGTGGTGATTGTATATTCAAGTGTGGCTGTGAAACTAACTAACTATACTTCTGAAATCTTATCATTTTGTAAGCCACGCCCTTCAATCACACTTTTTTTTTTTTTAAGACTTGTAGTTATTGGCCTGTTTCCTCTGAGTGAGCTCTTTTAGCAGTCACATCTGATTGCTTAGAAATTGATGAAAGAGGGGCGGGGTGGTGACACACCTGGCTGGGCGTACATGTTACAGTACACAAGGACCCGGGTTTGATCCCTGGTCCTCACCTGCAGGGGGAAAACTTCACAAGTAGTGAAGCAGGGCAGCAGGTGTGTCTCTGTCACTCTCCCTATCACCCCCTTCCCTCTGGATTTCTGGCTGTCTCTATCCAATAAATAAAGATCACAAAAACAAATGAAAGAAAGTGATAAAAGGGATAGAAATGTGTAGAAATATTAATAGATACAGCCCGCTTCTTAATGCCAGGCTGTAGCAGCCAGGCCTGAGCTTTGGTGGTGCTGAGACCCAGCCAGAGCTGCAGACTCAAGACCCAGCAGGAGGGGTTCTCTCTGGGCACTGATATGGTCACAGGGAGCTGGAGCCTCCCTGCCACCTGCAGCACTGAGTCCTGGAGAGAGGGCTGGTGTGGGGGGCCGCTCTGTGTCCTGGTTACCTGGAACAGGGTATGTGTTTGTTAAAGATTCATTTTTATTTATTTATTTTTTATGAGAATAATTTTTAGGTTGATGCTTCTTTTTAGTATTTATTTATTTATTTATGAAAGAGAGAAAGAGAATCAGGGACATGTGCTACCAGGGATTGAACTCAGGACCTCATGCTGGAGAGAGTCCAATACTTAATCCACTGTGCTACCTACCAGATAACTTTTAAAAAAATGTTTTTTTTTAATTTAATTAAGAAAGACACCTGGGAGTTGGGTGGTGGTACAGCGGGTTAAGTACACGTGGCACAAAGCACAAGGACCAGCTTAAGGATCCCATTTCGAGCCCCCGGCTCCCCACCTGCAGGGGAGTCGCTTCACAGGCGGTGAAGCAGGTCTGCAGGTGTCTGTCTTTCTCTTCCCCTCTTAGTCTTCCCCTCCTCTCTCCATTTCTGTCTGTTCTATCCAACAATGACGACATCAATAACAACAATAATAACTACAACAATAAAAAACAAGGGCAACAAAAGAGAATAAATAAATAAATATTTAAAAAAAAGAAAGAATGACACCTTTAGCGCTGCTAGCAAAGCTTCTACTCTGTAGTTAGTGGACGGGGGCTTAAACCTGGGTCCTTGAACATTATATTGATAACATGTGTGCTCAGCCCAGTGCGCCACCTGTCAGCTCCGTCAAGGTTCATTTTACTTATTGGCACCTGGTCCCCACCTGCAGGGAGGACACTTCTCGAGCGGTGACTTCAGCAGGGCTGCAGGTGTCTCCCTTTTTTTTGCCCTCTCTGTCTCCTCTAAATTTCTCCCAGTCTCTATCCAAAATGAGTAAGATTTTTTTAATCGATTTTATTTATTACATAAGGAGAGAGCGTCACATGAGGCAGAGAGCAGTAGAGAGGCACAAGCCCGAGTGTCACACTGGTACAGGTGGTGCCAGGGATTAAACCGGGGACCTCAGGCAGGAAAGTCCGGTGCTCTGCCAGCACCCCATTTCCTCCAACCACTTGCTTGTTCTGTGGGAGGGTGAACTCTGGAGGAGGTAAGGGACGCATATTCCCTCTACTAAGGAAGCCTTACTCACCTGGTTTTTTCCTTTTTATTATTTAAATCATATGACAGAGAGTTGCCTCTGGGGAGCCAGGTGGTAGTACACTTGGTTAAGTGCTCTTACTACTATACACTACACCTATGTTCATAGCAGCACTATTTGTAGTAGCTAAAACCTGGAAGCAACCAGATGCCCAGCAACAGATGAGTGGCTGAGAAAGCTGTGGTATATAGACACAATGGAATACTACGCAGCTATTAAGAGCAATGAGCCCACGGCTCTGACCCATCTTGGATGGAGCTAGAAGGAATTATGTTAAGTGAGCTAAGTCAGAAAGATAAAGATGAGTATGGGGTGATCCCACTCACAAAAAGAAGTTGAGAAAGAAGAACAGAAATGGAAATTCAAAGCAGGAGTTTACTAAATTTGGAGTAGGGCACCAAAGTAAAAACCCGGGGTTGAGGGTGAGGGTGGATGTTTGGCTTCACCAGGCAGGGTGGGGGGGATGGGATGGACACAGTCTTTTAGTGGTGGGAATGGTGTTAATGTACACTCCTATTAATTTGTAGTCATATAAATCACTCTTTAATAAATATGAGAGGGGAAATTTGATTGAATGTCTCAAACTTTTTAAAGCACAGATTGAGTCTTTTTAATACTTAGGCTGAGTCTTTGATATGTTGACTCTCCTAAAAGCTTAGTCCAGGGAGAATGGAAGCAACCAGTGGGACAGCTATATACAAATAATGTCAAAGGACATAAATTATGGTGATGTTGTGTATGATACAGCAAATCCTAACAAAAGGATTTTTCAAAGTTAACCCAGTTGCCAAATAATGTGATTGTAGCAATAGCTGTCTGTTTTCTTCTTAAACCCTAAGACAGCAGGAACCTCCCGCTTCCTCTATAGAGCCCATATTTCCCCAGTCCTGGAACCTCTAGGGTGGGGCTCACTTTCCTGCATGCTTCTCTCAGTTCATACCAAATGATATTGCCTCTGCCGATACCAACCTGGTCAACGCAAGGAGTACGACCTCAGCATGCTTCACTTCAGACTGTGTCCAGAGACATCAGGCATGGAATGTCAGCCCTTCAGCTTCATTACTCAGATGAGACCTTTCCTTTCATAGTATTCTCTAATTCCATTCCAGGTGCTTCACTTCCTAACAAAGTTCCAAAACCTAGATATAGACCATGTCCCATGAGATAGGGCATATGTTCACACGTATCCATAAATTAAGGCAAAATATACACCTGAAAGCAAAAGTACACAATAGTCTGTAGTGAGTCAGTATCAAGTTCATAATGAAATAGTGTCTGCTTAGACTTAGAGACCCTCCTCACCTACTTCCTATTACAGTTCTCTCACTCACTCCAAAGTACTATATACACAAGGACCGGGGTTTGAGCCTCTGCTCCTCACCTGAAGCAGGGATGTTTCACTAGCGGTGAGGCATGTCTGCAGGTGTCTATCTTCCTGTCTCTCTCTCTGTCTCTTTTGTCCCCACATCTCTCAATCTCTCTGTCCTATCAAATAAAATGGATTAAAAAAAGGTGGGGGGATGGCTGCCAGGAGCAGTGGATTTGTAGTGCCAGCACTGAGCCTCAGAGATAACCCTGGAGGCAAAACAAAACAAAACAATCTTTCTAGAAGTAAATATCTACAAACAACAAGGAGTTATGTCTGCATGTCTGCAAGGGGCGGGGAGAAATCAGAGCACCTGGCCCTCCAGCACCCATGTCCTCAGTCACACAGGTCCTGCACTCTGCCAACTGAGCCAGTGCCCTGCCTTGCTTGTGATTAACTGCTTTCATCCTTTCTTTCTATCTATCTTTTCTCTCTCTCTCTCTTTTTCAGATATCCTTTAAATTTTTTTTCTCAATCAACTTTTAAAAATCTGAGCATTTGGCCTCTGGAACAACAAAATAGACCCCTTTGTGGGCCCCCCCCATAGGACCTTGCCCTTAGCTTGGACCAACAATGGTAGAGAATGTTCCATCCTCTGACGGGAGGCTGGACAACATACTCTGTGCTCCACCTGAGGAAGATGGGTCCTGATATTGGGGCAGCTTGGAATGTTCCTACTCATGGCCACAGAATGTGAGCTCAGGTCTACAGGGATGCAGAGGTCACATAGGGTCCTAAGCTGAATATGGGCCCCAGATGACATCAAATCGATGGGGTTCACAGTCAACAATATTTATATCCCTTTCCCATATTTGGGAGCTACTCTCTTCCCTGATCCAGCTTTCTGGTCCTTTTCGAGCCATGACAACATCTCCCCAGACAACAACTTGGATCCACCTGCATATCAGATTTCAGGTTTAGGAAAAAAAAAAAAAACTAGTATAGCCACAGGCCCTTTGGAATATAACTAAAATATGCCTACTAGCTATCTACAAAATGGAGGACCCCCCAACTCTTCATCTGCACTATTCCAGCCTTTAGGTTCATGATTAGTCAACGATTTGTTTGGCTCTATATGTTAACTCTCTTTTCAGCCACCAGGTTCCACATGCTAACATGATGCTGACCAGACTTCCCTGGGCAGACGACCCCACCAATGTGTCCTGGAGCTCCGATTCCCCAGACCCCTGCCCCACTAGCGAAAGAGAGAAACAGGCTGGGAGTATGGATCCACCTGTCAACGCCCATGTTCACTGGGGAGGCAATTATAGAAGCCAGACCTTCCACCTTCTGCATCTCACAATGACCCTGGGTCCATGCTCCCAGAGGGATAAAGAATAGGAAAGCTATTAGGGGAGGGGATGGAATATGGAGATCTGGTGGTGGGAATTATGTGGAGTTGTACCCTTCTTATCCCATGTTTTTGTCAATGTTTCCTTTTTATAAATAAAAAAAAATTCATTCAAAATGGGGACACAGGCTTTATAGGCCAGGTCCATTTTCTAGTCATTTCTCTTTTGTTTAGGGTCTGGCAGGAAGGAGGTTTTATTTTTATTTATTTATTTATTTATTTATTTATTTTTCCTCCAGGGTTATTGCTGGGGCTCAGTGCCAGCACTATGAATCCACTGCTCCTGGATGCTATTTTTCCCACTTTGTTGTCCTTGTTGTGATTGTCATTATTATTGTTGTCATAGCTGTTGATGTTGTTGCTGTATAGGAGAGAGAGAAATCGAGAGAGGAGGAGAAGACAGAGAGGGGGAGAGAAAGATAAACACCTGCAGACCTGTTTCACTGCTTGTGAAGTGACTCCTCCCCCCACAAGTGGGGAGTGGGGGGATCGAACCGGAATCCTTACACTGGTCTTTGCGCTTCGCACCATGCGCTTCGCTTAACTCGCTGCACTACTGCCCAGCCCCCCTGGCAGCAGGTTTATAGGCCGTTTCCCCTGGGTGTGAGGAGCAGTCACTCCATCGTGCTCAGAAAGAACAAGTGAGCTTTTTGGAGGGAAAATTAAATTCCTTCTGAGGTGGCGCTAGCTTTGAAATGCCAGCTCTAAGGATCTGTTGGACTGCTAAGACACTGGACTCAAGGTCACAGGTTTCTATGCGTTATACCGGGTAGGGAACTTGCTAGAAGCCAGGTCCCTGAGGACACATGTGTCCCCTGGTTGAGAGAAAATCACTCCAGTCACTTCACAGTTTATCTGAAGAGTCTGGAGAGCCAGCATCTAGACACCTCAAGATGGGAGAATGTCAGGCATGCCCGTGATTAAAACCCTTCTCCGAGTATTCCTTGATAAAAATCACATCACATCAGAAGGAACAGGAAGATCAGAGGTACTTTTAGTTAAAACAATTCAGGAGTACTTGTCCAAACACAGATGATTTTCAAGGTGTGGGAGACATTAAGAATGTGTCAGACCTTGATGACGATAGTCTTTGTCTGAATGTCATCAGTCAGGTGCAATTCTCTGAGGCCTCAGGAAAGATTCAGGTCACTCTATTATGCACAAACCACAAACCCGTCAGCGAAGGAGTCAGAGGTGTAGTTACAGAGACAGCATTTTTTTTCTTTGCAGAATCTCAAGGCCTGTGGGCTGTCTTTATAATGCTCTGATACTCTTAAGCCTTCTGCCTTAAGTGTGTGTGTGTGTGGTGGTGGTGGTGGTGGTGGTGGGGTGAGCTATGAAGGAGGAGAGCCTGAAGCCTCCCTGACTGGGCACCTGTGAACAGTCAATCAGACATGTCTTGTAAACATGGAGACTTTAGGGGAAATCAATAGAATTTCTACTAACAACAAATATCAAGAAATCTGGGATCAGAAAAGTTCTATAACGGGTTTCCTCTCCCGCCTCACCTCTGCATTCCCAACCCTTGGCCTCTCCCACTCCCAGCATCTTTCACTGTCTTTCGCAGTCTGTCTTACCCTTTCCATCCACCCTGCCCTTCTTCTCTGTTCAGACACAGTGTAATACTTCCTGCACCCAGGCAGAGAAGAAGCCCAAAGTGCTGG
Organism: Erinaceus europaeus; assembly: GCF_950295315.1. Lineage (NCBI taxonomy): Eukaryota > Metazoa > Chordata > Mammalia > Eulipotyphla > Erinaceidae > Erinaceus > Erinaceus europaeus. Next base: position 2,106,048 of record NC_080177.1, on the reverse strand, counting down.
AGTGATTGGGACAAAGCAGGGCTCAATAAGGACATTCATTACCAACTATCCCCCTGGGAGTGCACAGAGAACTGGCAATAGGCCCACGAAACCTGGGGGTAGGGGGAACCTTGCTTAACAACCCTCAAAGAAATCCAAAGGCCATCAAGGAAAAATGAATGTATCTGCCTACATAAAATATTTAAAACTTCTAAGTGTCAAAAGATACCATAAATTAAGCCAGGAGGCAAATAACAGGGCGAAGATTATTCACAACACATGTAACAAACCAAAGTTAACTATTCTTCCTATGTAAAGAGTGCTCTACATTCAATAAGAAAAACTAGGAAAAAGTCCATTAGAAAAATAAGCTAAGGTTTGAAGAGGTAAAAGATAAAAGAGGAGAAAAAAATGTAAACCACCAGGAGGCATAAAATGACACTTGACTTTATTTTAGTAAAAATAATATAATAATAATAGTAATTCCATATAACAAAAGATGCTGTATTTTGCCCATTAGGCTGGGGCGGATAGAGTACAATCAGTGAGAATTAGTTTTCCCAACTAATAAAATGTGACACCAGTTCCAAAGTGTATCATCATTGAAAGGATATTTGACTGAGAAGTTTGTTGGTGTGGTTTTAGGCTCTGGGCTAGGACATTCCCACAGCTTAGTTAATTTTATCCTCACATCTCCCTACCTCTCTATGAAACATGCTAGTACTAGAATCATTTGCAGGGAAAGAGGAAGCTTAGTGAACTAAAGTGACTTGTCTGCAGGCTTCAGAAAGTCCCTGGTGTTACTGCTGAGCACAGAAATACAGGAAGTCCCTGGTGGGACTCAGACACTGCTGCACCTGACTGGAACACATGTTCACCTGCGTGCCTGGGGGAAGGACATTGCCGCACAGGGAATGGGAGTGGTGACAGGTGTGGCTTGCAAAGGTGAAGGCAGGGGTTGGGTGTTATAAAGCAGACCTGTGGCTGTGGCTTCTCTCTCTGCCTAGGTGAGCCCCGGTCTGTCATCATGTGAGTAAGACCTCTGAGAGGCTTCTCTCTGCCTCTCTCTCTTGGCCTAACATGTGAATGTTCTCAGTTTTCTTGAATAAAGTTTAAAGTTCCTGAAAATCATTCTCTCTCCTCAATTCTTTGTTGAGATAATGTGTGATGGACGTTTAATGTTGGGGGTATACACTTGGCTGGTCAATTCCCCCCAGTATATTACCAGGCTCTGCCTTCTTCCCCCTTTTTTTTTTTTTGCCCCCAGGGTTATTTCTGGGGCTCAGTGCCTACTCTATGAATCCACTGCTCCTGGAGGCCATTTTTTTCTCCTTTGTTGCCCTTGTTGCTTATTGTTATTGTTGCTATTATTGTTGTTGTTATTGCTGTTATTGTTGCATAGGACAGAGAGAAATCCAGAGAGGAGGAGAAGACAGAGAGGGGGAGAGAAAGACAGACACCTGCAGACCTGCTGAACCCTGAACCATATTTTAAAAATATTACTGTATAAAGGAGTTTGTATCTGGGGAGTCGGGCGGTAGTGCAGCGGGTTAAGTGCACGTGGTGCAAAGCACTAGGACCGGCGTAAGGATCCGGGTTCGAGCCCCCGGCTCCCCACCTGCAGGGGAGTCGCTTCACAAGCGGCGAAGTAGGTCTGCAGGTGTCTGTCTTTCTCTCCCCCTCTCTATATCTTCCCCCTTCTCTCAATTTCTCTCTGTCCTATCCAGCAACGACATCAATAACAACAATAATAACTGCAATAATAAAACAAGAGCAACAAAAGGGAATAAATAAATAAATTTTAAAGAAAAGAGTTTGTATCCAGGGCACCATGTGCAAGGACTTGGGTTTAAGCCAACCCACTCCCCACCTGCAGAGGGAATGTTTCATGAGTGGTGAAGCAAATCTTCAGGTGTCTATCTTTCTCTTCTTCACTATCTCTCCTCCACTTTCAATTTATTTCTGTCCTGTCAAATAAAAATCATAAGGAAAAAAAAAAGGCTCCCCAGAGCGGTGGATTAGTAGTGCCGGCACCAAGCCCCAGTGGCGACCCTACAACAAACAAACAGATTTTGACTATATTCTGTTGACCCGGATCTTTATTTTCTTTGCGCAATATTTGGGGTGTTAATCTTGAACCCCCCTGGTTAAACCTACACATTACCTCTTAAATGGATTGGAGAGGGGACCAGTCTAAGCTTCCAAAAATAATGGAGCAGAAAACACTAGGGCTCAGATATGCTCACTTGTCTCATTCTTTTTGATGCTTCAATCAATGCAGCTGTCCCCAGTTCCTCACTGCTGAACCGTGGGTCAGTTTGGCATTTCTGCTTCAGTCACTGAACAGGGGACTTTGTCATTCGCAGCCCAAGTCACAGAGATTTCCATCTGCAAAGACCCCGTCCAGCACCTCAGCCCCAACCCACTGCTCCCCCCCCATGGAAAGCTCAGTTGGAGCCCAGGTCCCCACCTGCTCTTGCTGGTCCTCCAGATCTGGCCACCTGGTGAAGGAGATGAGTGGAACCCAGAGCCCTTACCCCCAGGTTCCATGTGAAACAGAAACCGCCTATGGCCTACCCCCTCCTCCCCGGCACCCCCTTTCCCCTGCAATCCTATCCTCCCCAGCAGCCCCCCAGCACTCCCCATCCCCTGTGATACCATGCTGTCCTCAGCAGGAAACTCTGAAAATTCAGCTTGCAGACCTGGATTATTTTAGGGACTACCTCCTCCCACCAACCCCCCCCCCCCCAAGGTTGGAACCTGGTTTCCAAAAGGTTCAGACTCTCTGGGGGAGGTGGGGGGTGGAACTCTGGTCTGTGGACCCAGGAGGCTGGGGTTTGAGGTGGGGGTGGGGGAAAGAACTGCAGGCCTGGGGCCCTGCCTGGTTGCCTAGGAAACAGAAGAGGAAGAGGAGGAGGAGGAGGGAGAGGGAGGAGGGAGGAGAGGCTGAGTGGGCGGGGTGGCCCAGCATCTGAGCTCTTCTGCCTTCTGCCTTCTGCTCCCCAGAGCTCAGCTGTCACTGGGGAAGAGAGGCAGAGACCCCAGAGGCCAGAGAAGTGTCACCACAGTGGGTCACCCTGGCGCCAAGGGAAGTGGGCTCCCTGAGTCCCCAAATGGCTCAGAGACACCCAGCAGGGGGTGCAGAGATAGCTCAGCATGACAGCATAGGACTCTCCTGCCTGAGGGCCCAGAGGCCCCAGGTTCAATCCCCAGTACCACCATAAGCCAGAGCTGAGCAAGGCTCTGGTCTCTCCCTGCATCCCCCCACCCCTTAAGGGAAAAAAAATAGTTATTTTTACCCCAGAGCTTGGGGTAAAAAAAGTGCATTTGCACTTTCACTGTTCTCTAGCCATTTTAAAAGATATTTTATTTATGTATTCATGACAAAGATAGGAGGAGAGAGAGAAAAAGAACCAGACATCACTCTGGTACATGTGCTGCTGGGGATTGAACTCAAGACCTCATGCTTGAGAGTCCATTGCCTTATCCACTGTGTCATCTCCAGGACCACTCTGGCCACTCTTTCACCCTGCTGAAGAGAAGACAGAGAGAGACACAGAGAGGGAGATTCCCTGGTGTCTGTGGCACTCTCGTGTGGCACCAGGATTCGAACATGGATGATACACAGGATAAGGCACTCATCTTAGCCCTGAGCTGGCTCTCCAGTCCTAAGAAGATAAAAGCTGGAGAAAACAAAACAAAACAAAAATTCCCAGCAGACGAATTCCTGGCAGCAGAAGAGAAGAGTTTGCTGGGAACTTGGAATTTCCAGGTCTACGAGGACAGAGGACAGGCCGACAGACAGCCTCACTTTATAGAGGAGGAGCTGTTGGCACAGAGAGGGGCAGAGGCTGGGGGCGGGTGGTTCAAGGGGGGCCGGACCCCCCTGGAGAAGAAAATAGTGAAGCTCCTGGCCTGTTCCCGGCTAGCCTGACATTAGAGGCGCCAGATGGTGGTGGGAAGGGCGGGCCTGGGAGCTTCACCCCCTTGGTATTGACAAACCTTCGACCTTGGAAGAGTTATTTTCAAGAGGATCAGCCCCTGGCTGGGGACAGAAGGATAATCGGATTAAAGGGCTCCAGGGCCAGTCACCCCATTTCTAAATGCCAGGGCTTCTTTGAGCAGGTGGGGGAGCACACCGCTCTTGAAGAATGGATTTGACAGTGGTTGTTTATTTCCCTCGATTTCCATATTCATTTATTTGTGTAGGAGAGAGGACCAGAACTTCACTGTGGTTCAAGTGGGGGCAACCTGGGGCCTCATACCTGCAAGCCCTGTGCCCCACCTCTAAGCGACCACATAGGTTAGTGATTTATTTGCCACCAGGGGCTTGGTGCCTGCATGACAAAGCTACCACCACTCACGGTGGTCTTTTTTTTTTTTTTCTTTCTATAGGACAGAGATAAATTGAGAGGCCGTGGGAGATAGAGAGGAAGAGAGGAAAAAGTGAGACACCTGCAACGCTGTTTGAGCACTCGGCCTACCTGCAGGTGGACAGCAGGGTTTTGACTGCAGGCCCTTGTGGTAACAGGGGCACCACCGCCCAGACTCCACAGTGGTTTCTTTTGCTTGTTTTAATATATTTTATATTTTAATGAGAGAGATACAAAGACCAGAGCCCTGTTCAGCTCCGCTCTGGTTTATGGTGGTACCGGGGACTGAATCTGGAATATCAGAGGCTCAGACACGAGAGTTTTTTGTATGACCACTATGCTATCTCCCCAAGCCCCACAGTGAGTGAACTTTTAAAAACTCTACTTTTGGGGGTCAGGCGGTAGCACAGTGAGTTAAGCGCACGTGGTGCAAAGCGCAGGGACCCGTGTAAGGATCCCAGTTCGAGCCCCCGGCTCCCCACCTGCAGGGGAGTCGCTTCACAGGTGGTGAAGCAGGTCTGCAGGTGTCTGTCTTTCTCTCCCCCTCTCTGTCTTCCCCTCCTCTTTCCATTTCTCTCTGTCCTGTCCAACAACAATGACATCAATAACAGCGATAATAACCACAACAACGATAAAAAAAACAACCAGGGCAACAAAAGGGAAAAAGTGGCCTCCAGGAGCAGTGGATTCATGGTGCACGCATGGAGCCCCAGCAATAACCCTGGAGGCAAAACAAAACAAAACAAAACAAAACTCTACTTTTCTTTGCCATTTTTTATCACTAACTGCAAAACAATATACAGCTATTACAGAAAAATGAGCAAAGTATTGAAAATAAGAGAAAGAGTGTAGGGCCAGGTGGTGGTGCACCTGGTTAAGCGCACACATTACTGATAAGAGAAAGAGTGTGTAAAATACAATCACCCCAAACTCACCACCCCAGTATAAATTCAATGCTCATTTCTTTCTGGTCTTTTTTTTTTTTGTCTTTTCCTGTATCTTTCCCCTCATGCTGAACATAGTATATTGGAATTAAAAACAAATATCGGTGATCAATAAAGTAGTTCCTGGGTGGTGACACACTTGGCTGAGCACACATGTTCCAGTGAAGTGGTTCCTTTTATCTAGAACATCATGTTCAGTGACTAAGAAAAAAAGAAAACCAAAAAGTGGAAAGCACACTCTGAGGACAAGACAAAGCCTGGGAGCCAGGTATGACAGGAATGTGGGAGCAGGCAGACCAGGAGTTGAAAATAACTCTGACCACTATGCTCAGGCCTCTCGTGTGCAAAGTAGATAGTTTGCAGGGACAGAGAAAGATAGGAGGAGAGAGAGAAAGAACCAGACATCATCCTGGTTCATGTGCTGCCGGGGATCAAACTCTAGATCTCGTGCTTGAAGCGTCCAATACTTTATCCACTGTGCCACCTCCCGGACCACTCCCCTCTCAATTTCTTTTTATTTATTTATTTATTTATTTATTTTATTTTTTAAATGTTTATTTTGACATAATATTGATTTACAAAACTATAAGATAACAGGAGTATAATTCTGCATCATTCTCACCACCAGAATTCTGTGTCCCCATTCCCTCCATTAGAAGCTACAGTAATTCTCCCAAGGTTTCAGATATGGGCTGACTATTTTTTCTATAACTGTCTATATTTATATATATTTGCTCATTTTTCCCCTATGATCCTGCCTTCTCTTCCTTTCTTTTTTAAAATATATTTTAATTAATTAATTTATTTAAAAAAGGAGACATTAACAAAACCGTAGGATAGGAGGGGTACAATTTCCACACAGTTCCCACCACCAGATCGCCATATCCCATCCCCTCCCCTGATAGCTTTCCCATTCTTTATCCCTCTGGGAGCATGGACCCAGGGTCATTGTGGGTTGTAGAAAGTGAATGGTCTGGCTTCTGTAATTGCTTCCCCGCTGAACATGGGTGTTGACAGGCCAATCCATACTCCCAGCCTGTCTCTCTCTTTCCCTAGTGGGGCAGGGCTCTGGGGAAGCAGGGCTCCAGGACACATTGGTGGGGTTGTCTGTCCAGGAAAGTCTGGTTGGCATCATGCTGGCATCCGGAACCTGGTGGCTGAAAAGGGAGTTAACATACAAAGCCAAACTAATTGTTAAACAATCATGAACCTAGAGGCTGGAATAGTGCAGGTGAAGAGTTGGGGGGGGGGGTCTCTGTTTTGTAGATAGTTAGTAGGCATATTTTAGTTATATTCCAAAGGGCCTGTGGCTATACTAGTTTTTTGTTTTTTTTTTTCCCTGAGCCTGAAATCTGATATACAGGTGGATCCAAGTTATTGTCTAGGGAGATGATGTCATGGCTGGGAAAAGGACCAGAAAGCTGGATCAGGGAAGAGAGTAGCTCCCAAATATGGGAAAGGGATATAAATATTGTTGACTGTAAACCCTATTGATTTGGTGTCATCTGGGGGCCATATTCAGCTTAGGAGCCTATGTGACCTTTGCATCCCTGTAGATCTGAGCTCACATTCTGTGGTCATGAGTAGGAACGTTCCAAGCTGCCCCAATATCAGGACCCATCTTCCTCAGGTGGAGCATAGAGTATGTTGTCCAGCCTCCCTTCGGAGGATGGAACATTCTCTAGCGTTGTTGATCCAAGTTGAGGGCAAGGTCCTATGGGGACCCTTGTTATTTTATTGTTGTAGTTATTATTGTTGGTGTTACTGATGTTGTTGTTGTTGGATAGGACAGAGAGAAATGGAGAGAGGAGGGGAAGACAGAGAGAGGAAAGAAAGACAGACACCTGCAGACCTGCTTCACTGTTTGTGAAGCAACCCCCCTACAGATGGGGAGCTGGGGCCTCGAACCAGGATCCTTACGCCAGTCCTTGCTTTTGCACCACCTGCACTTAACTTGCTGAGTTACCGCCCAACTCCCATGTAATGGGAATTGTACAAGCAGAAGAGAGAGAAAGAAGGGAAAGAAATAAATGAGACAAAATGATGGCTCAGGATGCCTCCGACTGATGTCAGTTATCAAGTCACAGATATAAGAGGCTCAGAGAACACTAAGCAAGAGAAGTTTAAACAAACAAAAAACGTGTCTTGTCATTATCTTTGAGTGTGGCCATGACATTGTGAAGTGTCTTCTACAGCTCTTGTCAGATAGAGACAATATTGAGACATTTCTGGGGAAATGGCATATTTTAAAGATTTTGCTCTAATACATGTGAAGGAAAAATGCAAAACAATGGATAAAATTCTCACAGGAGCAGGCTGGTTCCTGCTGCACTCTCCTGATCTTTTTGACTGTCTCGTTTTCCTTTATTCTGGGAATTCTCTGTTTACTCTTTCTGTCTTTTTAATATTTTATTTATTTATTTATTTATTTGAATGAGAGAGAGAGATACACAGAGTGAGAAAGGCCACAGCACTGCTCGACTCTGATTTATGGTGGTGCTGGGGATTGAACCTGGGACCTTTGGTGCTTTAGGCATAAAAAGCTTTTAGCATACCCACTATGCTATCTCCCCAGCCCTGGTTACTATTTTTTACTGAATTATTTTTTATGTGGTGTGAGGGAATGAGCCCAGACAGAGTCTTACACATGCATTGTGCTCCTGAGATGTCTTCCACCCCCATTTTCATTCTATAGCTGTTCAGAATGAGGAGAAAGAGAAAGGATGAGAGGGAGAGACACCAGAGCACTGCTCCACCATTCATGGCATGGCCCTGGTTCTGTCCTTTGTCCTCTCATGTGGCGCTAGGGAAAAACCCAAGGCTTCATGCGTGGTAAGGCATGTACTACTCATTGAACTACCTCTCAGCCTTGGTTATCATTTCTGTAAGTATTTATTTATGTGGGTTTTTAAAAAATGTTTATTTTATTTATTTATTCCCTTTTGTTGCCCTTGTTGTTTTATTGTTGTAGTTATTATTGTTGTTGTTATTGATGTCATTGTTGGACAGGACAGAGAGAAATGGAGAAAGGAGGGGAAGACAGAGAGGGGGAGAGAAAGACAGACACCTGCAGACCTGCTTCACCGCCTGTGAAGCGACTCCCCTGCAGGTGGGGAGCCGGGGTTCTTGTGTTTGTTTTTTGACTGCCACCAGGGTTATTGTTTGAGCTCAGTGCTTAACCAACTCCACCATTCCTGGTTGTCATTTTATTATTTTTTTATTTTACTTATTTTGATAGAGACAGAGAGAAATGGAGGGGGAAAGGCGAGATAGATAGATAGATAGATAGATAGATAGATAGATAGATGATAGACCGACCACCAGTGGAGCTCTTCACCTGCAGTTGGGTACTGGGGGCTTGGATCCCCGTCCTGCACTGTGTATAATGTGTACACTCTAAGGGTGCCACCACCCAACCCCTCTATTATTTCTTTAAATATTGCATCCTTTCCCTTACCTCTGTCTTTCATTTCTGAAACTCTCATTTATTTGCTAGGTGTGTAACTAAACTTTTGAAGCCATGCCCCAAAGCTGTAAGGATTTGTTTGTTTTTACCATTCTTTTCTATTACTTTGTGCTATATTCTAAAGAAATTCCTAGAGCTCACTCTGTGTGTTCATTCTATTAAATCATCTATTTTTAAAATGTCAATAGTGATATCCTTTAGCACAGCATCCCATACTTCTTCTTCTCCTTCTCCTTCTCCTCCTCCTCCTCCTCCTCCTCCTCCTCCTCCTTCTTATTCTTCTTCTTCTTTTTTTGTCTCCGGGGTTATGGCTGGGGATATGTGCCCACACTATGAATCCACTGCTCCTGGAGGCCATTTTTTCTCTCGTTGTTTTTGTTATTGTTTTTGCTGCTATTGTCGTTGTTGGATAGGACAGAGAGAAATGGAGAGAGGAGGGGAAGACAGAGAGGGGGAGAGAAAGACAGACACCTGCAGACCAGCTTCACCACTTGTGAAGTGACTCCCCTGCAGGTGGGGAGCCGGGGACTCGAATTGGGATCCTTGTGCCAGTCCCTGCACTTCACACTGTGTGTGTTTAATGTGGTGTATCACTGCCTGCCCCCCTGACAACTTCTTTTTAGCAAACTGCTACACCCATTCCATGAAATGAAATGCTTTCTGAACCTCCTAAGAATTTAGAGTTACATTATTTCTTAAGTTTAATCTCTCTCTTTCTTTCTTTCTTTCTTTCTTTCTTTCTTTCTTTCTCTCTCTCTCTCTCTCTCTCTGGAGAGAGGGCTCTCTTCAGATGTGCATTTATCAGTTTGCTATTTCTGTGATCTCTTTTTAAAAATGTGGCACATTTAAAAGACTTGGTGATTCTTGATGGTGTGTACATTTTCCTGTGGCATTATCTGGGGAGGCTGCTGGCTGCCGGCTGCTGTGGGTGGAGCACTTGTTCCCGGGGAGGGGCGAGACAGCTGCAGAGGCAGGCTCTGCAGAGGATTCCGATGAGCAGGACCTGCTGGTAGGTGGGACCCTGACAGCTGGCCTTCCTGGCCTGGATGTTTCAGATTCCTGCTGGACTGACTGTCTCACTGCACCCAAGCTCTGACAGACAGAGGACATGGGCAAAGTCAAGGCTGATGGGTGTGGCTACAGTGCCCTGATGAAGTTCCTGGGCATATTCTCCCTTCCAACCTTGCATGACTGTCACCCCTGGGTAGGGTCCTTTCTGTTGACCCCTTTTCTGGGTAACTCACTGAAGCTATTGCCACTTTCTTCTTCCCTATGATCATGTCTGCTCTTAGTCTCAGTGATATCTCACACTCTGGGACCACAGAGAAAGTTTCAGCTTGTCTTTTTAAATTAATCAATAAAATTATTTACTCTTGGAGAAAGAAAGAGAAATTGAGATGGAAGGGGGAGATAGAGAGGGAGAGAAGAAGAGAAATACCTGCAGACCTACTTCACTGCTTGTGAAATCCCCCCCAACCTCCACACAGGTGAGGATGGAAGCTTGAACCCAGGCCCTTGAGCCTGGTAATGTGTTCACTCTGCCATGTGCAACAACACTTAGCCCTGTCTCAGCTTGTTTTTTGAAAATATTTATTTATGTATTTATTCCTTTTGTGTTGCCCTTGTTTTATTGTTGTAGTTATTATTGCTGTTATTGCTGTCATTGTTGTTGGATAGGACAGAAAGAAATGGAGACAGGAGGGGAAGACAGAGGGGGGAGAGATAGACATCTGATTCACCTCTTGTGAAGTGACTCCCCTGGGAAGCTGGGGGTTTGAACATGCCAGGCTAGCATGGGGGTGCCTCTTCCCAGGCGTGTACTCTCTGGGTTGGAGAGAACTTGACCGGAGCCAGCCTGGGCTGCTACTCACTCAGTGATGCGAGGGAGATGACTCAGGAACAGACTCATGGCGGTGGGACAATGCAATATCTTTATTGATCAGAGAGCCAAGGCTTTTAAAGGGCAGACCCAGAAGTGGCAAGTTGGAAACGGAAATGGCTAGGAAAGGGGTGGAGAAAGGCAAAAGGGACTGGAAAGGTAGGAACTTCTTAGCAACTGTTGCGAGGGTTTTAACTGGTAGGATTAATAATATCCTGCAGGCAGGGAGGGTCTTGAGGGTAGAAAGATGATAGATCAAAGGAATGGAATGGGTGGGAATCTTTCAGGCAAAACAATGATTATGTAGATAGGCCATAGTATCAAGAATGCAGGGTGGAGCAGGGGGAGCTGGCTTAATGTTTTAAGGAATGCCAGGCTCCTGGAGCCAGAAAAATGCAGGGTGCTTTGTGAGGCTCCTCACAATTTCCCAACATCTCCCCCTTTCTTTTTATCTAATGGCCATAGTATCAGGAATTCAGGGTGCTTTGTTAGGCAGGGAGTCTGATAAGATGGGGCAATCCTTTGGGGTTACTCCTGTCCCTCCTTGCTCAGTAGAGAGAGAGACTGGCAGGATAGATGCACTCTTCAGGTCAAGCCCTGCCAGGCTCTACCACATCCTCACAATTTCCCAACACGAACCAGGATCCTTATGCCGGTTCAGCTTGTTTTTAAATACATACCCTGGTCCTCTGTTCTCTAAGACTGCAAGTGGGCTCACTTTTATCCTTTATACACTTCTGTATTTTTCTACATAAAATTCTATTGAAACATATATTCATAAAGTATGTGTGTGTGTTTCCTAGGTGTATCTGTTGACAGGGTCTGGAAATAATGACATTTTAGTCACACCTAATTCCCAAATTCTTCATTTTAAAATACTAATCTTCCACAGAAGATCAGTAATCTTCCCCACCACAGTAACCAAGGATTCTTTGTGGGGGTGGGGGTGCCCACCTTCAAGACTAAGACATGGATGGATAACATCAGACAGGGCTACAGCACCTCCATTTTTCTTCTTTTTGAATATTTCTTTGTCTATTTTTATAGCAGAGACAGCAACAAGAGCACCACTTAGCTCTGGCAGAAAGAAGTGTCTGGGATTGAACTTGGGGATTCTGGGGCCTCTTGTTTGCACAACCCTTTGCTCTAACACTGAACCCCACCCCCCAACACACACATATCTTACTTTGCTAGATAGTAGGGAAATAGGAGGGGGAAATGAAGGAATTCTATCAGAAAGACACAGTAACCAGTTAAAGAGGCTGCCCCTGGCCAAATCTGGGACAGTCAGAGCATCAAAATAAATGATGATGCAATAAAAACTCATTGAATAATAAATAAATAAAATAAGAGTCCATGCTGATATCAGTAAATAAGGAAATAAGTGGATGAGAAGGAGAAGTCTTCCATTAGCCTGGATTTACAGCTGGTAACGAGACAGGATTGATGGAAACACCCACCTCCCATTGGCAACTGCCACAATGATAACTGTCTCAAACAAGCATCTAAACAGATGCTGGAGCTAGTGAGAGAGAATTCAGCAAGAAACAGCCTATCTGTACCACCTCCAAGCATCTCCCCCACAAAATCACTCTCCAATTTTAAACGGGACAGTGGTAAGTATCAGCCAGGGGGGTGGTACAGTGGCTAGAACACTGGATTCAAGCATGCGGTCCCAGTTTCCATCTTCACCATTGCATGTGCTGAAGTGATACTCTGGTTCTCTCATTCTTGCTCACCTGATACTCTCTCTCATTCCTTCTCTTGTGTGTTAACCAATGAACAAGTCATTTTGTGAAAGAGAGAGAGAGAGGAAGAGAGGAAGAAAGAAAGAAAGAGAGAAAAAGAAAGGAAGAAAGCAGAAGGAAGAAAGGTAGGTCATGAGTTCACAATAGCAAAACTTTGCCATCACCACCAGGTGATCAAATCAGCCTCCCCGGTCATGAGACAAAGGCATCACATACTAAGCATTCACTGAAGACACAGGGTCACCTCTGCCTTATTTCTGACAAAATGAACACCTAGAATTGAATCCTGAGGACACATCACTCACGCAATGACTGCCCTGCCCTGTTCAAAATAACCAAGCCCGCTACAAGTCAGAAGAGAGAAAGAAACTTCCAGATCAAAGGAGACTAAGCTCATTGTGTGACCCTAGGTGGTCTTGTTGGCCAGAGGGGAAATGTTTTCCTGTTGCTATGAAGGACATTGCTAGGACAGCATGTCTGTAAATTAAATGAACAAAGCTGGCAGGGGGGTTCAGCAGGTTCAGCATTAGAGCACGAGACGTGCATGCCTGAGGCCCTGGGCTTGGCCCCAGCACTGCCGTGTCCCAGAGCTGAGGCATGATCTGTTGTCTCTCTCTCTCATACAGACAAAATAAATTGGAGCTGGGCAGTAGCACAGCGGGTTAAGTGTACAAGCCGGCCTAAGGGTCTGGGTTCAAGCCCCCAGCTCCCCACCTGCAGGGGGTCGCTTCACAAGCAGTGAAGCAGGTCTGCCGGTGTCTGTCTTTCTCTCTCCCTCTCTGTCTTCCCCTCCTCTCTCCATGTCTCTCTGTCCTATCTAACAACAACAGTAGCAATAACAACAATGACAGCAATAACAACTGCAAGGACAATAGGGGCACAAAATGGGAAAAATGGCCTCCAGGAGCAATGGATTTGTAGTGCAGGCACTGAGCCTCAGCGATAAGCCTAGAGGTAAGAAAAAGAAAAAAAGGTATGAAAGTAAAAAGTAAAAAGCTTCTGCACAGCAAAAGAAACCACTACCCAAACCAAGAGACCCCTCACAGAATGGGAGAAGATCTTTACATGCCATACATCAGACAAGTTTTAATAACCAAAATATATAAAGAGCTTGCCAAACTCAACAACAAGAAAACAAATGACCCCATACAAAAATGGGGAGAGGACAAGGACAGAATATTCACCACAGAAGAGCTCCAAAAGACCAAGAAACATGAAAAAATGTTCCAAGTCTCTGATTGTCAGAGAAATGCAAATAAAGACAACAATGAGATACCACTTCACTCCTGTGAGAATGTCACACATCAGAAAAGGTAACAGCAGCGAATGCTGGAGAGGTTGTGGCGTCAAAGGAACCCTCCTGCACTGCTGGTGAGAATGTAAATTGTTCCAACCCTTGTGGAGAACAGTCTGGAGAACTCCCACAAGGCTAGAAATGGACCTACCCTATGATCCTGCAATTCCTCTCCTGGGGATATATCCCAAGGAACCCAACACACCTATACAAAGAGATTTGTGTATGTCTAGCACAATTTGTAATAGCCAAAACCTGGAAGCAACTCAGGTGTCCAACAACAGATGAGTGGCTGAGCAAGTTGTGGTCTATATATACAATGGAATACTACTCAGCTATGAAAAATGATTATTTCACCATTTTCAGCCCATCTTGGATGGAGCTTGAAGAAACCATATCAAGTGAAATAAGTCAGAAAGAGAAGGATGAATATGGGATGATCTCACTCATAGGCAGAAGTTGAAAAACAAGATCAGAAAAGAAAACACAAGTAGAACCTGAACTGGAGTTGGTGTATTGCACTGAAGTAAAAGACTCTGGTGGGGGTGCGGGTGGGTGGAGTCCAGGTCCTGGAAAAGGATGACAGAGGACCTAGTGGGGGTGGTATTGTTAAGTGAAATGTTATGCGTGCACAAAATATTGTATTTACTGTCGAATATAAAGCATTAATCCTCCAATAAAGAAATTTAAAAAGGAAAAACCTTATTACTGTAGGATTTTTTTTTTCTATTTCTGTTTTCTGTAATAAACACACTGGTACCAACAGCTCTGTGTGTCACACCTGCCCACAGTTCAGTCCCTCCTTGGATAAATCCATAGATGTGCACACCTACTAATCTGGGGTCTGATCATTTGGGGGGCTTGACATGATTAGAGAGAGAGAGACTTTCCTCTAAAAGTAATGAGGAGGGAAAAAAAAACCACAAGAACGCCCTGCTCACCTCTGTCTTGTGAAAGTGCTGGGGACTGACTGGCCCTGAGACCTGGAGCCTCAGGAGACCTGGAGTCTTGGCATCACCACCAAGCTCCCTTCCCAGCCCAACAGTGGGTTTGTGCAAACACTTGTCCTTGGTTCTTCCACTTCTCTTGGGGGTCAGGCTAGCAGAGGTGCCTATGACTCGTCAGGGGTAATAAATAGTCATCATCACGCAACAGCAGCTGTCAAGTCAATGGTGATGCTGCGAGCTACTGCAGAGGACTGAAGTGACAACAGACTGGACTCCTAGAAGGAGCGAACACGCTAGCTGCGGGGAAGGCAGAGAGTGGGGGGACAGGAAGTGGCCATTCCTTGTCTGTCCGTTCATTCACTTCCTGTCCACACCCCCTCCTTCCTGGATGGACGCAGGCGTGGGCTGTCTCCCTTACAAGTGTGTGTGTGTGCAGTGTGCAGAACAGAAAGACATGGATTCCGCTTATCAGTATCTCGTGACACACGACACGCAGGCGCATGTCTTCTGCGAAGGTCGAGGGCACAAGTGACTTTGAAAGGTGCTGGGGGACCTCGGAGCTGAGGCCACTCGTGCCTCCTCTGGGGACACAGGCTGAAGTGAAGCCAGTGATGTCCACGGCTCCTGGCTCCTAGCGTCACCTAACCTTCCTGCCCTTCTTAAAGCCTAATCCTCCTTCCAGGGCCCCCCCAAAAGCCACCTCTTCCAGGAAGGCTTCTCAGAGTTCCCACTCTTGAGCTTGGTGTCTGAGCTCTGTGCTGCCCACCCCCAGCACTCAGCCCTTTAGGGTGGGCACCTCAGTGGTCAGCATACTTGTCTCCATGACACTTTCCGAGCCTGAAGGGGAGAGCCTGGTTGGACTCGTCTCTGTGACCCTGTGTCGGCTATCACAGCTGCTGGCAGAGAGAAGCGCTCTGGGCATGGGGAGAAGGGTGGGCTACACACTGTGTGTGGTGTGTACACACAACAGGACTAAGGGGGGGCCAGGGAGACAGCTCAGCCTGGTGGAGCATCGGCTTGCACTCCTGAGGCCCCAGATGCCACAGGTTCAACCCCCAGACCCACCTGATGCCAGAGCTGAACAATGTTCTGGTCTCTTTCTGTCTCTCTCCTCTGTCTGTCTCTCTCACAAGCAAACATTTAAGAAGGAAACATTCTTTTGAGGCGAGGAAACATCTCAGTCGGTAGAGCAGAGGACTTGCATTACTGAGGTTCCTGGCTTCATCCTTAGTGCCACCTTCTCTGGCATCTCTGTCTCTGTCTCTCCGTATTTCCTATGAAATAAATGAAATAAATCTTGGATAAAGATCAGGCTAAGTGCAAAGCACCTGTGAGACCGCACCCAAGGAGGCCCTGTGGGGGGAGCCGCAGGAACTGGTATGTGCGGATGTGCCGGGGCACTGGGAGGGGCACCAGGAAGCCCGGCTCTGTGGCCTGAGGAGCTCCCTCCTCCTCCTGGGCCTTGCTGTGCCCGCCTGTGGAGCGGGAGCGGGGCAGCTGGGACAGTGACTCAGGAGGCAGAGCACTGGGCTCACAGACCTGAGGCCCCTGGTTTGATCCCTGGTACCTCCTGTACTGGGGTGGTACTCTAGCCAGTCCCTCTCCCTTCTCCTCCCCCTTCCCTTCTCCCTCCCCCTCCCCCTCTCCCTCTTCTTTGCCCTCCGCCTCTCCCTTCCCCCTCTATCCCTCTCCCTCCCCCTCCCCCTGTCCCTCTTCTTCTCCCTCCCCTTCTCCCTCCCCTCTCCCTCCCCCTCTCCCTCTCCCCTCTCCCTCTCCCCTCTCCCTCTCCCTCTCCCTCTCCCTTTCTCCTCTCCCTCTCCCTCTCCCTCTCCCTCTCCCTCTCCCTCTCCCCTCTCCCCTCTCCCTCTCCCTCTCCCCTCTCCCTCTCCCTCTCCCTCTCCTTCTCCCTCCCCTTCTCCCTCTCCCTCTCTCTCATGTGACACTCTCTCCTATGTATAAATAAAATGAATCTTGAAAAGTAGGGGCTGGGCTGTGGTGCACCTGGTTAAGCAGCACATGACCATATGCAAGAATCCAGGTTTAAGCCCTGGTCTGCACCTGCAGGGGGGGAGGCTTTACATGTAGTGGGGCAGAGCAGATGTCTCTCTCTCCCTCTCTGTATCCCTTTTCCTCTCAGTTTCTCTCTGTCTCTATCTAAAATAAATGAACAAGAAATATTAAAAGAAGAGAAGGTGGTGGGGCAAGGTTTCCAAATGACCCTCTTTGGTGTGTACTCTCTCTCCACCAGCACCAGCAGCTCAAAGACCCAGCCAGGAGAGGGGGAGAGCGGCAGCTGTAGCTACTGGCTAACTCGAGCTCTCTCTTTTCTTGAAAGCCATGGGTTTTCAGTGAAGGCTTTTCCTGTGTGATACCTTCTCTCTCCCTGAGTTCATAAATGGCTTCACTCAGGGATGCATCGCCTGTCCAGAAACACATCTGTGAGTGTGGACACGACCGTGGGCCCAGCCTGGGAGACCAGCTGTCCGAGGCAAAGATGCGTCTGTCCTCCTTGGCCCTGTAAGCAGGGGGCACAAAGCTCACACGGCAGGGCCTGGGGACCGGGGACCAGGGCCAGGGCCTCCAAGGACCTTTCCTCGCCAGGATGCACCTGTGTATTATGCATGTAATTAAAATTAAATCATAATCAATAATAGATTAAAGGTGCAGATAATACGTAGTGCAGCACCGCTCTCGTCGTGGGTGTTGAGAACTATGTGAATACTCCCCTCTTCCTGTCTCCCTATCGCTCTGCCTTCTGTTTAATTATAAGGATGGGGGATCATTAAATTTCTAGCAATAAGAGATTGGCTAAATAAAGCTGCTTTCATTCTGCAGACATTAAAGCTCCTCTCCCCTAAGATTATATCTTTTCATGAAAAGGAAACAAGTTACGCGAAAAAAATCAATAAATAAAACCAAATCAAGTATCAGCACTAGGGGCCCAGTGGTGAAGGCCCTAGTTGAGCAAACACACTACCAGGTGCAAGGCCCCGGGTTCAAGCCCCCGGCCCCCACCTGCAGGAGGGAAGCTTCACAAGTGGAACTGGTCATCAGCCTTGCTTCTGAGCTTCCTGGCAGCCAAAGCGAGAAAAGACAGACAAACAGAGCGAGAGGAGGCACAGCTCTCTGCAGGGGGGCCAGCTTGAAAAGCCAAAGCAGAATTTCATGGCATCACTTTTTATGTTTGAGTTCACATATCGCGATGTTGTCTTGTGAAGGAGTTAATAACTCCCCCTTGTGTTATAATAACTCCCACAGCCAGCGAGGGTCACTGCGGGGGAACCACACCGGTGCCTTCCCGGCAGGTGCCTCTTCTTACAGATGAGGAGATGCTGGCTCAGGTGCAGAAGGAAGCAGCCAAGCTGGGATTCTTGGACTAGGACTAAGTTTTAGGACTCTAAATCTTGGAGCTCCCCACCCCCACCCCCACCGAGGCCAAAGGACACCCACTCCCCCACTGCCACGCCCACCCACCCTCCAAGCCCTGTAACCCCAAACCCCACCTACGCTGCCCTGCTCCCCATGCTCTCACACCCCTGCCCTTGGGAAAAATCCTTTCTTCAACAGCGAGATCCAATTTCACCTCCAACAATATTGTGTGTAACCATCAAACTTGTTGAGAGACTGGAAATTAATTATGCCAACTACTAAAAAGAAAAAGATAATTATGTAACAAGAGAGGTGCTAATTAGCACCACAATGGCAATCATATTACAATATGCAAATGTATCTAATTAGCATGCTACAGACCTCCTGTGGGCACAGTGTCATGTGGCAACTTTGTCTGGGTGAAAAGATGATCAGGTGAAGGAGACGCAGCCTCCCTTTTGGGGGTCTTCCTGGATTTGCAGCCCTGACTTCAGCTCAGCACTTGCTTGTTGTGTTTCTATAAAGAATCTACTATTGGGGCCTCAGTTTGAGCTCCACAAAAGGCCAGGCTTTGTCTGCATCACTTTTCTGGACACCCAGAGCCTCACACTGTGCCTGATACATAGTCGATGTTTGATAAATATCCTACGAGTGGACGTGTTATAGCTATGAACCTGTTCTTCTGGGTGGCAGGGGGCCAACGACACAGGGCTGTGTGCTCATCCCAGAAGAATTTGTGATTTCATCAGAAATACAAGAAACAGGGGGCAGGGGCAGGTGATGGTGTACCTAGTTGAGCACACGTGTTACTGTGCTCAAGGACCCAGGTTCAAGCCTGATCCTCACCTGTGGGGGTGAGAGGGAAAGCTTCGTAAGCGGTGAAGCAGGGATGCAGCTGTCTTTCTGACTCTCTTCCTCTCTACCTCCCCCTTCCCTCTTTATTTCTCTCTTTCTCTACCCAATAAATAAATAAATAAAATATTTTTAAAAGAAATACAAGAAACAGCACCCACAATGCAATTAGAAGATAAGAGATATGCAGCCAGGTCCTAAACTGTGGGATTCGGTGCTGAGTGTGGAGAAGCAAACAGGTACCAGACAACAACCTAGATTCTGGGAGCAGACACAAGGGGGAGATACCCTTCCACCCGCCCTTAGTGACTTCCATACTGCCTGAGGACCCAGAAGCTGCAGGTTCAGTCCCCAGCACTGCCAGATACCAGAGCTGAGTCGTGCTCTGGTCTCTCTCTCTCTCTCTTTTTTCCCCTTTCTCTTTCTCGCTCTTTTAATTTTAGCCATTCTTCTTTTTCTTGGTTTTCTTAGTGATTTAATATTGATTTACAAATTACATATCAACAGGGGGATAATTCCCCACCATTCCCACCACCAGAGTTCTGAATCCCTGATCCCTCCCTTGCAACCCACAGCAGTTCTCCTATGGTCGTAGACATGAGCTAATCATCTCTGCCACTATCTGTCTACATTTGTACATAATTTCCCCCTTTTTCCTCCAGGTCCCATCCTCTCTTCCCCTCCAAGACACTCTATTACTACATCCAAATATCCCTCCCTTTTCCCTTCTTTTTCTCTGAGTCCTGATAGAGCTGGGATTCAGCGCTTTCTTCTCCTCCTCCTCCTATCACTTCTTCGCCACTGGGAGGATGGATCAAAATTCTTTATGGGGAGCAGAAGGTGGGAGGTCTGCCTTCTGTAATTGCTTCTCCACTGGACATGGGTGTTGGCAGGTGTATCCATACTCCCAGCCTGTTTCTATCTTTCCTTAATGGGGTAGGGCTTTGGGGAGGTGTGGTCCTGGGACACATTGGTGGGGTTGTCTGCCCAGTGGAGTCAGGATGGAATCATGCAGCTGGTATCTGGAAGATGGCAGGATATAAAGCAGAACAAAATGGTTAATGAGCAGAAACCAAAAAGGAAGACTAGAACAGATGAGATTAGGGATCTTAGGTAGAAGGAAGCTAGGAAGTCCATTTTAGGCATGTTTTTAGGGCCCCATGGCTATCACAGTTTTTGCTTGAGTTTGATAGCTAACATGAAGCTGGATAAAGATATTGTCTGAGAAGATGGTGTCAGAGTAGAGAAAAGGACTAGAAAGCTGGATGAGGGCAGACAGTAACTCCCATTCTTGAAAAAATTCTATGAGTAAAGTTAACTATTTACCTCCACTCACATGACCCACGGTCTGTGTTTATATTTATGTTATTTTTATATTTATTTTTAGTTTCAGAGCCTGTGTAGCCTCTAAGTCCCTATCGGTCTGATCTCGAAGCTAGCACATTGCAGGCTCATTGCACTCATTTCAGGACCAGTCTTCCTTGAGTGACAGGGCAGGTTACCTCAGCCGCCCTTCAGAGACTGGCCAATCCCCTCTACACACACACACACACACACACACACACACACACACACACTCACACTTTATAAAAATAATAAGTCTTTTACAAAATGGAAGAATAAACAAGCTCTCCCTATACATCTCTCTTATGAAAAATAATAAGTGGCACAGTGGATAAAGCATTGGACTTTCAAGCATGAGGTGCTGAGTTCGACCCCTGGCATCGCATATGCCAGAGTGATGCTCTGGTTCTCTCTCCCACATTAATAAACGGGTAAGCAAATCTTTAAAAACAAACACAAAGGTTTAAGCTAAAAATAATAATCAATTCATCCTTTATAAAGAGAGTAGACTAGTCAAGAGTTCTCAGAACTGCTCCGCCACACTCAAGGGGAAGAGGGAGGGCAGAGAAATGAACCTTTATTGGTTCCAGCTGACACTTTCTGTAACTTTTAATCTGTGAGGATCTCAGTGTCTTTTAAAGTTTGCACCACTTCTGGACCGGATGAGGATTTTAATAATGAATAGCTTTAATATCCAGGATGGAGACTGAGAGTTGGCTGCCGCTATTTCGTCAACAAACCCGTTTTTTCATCAAGTGAAACTCTCATGGCATGCTTGCCTGGACCGCTGGGGATGGGGTCACCGCAGGCCGAGACTGTCCAGCTGAGACGTTTTCCCAGACACTTCACACTTGTCCACAGTGTCCCAGCCTGTCAGTCCATCACGATGGCTCTCCCCCTGACACTTTTTGTCACGCAAAAACAGAAGCCTGTCTTGGTGAAGCTGGGGGGGGGGGGTTAGGGTCTATACTGGAACCCTGCCAAGGCGTGGACAATAAGGATGTCCTCTGTGACGGCCAGGGTCACAGCAGGAAGTGGAATTCACTCAAGATGGTCCCCATGGGAGTCGGGCGGTGGTGCAGTGGGTTAAGCGCAAGTGGCGCAAAGCGCAGGGACCGGCGTAAGGATCCCGGTTCGAGCCCCCGGCTCCCCACCTGCAGGGGCATCGCTTCACGGGCGGTGAAGCAGGTCTGCGGGTGTCTACCTTTCTCTCCCCTCTCTCTCTGTCTTCCCCTCCTCTCCCCATTTCTCTCTGTCCTATCCAACAGCAAAGCAACGTCAACAATGGCAATAATAACCGCAACGAGGCTGCAACAACTAGGGCAACAAAAAAGGGGAAAAAATGGCCTCCAGGAGCGGTGGATTCATGGTGCAGGCACCGAGCCCAGCAATAACCCTGGAGGAAAAAAAAAAAAGATGGTCCCCAAACAGTATCTGACAGAGGAGCTACTTCTGTGAGCAGAGTGCAGGGTACCAGCAAGAGAGATGGGGACTCTCAGAGACTCATCAGGGGCTGGGGGTGGGGGCTAGGGACACCTTCATCTAGGCCAGAAGGGACAAGAGGACTCAGTAGCAAGTTGGAGGCCAGTTTGAACTAGACTGAGAGGAAGGTCCCCCACCTTCTGGGAGAAGGAAGGAGGCAGCCACTCCCAGAGACAGTCACAGCAGAGCTTGGGGAGGGAGAGACCAACCCTGGTCCACGTCTCCTGCCCTCTAGGAGCGAATATGAGGGAACCCTGGAAAGAATCTGCAGCGGAACCCATCTACAAAGCCTTCTGGCTCTCATCACAGCCTAGCTCATGGCAATGTGCTATTTTTTGTTATCAACAGACTTCCCTGCTCTAGGGAGACTTTTTTTTTTTTTTGGCTAGAGATAGAGAGATATAGATAGATAGACAGATAGATATACAACTACATACATAGGTAGATAGGTAGGTAAGTAGGTAGATAGATAATAGATTTATAAGCAGATAGATGGATAATAGATAGATAGATAGATAGATAGACAGATATACAACTACATACATAGGTAGATAGGTAGGTAAGTAGGTAGATAGATAATAGATTTATAAGCAGATAGATGGATAATAGATAGATAGATAGATAGACAGATAGATATACAACTACATTCATAGGTAGATAGGTAGGTAAGTAGGTAGATAGATAATAGATTTATAAGCAGATAGATGGATAATAGATAGATAGATAGATAGATAGATAGACAGACAGATAGATAGATGATACATCCACAACACTGAAGTCAGTGCAGTAGGGCTGACTTTGAATCTGTATCACACACATGGCAAATCAGGGCTCTATCCAAGTGAGCTATTTTGCTAGCCCTACTGTAATTTTTCTAAAGATGTATTTCATGTATCCCAGGCACTAAGAGAGAAACTAGGGTACTGCTCCAGAATATTCAGTGCCAGGAAGTGAACCGGGAAACTTAGACATGCAAGTTCTGTGCTCGACAGGCTAAGCTGACTTACCTGCAGTACACAGTGAATTAATGCACTGGTCTCTGATGATCATGAAAACTCTCAAGCATGGCTCCCTACACCTCCCAACCCACCTTCCCCTCACAGCTATCTCCAGGCTCTGGTCATACCCAGGTTCCACAGCTAGGCACCTGAAGCCTAGAGCAGAGAACCAGAACTGGTGGAACAGCCCTAAGTGCACCGATCTGGACAGCCAGCCTCACAGGAAAGTGCCTTTACTGCAGTTGCCAGCTGATCTGGGTTAACCAGACCCCATCCACCTTTTCTATCCTTGTCTTTATTAGACTTTCAAACCCAAGGCTGGCAGGGGACTGTAAGACCAGTCATGCTAATCCCCTCCCCCAACACACACATACACACACACACACACACACACACACACACACACACACACTTTTTTTCCCAGAGGAGATAATCACAGAAAGAGGGAATGACTTATGTAAGTTGTGATTCACCTCCAATCCTCTTTCATGATAAGAAGGAGCATGATAAGTGGATGAGAAGATGGGTGGGTGGGTGAGAAGATGGGTGGGTGGGTGAGTGGGTAGATGGATTGGTGGGTAAATGGAAAGATGGATGGATGATGGATGGATAGTTAGATGGGCACATAGGTGAATGGATGGAAAGATGTATGTATGGATGTATGTATGGATGGATGGGTTGATGGATTGATGGATAGATGTTAGACGGGCACATAGGTGGATGGATAGATAAATGAACGGATGGATAGACGCATGGATGGGTGGATGGACAGATGGATGGACAGATGGACGGACGGACGGATGAATGGATGGATAAAGACCTAGGTGATGTATATGGACAGATGAATAGACACATGAATAGTCTGATCAGGTCCCTCCCTCAACAACACTCATGGCTATGGCAGAGGCTCTGGCTGTCCTGGTCACCATGACTGCCACACAGATGCCTCACGCATGTTGGCATCCTCTGCAGGTCACCCTTTCTTCCTGCCTCAAACCTTCCTCCAGTGCTACAGAAGCTCACTCAGCTGGATGCAGGGCAGCCTCCCAGGCCAGAGGGCAGGGCACATCAGGGGCATGTTGACTCCCAACCACAGAGAATGAAAATCAGTGTCCCCAAAGGGCCTCCACTGAGATGCACTCACTGGAGCTCCACAGAGAGGCCTGAGTCACACAGTGCATAGCTGTAACACACTCACATTACACCCTGTGCTGGCTCTCCCTCTCTCCCTGGCTCACTCCCCTCTCCCTCACTCCTGCATCCCCAGGGTCACTTCCCCAGAACTTTCAAGTGTTGGGTCACCATCCCATACTCTGTTTTTTTAATGTATATGTGTATGTATGTATGTATCCTTATTTACTGAATAGAGGCAGACAGGAATTGAGAGGCAGGGAGAGAGAGACAGAGAGACACCTGCATCCCTGCTTCACCACTTGTGAAGCTCTCCCCTTTCAGCTGGGGACCAGGAGCTTGAACTCAGGTCCTTACACATTATAACTTGTGTACTCTACCAGATGTGCCACCACCACCCCACCCCACTCTCATGCTCTGTTTTTAGGGGAACTAAAATTAGAACACTGAACAGACGGGTCTGCTTATTCCCCCGGGAGAAAACATTGCTCTTTAGTCATATATATGAGCATTCCTTCTTTCAAGATGAGAGATTCAAGGGACCATCCCAAAGTCATAGGACACTAAGTGACATTACTGTGCTGGGCAGATGATGAATTCACAGGACAATTCTCCATGGTGGGTGGAGAGAGGCTCAGAGCTAGGCAAACTCTAAGCATCCTCTACCACTGTGTCCTCAGTCTCTTATTACCTTCCCCAGGGCCCAACGCCCACATGCTCTAATCACTGTCCTCATGAAAGATTAATACCACAGATGCATTGTCTATCCATTTCAACTGCATACGCATGTGTACGCCAGCACACAGAGGCTGTCTCAGATGTTGTTCCCTTTCTTCACTTGATATGATTATGGACTGAGGGAAGAGCAGAGTAGAGTGAAATTACCAAGCTAGCTTCCTTCCCAAAGTGCATGTCACGCACAGAAGCACAGAGTCTGAAACCCCAGCAACACTCACTCACTAGCGACGGCAGGCAGTGACGGCCATCTATGGCCAGGGAGTTTCAGGATGGAGCCACCCATCACACCCTAGCTTT
This sequence comes from Erinaceus europaeus, assembly GCF_950295315.1. Classification (NCBI taxonomy): domain Eukaryota; kingdom Metazoa; phylum Chordata; class Mammalia; order Eulipotyphla; family Erinaceidae; genus Erinaceus; species Erinaceus europaeus. Next base: position 2,081,207 of record NC_080177.1, on the reverse strand, counting down.
GCAGCACGTGATCCCACATGCATTGTGCAGCTTGCCCGTGAACTTGATGCTCATGCGGTTCATTTGGTGCCAGAGAAAATCTACCAAGAGATACAGAGAATGAAGACTAAGAGCTTGCCCGAAGCCTGCTGATCCTCCTTCTTCTTTCTTCCTCTCACCTACAAATTTGTCTGTTGATGAGAAAGAGAGAGAGGGCAAGAGAGAGAAGCAGAGCATTGCTCTGGCACATGTGAGGTCAGGGGTCAAGCTCGGGTCTCATACTGAAGACCCCAGACCTTTATCCACTACGCCACCTCCCAGGCCACAGGACCACAGGATTTTCTTTGCTTCCCCAAGGACCTTTTTTTTTTTTAAGTGTCAACAGGAAATGAGTTCAATGTCTCTCACATGTAAAATATTCCTGAACTGCCTCCAGTGCCCACTTTTTCTTTCTCTCTTTCTTCTTTCTTTCTCTCTTTCTTTTTTTACTTAGACCAATAGAGAGGGAGAGAGAAGAGAGAGGCACCACAACCCTGATTACTCTCCCTGGGTGCTGTGCCTGGTGCTGAGAGAGGAGAGACCCCACAGCCCTGCCCACCCTCCATGGGCTCCCTGGGTGCTGTGCAGGGTGCTGAGAGAGGAGACACCCCACAGCCCTGCCCACCCTCCATGGGCTCCCTGGGTGCTGTGCCTGGTGCTGAGAGAGGAGACACCCCACAGCCCTGCCCACCCTCCATGGGCTCCCTGGGTGCTGTGCCTGGTGCTGAGAGAGGAGACACCCCACAGCCCTGCCCACCCTCCATGGGCTCCCTGGGTGCTGTGCAGGGTGCTGAGAGAGGAGAGACCCCACAGCCCTGCCCACCCTCCATGGGGCTCCCTGGGTGCTGTGCAGGGTGCTGAGAGAGGAGAGACCCCACAGCCCTGCCCACACTCCACGGGCTCCCTGGGTGCTGTGCCTGGTGCTGAGAGAGGAGAGACCCCCACAGCCCTGCCCACCCTCCACGGGCTCCCTGGGTGCTGTGCCTGGTGCTGAGAGAGGAGAGACCCCCACAGCCCTGCCCACCCTCCACGGGCTCCCTGGGTGCTGTGCCTGGTGCTGAGAGAGGAGACACCCCACAGCCCTGCCCACCCTCCACGGGCTCCCTGGGTGCTGTGCAGGGTGCTGAGAGAGGAGAGACCCCACAGCCCTGCTCACCCTCCATGGGCTCCCTGGGTGCTGTGCCTGGTGCTGAGAGAGGAGAGACCCCACAGCCCTGCCCACCCTCCATGGGCTCCCTGGCTGCTGTGCAGGATGCTGAGAGAGGAGAGACCCCACAGCCCTGCCCACCCTCCATGGGCTCCCTGGGTGCTGTGCAGGGTGCTGAGAGAGGAGACACCCCACAGCCCTGCCCACGCTCCATGGGCTCCCTGGGTGCTGTGCCTGGTGCTGAGAGAGGAGAGACCCCACAGCCCTGCCCACCCTCCATGGTCTCCCTGGGTGCTGTGCAGGGTGCTGAGAGAGGAGAGACCCCACAGCCCTGCCCACCCTCCATGGGCTCCCTGGGTGCTGTGCCTGGTGCTGAGAGAGGAGAGACCCCACAGCCCTGCCCACCCTCCATGGGCTCCCTGGGTGCTGTGCCTGGTGCTGAGAGAGGAGAGACCCCTCAGCCTGCCCACCCTCCATGGGCTCCCTGGGTGCTGTGCCTGGTGCTGAGAGAGGAGAGACCCCACAACCCTGCCCACCCTCCATGGGCTCTCTTGTTGCTGGCCATGGTGCTTCTGCATGGTGTCAGAACACAAGCACATTGAAGCCTGTGCTGTACCAGAGGAGCAATATCTCTGCCCCCGGGACCCAATCTTCACCCTCAGGGGAGTGGTGAAAATGCTCAGTTTTGTCCAACAGCTTCATGTGATGAATTGGAGGAGCCTCCAGGAGCAGTGGATTTGTAGTGTAGGCTCCAGTCCCCAGCGATAACTCCTGAGGAAAAAGAAAAAGAAAAATACCAGGTTCCCCAACTGTTGACAGTTGGCTGCTTTTCAGCTCCAGGTGGTTCTCTCCCACGTGGGTGACAGGTGTGGCGTGGACAGGACTCACCCTTTGTAGAGGGCTCAGGGACCTTCTTTCGGGAGCCTGGTAAGGGCGCAGTGGCTGGCACTGCCATACTGACCCTGGGCAGAGTTCATGTATCTCGTCTTGACTACGTCGACAGGGGAGGCAATGACAGTGGCATAGAAGCTTGCCCAGAAAGCAGAAGTGAAGTGGCAAGGGAGGTCATCTGCCAAGCTGGGGAATAGGTGTGGGGCAGGGTGTTGTAAAAACCAGCTCCCTGGGTAGAGGAGACAGCACGATGCTTCTGCAGAGACTATCATGCCTGAGGGTTCAAAGCCCCGGGTTCAGTTATGAGCACCACCATCAGCCAGAGCTGAGCAATGCTCTAATAAAAATAAATAAAATGAATTCTATCTTAATAAATTAATAAGAAAACCAGTTCTCCAGATTCCCAGTACAGAACCCCTCTCTGCTCCCCCACGACCCCAGCCCCCCAATCCCTCTGAGCGCTGCCCGCCTCAGCCAGTCTGGGAACTCTCTGGCTCTCCATATTTGCTGGGGATGGGGCAGGGACAGGGAAATCTTCCCTGTGCTCTGGAATGTTCCCTGATGATGCAGCTGTGTGCCGGCAGCTCTCCGACCCAGTTTCCAATGGGGCCGATAAAAACCATCAGCTAATTATATGACGGCAGTTACCTGGAAATCATATGTTTGTGGGCTCTCTGCTGGTAGAGGCTACTATTTTTGACGCTGGCATTGTTCTGCGCAGTGATGGAAATCACACGGTCTCCCCCTCTGGGTTCACGATTAACAGAATTGTCACAGAAATGGAGCCACTGTTGGGGACCAAGGCCGGTCACGGAGTGGAATGAGGACACGCTTCACTCCCAGCAGGAGCCCCTCCCAAAACTTCCACTGCTCACGTCCCCCTGCAGACCTCACTCCCCAACCAGGCATTGAGCACCCCAGGTCTGCTCAGGGCGCATTGCTGGCTGAGCCCTGGGATGCTGGGAACAGGACCAGCAGGGGTGCAGGTGCCGCTCTGCCACCAGATCTATGTCCCTACCCCTCAATTACGCACCTGGCTTAATTGTCCCTTTTTCTCTCCCTTCATGTTGCTTATGACAGAGAGCTTGCCTGTAATTAGAGTGAGGAAATAGTCCCCCCAACCCCCCTCATCAAAGGGGCCTGAACTGGGTCAGCAGTGCAGGTGGAAGGTCCAGGAGCCAGAGTCAAGTTCAGGGTCACCCTGCCCAGCCCTTGCCTGAACTCCAGCCCTGGCTTATGGGGCTCAGGTTAGAGTGAAGAGAGATAGACAATGTCTGTGGGGAGTGAGAGCTGACAAAGTGCCTTCTCCCGCCAAGTGCTACACCTGTCTCCCTCCGCATGAGAGCCAGAGCAGTTTGGTGACAGTGGCAGATGCTCCCTTCAGTTGTAAAGTGCCACGTCTGGGCCCTGGGAGGGGCTGCCGGGCCAGCTGCCGGTCCCTCAGTGCCTTGGGACTGGGAAGGAGCCAGCTCACAGAGCTAGCAGCCCTGAGACTCGGTGATTCTCTGCACAATAGAGCACACAGCAGCCAGGGAAACAGCTCAGGGTTTGCAGGCTCAACATTCCTGGTTTGATCTCCAACACAGCATGTACCAAATTGATGCTCTGGTGGTCTTGTTCACTCTCATATGAAACTCTGCCTTATATGAATTGGGATAAATCTTTATGAGGATTTTAATTTCTAAAAAGGCCTTTAAAAAATGAAAATGTCAACATAGCATCTATCCAAAAAATGTGGAGACACTATTGTGCTGAGAGCCACATCATTCACAAAGTCAGAGTGGAAGCGGCCTAAGTGGCCACTGGCAGGTGACTGGCTAAAGAAGTTATGGGGTCCTATTCAGTCTGGGTGACTCGCTCCTGCTCCCGCTGGGAAGAAATTCAGCAGCTAAGGCTTCCCCTGGACAAGCACCGGTCTCTCTTGTGCTGGGCGTCTGGCAGGGCTGTGGTGTGGGCCACCCTCTCTCAATGTCCCCTAACCCTGACCCCAAGAACAGCATCAAAGGGTTAGAAGAGCAAGTTTTAAGAGACGGGTGACCCAATAATGGGACTTTATTTCATTTATTGATTGATTTTTAAAAATCTTTTATTTATTAGATAGAGACAGAGAGAAAGTGAGAGGAAGGGGGGGGATGGAGACACAGAGACACTTGCAGCCCTGCTTCATCACTTGTAAAGTGTTCCCCTTGCAAGTGGGGACCAGGGGCTTGAACCCAGTTCCTTGAGCATTATAACATGTGCACTCAACCAACTGCTCCACCAACTGGCCCCTATTAATTTTTAAAGGCAGAGATAGTGCAAAGGTTTATTTATTCATTTAAAAATGTATTTATCTTTACAAGACGGGGGTGGGGAGGAAGAGCACTGCTCAGCTCTGGCGTGTGGCAGTGCTGAGGACTGAACCTAGGAACTCTGAGGTTTCAGGCCTGCAGTTCCTGTGCTCTAAGGCCAAACTCTCTCTCTGGCCCTAATGTTTATTTCCATGCGCCGCTGGACGAGGAGCTCAGGGCCTTGAATATGTGTGGTGCAAGTGAACAGACTCCTGGGTTCAATTTATTTTTTCCTTTTGAATTTAGAAAAGAGAAAAGAGACAGCATTGCACCACTCCACCATGCATGATAGAATTCCTGGTGCACCCAGGAGGTGCTGGTACTCGAACCCAGGGCTTCATGCATGGTACCATGCATACTCTCTTAGCCCAGTAATGGCATTAAGATCCTGCAGTTCAGACACTGACAGGGGCAAGATTTCAGAAGCTGGTGCATCAGCTTGGGAGCAGGGAACAGTGGGGCTGTGGTAAGGAGAGTGACAGGAAGTCACATCTCTAAGCCTGGGGTGGTGGGAGATGGCTCAACAGGTGGAGTGCCTTACCACTTGGGAGGACCCAGGTTGGAACCCTAGTGCCACATGGAGCGAGCACTGCAGTGAGAGTGTTTGGGTGACCTTAGAGGAGGAGCAGTGCTTTGCTGTCCCTACTTTTCTCTCCTTTCTCTGCCTCAAAAACAAAACAAAACAAAACAAAACCGGAGCCAGGTGGTGGCGCGCCTGCTGGAGCGCCATTTTACCATATTTAAGGCCCCGGCTCCCACCTGCAGAGGGAAAGCTTCACAAGCAGTGAAGCAGGTCTGCAGGCGTTTCTCTTGGTCTCTCCCTTGCTATCCCCCCTCCTCTCTCTGTCCTATCAAATAAAACAGAAGGAAAGATAAATAAGTAAGTCAATAAATAAATGGAGAGAAATGGCTGCCAAGAGCGGAGGACACATAGTGCCGGCCCAGCAATAGCCTGGTAATAATAGAAGAAAGGACAGAATAGCGGCCTGGAGGTGGTACAGTGGGTAAAGTGCTGGGTTCTCTAGCATGAAGTTCCAAGGTCAGTTCCAGGAATCACATATGCCAGAGTGATGCTCTGAATCTCTCTTATCTCTCCTCCTCCTCCTTCTCCTTCTCCTCTCTCTCTCTAGTAAACAAATCTTTAGATTTTTGTTTGATCGCCACCACGGTTACTGCTGGTGCTCAGTACTGGTGTTATGAATCCGCTGCTCCTGGTGGCCATCGCTTTCCTTTCTAATTTTTATTAAATTGACAGAGGAATTGAGAGAGGATGGGAATTAGAGCGTGAGAGAAAGAGAGACACCTGCAGACCTGCTCCGCTGCTCATGAGATAGACCCCCTACGGACAGGGAGTGGGGGCTCAAATCCAGGTCATTGCACTTGGTCATATGTTCATTTAATTGGGTGTACCATTGCCTGGCCCTTAGTTTTTTTTTTAATTACAGAATAAGATTGAATCAGGAGATAATAGTAGTGCTGAGAATGTGTGAGGCCCTGAGTTTATTCCTAAGCATTGCAAAAAAAAAAAAATCCTTAAAATCAAATAAACAAACAAAAAATTTCAACACAGCACAGGCCAAATGGAAGATATTTCCAGCCTCATTCAGCCTCAAGGATTCAGACTGGAGACTGTTCACCAGAGATTTGCCTTATCTGATCCAAGAGTTCAGAAAACTGCTGCTTCCTCAGAAAACCAAAGAAACACATCTGACATTCACTGGGGTGTGTGTGTGTGGGGGGGGGGGGTTGGAAGGAGAATGGTGGGACCAGTCCCAGCCTCTGTTTAGTTCTGCTGGGCAGGGAATTTTCTGGAAGGCAGCCAAGCGCTGGCATCTGGGGGTGGGGCTTATGCAAAAGCCTAAGGAGATTTGCAAGAAGGCAGAGGCTCCAAGGAGGAAGCTTGCTCAGAGCAGCCTGAGGGGCCCAGGGGTGAGAGATGGCAAGGCCCTGGAGGGGGCGAGCTGTGCATGTGGCACCCTGGGGCGCATAGCAGTAGCAGACACCCCAAGGAGGAAGGCTGTAACCCCTCCTTGCACTCTCTCAGTCTCTGAGAAAAAAAATCTTTCCCGTCTTTGAGAACCCAGGGCCTTGTGGCTGCATGACATCGGGCCAGTTTTCTCATTTAATTTGAGAGGATGGGGAGACAGGGAAAGGAGAGAAAGTGAGAAGCACCAGAGCACAGCTCCGCCATCCATGGAGCTCCCTGGGGCCATTCATGGTGCTGCCACGTAGTGCTGGGGCCCAGGCCCAGGGCCTAGTGCACGGTAAGGTGTGTGCTCTGCCAGGTGAGTCATCCCTGGCCTCCAGTCACATTCAGCACAAGGCTTCGAATCATTTGCACCAGCCGTTAAGGATGCCTCCTCCCTTGCTAACTCCCGAAGGGTGCTGTGGAGAATCCAGGGTTGTGGCAGAAAGTTCCAGAGCAGCACGGTTTGCTATCAAGAGGATAGTGCAGGGAGGGTGCTCAGAGGGTCTCTGCCACCAGGCTCCTTCCATGCTGATTCCCAGCAGAGCCCTGGGACCCCGAAAAGAGGAAATTGTGGAAGCCTGAGCAACTGGGTTCAGCTGGCCTGCTGGGTCTCTATCCAGCCCTCCCGGGGAGCCAGGGGTTGTGCTCCAGCCTGGGGTTGCCATGCACAAACCCCAGGTTGTACCCTAGCACCACAAAGGAGGCACTACAGCCCCAGGGGAAGCTCTGCCTCTTCCCCTCTTTTGGTATCTGAATGGGAAAGCAGCCTGGGAGCAGTGATCTCACACGCGCCTGAGGCTCTGACTCCCCCAGCCAATCAATCAGTTGACTTTTTTAGTGCACCAGCTCTCACCTGGTAGGGCCTGGGGCTGAGGCTGCAGCTTTCCTGGGAAGATGGTGAGTCCTGAGCTGCAGGGTTATTCGGAATTCTTCCTCCTCCCTCCCCACTTTTCATCTTTGTGTGGTTGGTCCCTGAACTCAGCAAACAGCTGTGCTGGAGAGAGCTGGTGCCCGAGGGCAGGCGGCCCCTCCCTCAGCCTCAGTTTCCTCTCCTGGAACCTGGGGGTGGGGTGGGGATCAGGCGTTCAGAGCTCCCAGACCCTGCTTGGCGTCACAGGTGACTGTGTGCGGGGGGGTGGGGAGCCGGGCCAGCTGGATTCGCAGACTGCCTTGATACTCTGAGGAGAGCCCAGCTCTTTCCCCAGGAGACAGGCCATGGGTACAAGGGCTGCCCCACTAAGGTCGCACTCTTTTCTTTTCTTCCCTTTTTAAAATATTTTATTTATTGGATAGAGACAGAGAAATTGGGAGGGGAAAGGGAGAGAGACAGAGAGATGCCTGCAGCCCTGCTTCACCACTCGTGAAGCTTTCCCCCTACAGGTGGGGACCAGGGACTTGAACCCGGATCTTTGTGCCCTGTAATGTGTGCACTTAGCCAGGTGTGCCACTGCCTGGCCCCATCACAATCGTTTCTTTCAGCAGGGCCTCATGAGTCTACAACTTGGCCACACCAGCCTGCTTTTTCTTTTCTTTTCTTTTCTTTTCTTTTCTTTTCTTTTCTTTCCTTTTTTTTTTTTTGCCTCCAGGGTTATTGTTGGGGCTCGGTGCCTGCACCATGAATCCACTGCTCCTGGAGGCCATTTCCGCCCCTTTTGTTGCCCTTGTTGTTGTAGCCTTGTTGTGGTTTATTGTTGTTGGACAGGACAGAGAGAAACAGAGAGAGGAGGGGAAGACAGAGGGGGAGAGAAAGATAGAAATCTCAGACCTGCTTCACTGCCTGTGAAGTGACTCCCCTGCAGGTGGAAAGCTAGGGCTTGAACCAGGCTCCCTATGCTGGTCCTTGCGCTCTGCGCCACCACTCGACCCCCTCCAGCCTGCTTTTTCATTCAGAGAGACACGCAGAGAAAGAGAGCTTCTCCTGATGCCATTGGGGTGCTCCCATGTGGTGCTGGGGCTCAGTTCCTCATGTACAGTGAGCTGTGTGCCCAACCTGCTGGGTAGTTATCAGGCTTCATGACTGAGCCTAAGCCTGGTGAATGGGTGTCACAATACATGGCGTTAGTGATCACGTGACTGAATTCCAGTGTTGATCTGTGTTTGGCTACAACAATGAACTCCAGAGAAAACCAGTCCCTCACTGGTGGTGGCACACTCAATTGAGTGCACGTGTTACAGCGCACGGAGACCTGAGCAAGCTCACGCTCCCCCATCTGCAGCAGGGAGGCTTCACAAGTGGTGAGAGAGGGCTGCAGGTGTCTCTCTTTCTCTTTCTATCTCCCTTTCATTCTCAATTGCTCTGTCTCTAATACATTAATAAATACAATAAAATAAAAAAGAAAAGAAAACCATCTCTCTCCCCCATAGCCTTCATGGGAAACCTCGCAAAGGAAGGACAGAGAATCTCTGTTGGTTTGTCTGCAAATGGCATTGAAGGGAGTATTTTAGCTTTTTCCTTGTGTCTTTTGCATTAGTTCCTTCACCTGACGGGGGAAGAGAGTCCCCATCCCTCTGGGTTCAAATCCATATTTAGTGAGAGAGCAAAACAAATTCGCTGCCAAACAGACGGGGAACTCTACACAGAAACGGGGCTTCCAAGACCAGGGAGGAGAAACGGGGTTTAGGTCCCCAGTTAAGGAACACAGTGGGGGCTGGGTGGGGGACAGTGCAGAGCTGGGCAGTGCTCGTCTGCCTTCCTTTCCCTCTCTCATTTGTTTGTTTTGTTTTTCTCTCTTATAAAAATTTTAAAAAATGGGAGTTGGGCGGTAGCACAGCGGGTTAAGTGCACGTGGCTCAAAGCGCAAGGACCGGAGTAAGGATCCCGGTTCGAGCCCCCGGCTCCCCACCTGCAGGGGAGTCGCTTCACAGGCGGTGAAGCAGGTCTGCAGGTGTCTGTATTTCTCCCCCCACACACCGTCTTCCCCTCTTCTCTTGATTTCTCTCTGTCCTATCCAACAACAATGACAATAACAACAATAAAAAAATTAAAAAATAAAAAATACAGGGGTCAGTGGTGGCGCACCTGGTTAAGTGCATGTTACCATGTACAAGGACCCGGGTTTGAGGCCCTGTTCCCCTCACAAGCAGTGAAGCAAGGCTGCAGGTGTTTTTCTGTCTCTCTCCCTATCTCCCCCTCCCCCCTCAATTTCTTTCTGTCTTATCATATAAAGAAGAATTAAAAAAAAAAAAAAAAAGACCTCCAGGAGCTGTGGTTTTGTCATGCAGGTACTGAGACCCAGTAATAACCCTGGTGGCAATAAATAAATAAAATACATATTTAAAATTTAAAAATAGGGTGAGTGAATAGCTCACTTGAGTAGTGCGCTGCTTTGCCACATGCACAACCCAGCTTTGAACCCAGCACCCACCACCTTGTCAGAAACTTTGGTGCTGTGGTCCCGGTTTCTCTCTCTCATCTCTCTCTCTATCTATCTATCTCTTTCTCATCTCTATCTCTCTCTATCTCTCTCTCATCTCTATCTCTCTCTATCTCTATCTCTCTCTCTATCTCTATCTATCTCTCTCTCTCTATCTCTATCTATCTAAAAATAATAATAATAAATACAGGGCTTAGGATATAGCTCACCTGGTCGAAGCTCTGCTGCCATGCGTGAGGACCTGGGTTCAAGTCCCCAGCACCACACCTAGGCTGGGGGAGTTTCAGGAGTGTAGGGCTACTGCAGTGGTGTCTCTACTTCTAGGTCAGAAAGAGGGAGGGAAGGAAGGAAGGAGACAGAGAGCAAGAGAATGGGAGAGTGAGAAGGAGGGGGCAAGGCAGAAAGGAGGGAGAAAGAACTGGAAAAGCCACTGGTCTTTGCACAGAAAGAAAAAGGCACTGATGGGGCTGGGCAGCCCAGTGCACATAGTATGAAGTGCAAGTACTGGTGCAAGAACCCTGGTTTGAGCCCCCACTCCCCACATGAAGGGGGGGACACCTCACAGGCAGTGAAGCAGGTCTGCATCTATCTTTCTTTCGCCTTCTCTACCTTCCCCCTCCTCTCTTTATTTCTTTTTGTCTTATCCAACAACAACAACAATAAAAAATGGCCTCCAGGAGCAGTGGATTGACTGAGCCTCAGAGATAACCCTGGAGGAAAAACAAAAACAAAAACAAAGAAAGAAAGAAAGGAGACCAGCACAGAGAGCAGGGTGGTGGTACCTTGGGTTAAGTGCTCATATCACAGCACCCAAGGACCCAGGTTCAAGCCTCTGACCCCCACCTGCAGGGGGAAAGCTTCACAAGTGGTGAAGCAGTGGCAGTCAGCTGAGGGAAAGAACAAACACCTCATCACAGACCCCTGCGAGCGTCCACCCGGCTCTGACCTAGCACGTTACGATCGGGCCCTCCTCCATCGCTATCGAACAGGCCGTGGCCGGTGCGCCGCTATGTTCCATCGCTGGGGAGCCAGAGACGACCCGAACTGCCCCCGCGGCTCCAGACAGACTATGACCCACAGAGTCAACGACTGCCACCTCTCCAGATTCAAAGGAGGTCTCGAAACTTGACATCAGGCTCAACCTGATGCTGTTGACTGGCTACGGAAGAAGGGAAAACGCTAGAAGAAGAAGAAGGAGAAGGAGAAGGAGAAGGAGAAGGAGAAGGAGAAGGAGAAGGAGAAGGAGAAGGAGAAGGAGAAGGAGAAGGAGAAGGAGAAGGAGAAGGAGAAGGAGAAGGAGAAGGAGAAGGAGAAGGAGTAGGAGAAGGAGAAGAAGGGCTGCAGGTGTCTCTCTTTACCATTAAAAAAAAAAAAAGGGAGTCGGGCTGCAGTGCAGCCGGTTAAGCGCAGGTGGCGCAAAGCACAAGGACCGGCATAAGGATCCCGGTTCGAGCCCCGGCTCCCCACCTGCAGGGGAGTCGCTTCACAGGCGGTGAAGCAGGTCTGCAGGTGTCTGTCTTTCTCTCCCCCTCGCTGTCTTCCCCTCCTCTCTCCATTTCTCTCTGTCCTATCCAACAACGACAACAACAATAATAACTACAACAATAAAACAACAAGGGCAACAAAGGGAATAAATAAATAAAATAAATATAAAAAAAACAAAGCCCTGCTTAAATCTGGCTTATGGTTGTGCAGGGGAATTGAACCTAGGACTTTGGAGCCTCAGGCATGAGGGTCTCTTTGCATAACCATTATACTATCTACCCTCTGCCCTCTCTTTCCCTCTCTATCCCCCATTTCTCTCTGTCTCTATCCAATAATAAATAATTTAAATTAAAAAATATCTCAACCTCTTTTTAAAAAAGTAAAAAAACAAAACAAAAACGCACTGGGCTTGGTGCACTGGCATAAGCACACACACATAGTATAAAGTGCAAGGACCCACTCAAGGATCCTGGTTCAAGCCCCAGGCTCCCTGCCTGCAGGGAGGGGGAGTCGCTTAGAAAGAGGTGAAGCAGGTCTGCAGGTGTCTCTCTTTCTCTCTCCCTTTCTCCCCCTCCCCTCTCAATTTCTCTCTGACCTATTCAATTAAAAAAAATGAAAAATGTCTGCCAGGAGCAGTGGATTCATAGTACTGACACCAAGCCCCAGTGATAACCCCGGAGGCAAAAAAAAAAAAAAAGTTAAAAGAAAAACTGCATTCAGAACATCACTAGCAGCTGCCTCATGTCGCCACCATGTACTTGAGGTTTTGTTGCTTTTGTCTGTTTATCCAGATCCGCTCTGAATGTCCTTACTGATGGAGTGTGGGGAGAGTAGCTCTTCAAGTGGGATGCGTGACACTGGGGGAAGCTCAGGTGCTGTGCTGTCTCTCCCTGTCTCTGTATCTCTCTCTCTGTTTCTCTACATGAAACAAAAGGAATGGAAAAGCCAGCCCGGGAATGGTGCTGTCATACACGAGGCCCTGATGCCACACACACACAAGCAGTGAATATATTGACCTGCTGGGGCAGGGACCAGACAGTGTTACGCCCAGAAGAGTGTACGTGTTACCAGGCCCAAGGACCCATGTTCAGTCCCCAGGTCCCCACCTGAAAGGGGGTGCTTTATGAATGGTGGTGCCAAGTTGTGGGCTTCTCCCTCTCCCTCTCTGTCTCTTTCTCTGAAACAAATAAATGGCTGCTAGAAACGTTGGAGATAGTACAGGCTAAGTAAGCTCCAGTGACAACCCAAAGGCAAATAAATAAATAAATAAAATGAATTACTTGGGTGAACTCCTTCCTGCCCTTTGAGTTCACCTCCTAGCCATCATGGGTGCCGAACAAAAAGCGCCAATACATCTCCTGCGACCAGCGCTGAAGAGCACAGGCTGTCTCCAAGACAAGTGTTTGCACAGCCACTGGCAGCATTCTTTCTAGAAAGGACTGAAGTCTAAATAAAGTGCAGTGATTCCGGCAGGGCTGAGCTCCCACAAAGTGAGGAAAGCAAGAGGGAGCACTTGCTTCCAGGGGCCAAACTCAGTTTCAGCTGAAAGTTACAGTTTTGGAAAGCATGCATTCGCTGTCAGGAGCTAACCCAAGGAGACTGTGGTGGTGAGGTGGGCGGTGCTCTTAGCAAACAGGGTTTGCTGTTAGGTTCTGATGAGCTTTGTCGGGATTCAGAAAAGCTCTGTCAACACTGTGAGCGAAAGTTTTCCAAATGCTCATAGATAATGTCACACAATCAGGGGTCTGAGGAAGCCATCCAGTCAAAGCTCAAGAGAGCTCATGTAACAGGAGGGGAAGGTCATGGGTAGGGCTTCCGAGTCCACACTGTGATACACCTTTAAGAAACCTTCACGGGAGTCGGGAGTCGGGCGGTAGCACAAGGACCGGCATAAGGATCCTGGTTCGAGCTCCCGGCTCCCCACCTGCAGAGGAGTCCCTTCACAGGCGGTGAAGCAGGTCTGCAGGTGTCTGTCTTTCTGCCTCTCTGTCTTCCCCTCCTCTCTCCATTTCTCTCTGTCCTATCCAATGATGACATTAATAACTATAACAATAAAATAATAAGGGCAACAAAAGGGAATAAATAAATATAAAAATTTTTTTTAAAAAAGAAACCTTCATTTGGGCTGCTGAAATAGCGACACCCCTGCAGGTGGGGAGCCAGGGCTTGAACCAGGATCCTTATGCGGGTCCTTGTGCTTAGCGCCACCTGCGCTTAACCCACTGCACTACAGCCCGACTCCCACTTAATAAGTTTTAGAGTGGTAGCAAGGAAGAATAGCCACAATCTTTTTTTTTTTTTTAAGTTTTTATTTATTTTATTTTTTGTGTGAGAGAAATAGAGAGACCAGAGCCCTGCTCAACTCTGGCTGATGGTGGTGCTAGGAATGGGGCATGGATCCTTAGAGCCTCAGGCAGGAGAGTCTTGCATGACTGCTATGTTCTTCTTAAAAGGCTCTTAGGTCACTTCTCCCTTCTCCATTTGTATATATGTGCAAGACTGAAGTTTCTTTGCATATAAAAATAAATACTAATTAATAACTAGTTAATAACAAATAAATACTAATTAGTAATAAGACTAAATCCAGGGGCCAACATGATATCCATCTGTCTCCTATCAGTAGATGTCTCAGAGATCTGAAAGCTCTGAAACAGTGCCTCTCTTTGTCTCTTTTTTAATATTCATTCATTTACTTATTTATTCCCTTTTGTTGCCCTTGTTTCTTTTTACTGTTGTAGTTACTACTGTTGTCGTCGTTGTTGGCTAGGACAGAGAGAAATGGAGAGAGGAGGGGAAGACAGAGAGGGGGAGAGAAAGACAGACACCTGCAGACCTGTTTCACGCAGGTGGGGAGCCGGGGGCTCAAACCGGGATCCTTACGCTGGTCCTTGTGCTTTGTGCCACGTGCACTTAACCCGCTACCGCTGGACTCCCTGTACATTGACTTTTATGAAGTTTTATTTATTTATTATTGAGGGAGAATAAGAGAGAGAGCCAGAACATCACTCTGGCACATGTAGTGGTGGGAACTGAACTCAGGTCTTCATGTTTGAGAGTCTAGTACCTTATCCGCTGTACCTCCTTCAAGGTCACTTCTTTGTTTTTTAGAGGATGGGAAATTCAGTTTAATTTTCATAAAGCATGCTTTTGATGTTAACATGTAACAAGTTTGCAGCTTTCTTTTTTTAATCGTTATTTAGTTATTAGTGAGAGAGAACCAGAGTACCGCTCTGGCATATATGGTGCTGGGAATTGAACTCAGGACCACAAGTTGAAAGTCCTGTGCTCTACCTACTGTTTCACCTTCCAGGCCATATGTTGCAATTCATGTATTTATTTATTCATTTTTTAATTGTTTACTTTGCTACAGCCAGATTTTCCCCACTCCATGCAGATAGAAAGAGCCAAGAGAATGAGAGCGAGAGAAAGAGAGAGAAAGAGAGGGAGAGGGAGAGGGAGAGGGAGAGGGAGAGGGAGAGGGAGAGGGAGAGGGAGAGGGAGAGAGAGAACATGGCACTGGAGCTTCACCCAGTGGAGGGTGAGGGTGTGGAGTCCTCTGCATCACAGAGTGGGCATCCTCCCAGGTGAGTCATCTTGCCAGGCCTGGTGTTACTTTCTAAAGAATGAAAAATATCTCAGGAGCTGGGCAAATAGTCTGTCTGGTAAAGAATACACTGACATCCCTTAGCTTCCCTGTTTGATCGCTAATAACCCATGCACCATAGTAATGCTCTAATCTCTCTCTTTCTTTCTCTCTGTCTGCTTCTCTGTGTCTCATGTGAACTCCTTTTTTCCGTATATAATTAATAACATAAATATATCTATAAAATATCAGTACTTGAGTGGTCTGGGAGGTAATACAATGGATAAAGCATTGGACTCTCAAGCATGAGGCTCCAAGTTCAGTCCCCAGCAGCACATGTACCAGAGTGATGTCTGATTCTTTCTCTCTCTCTCTCCTCCTATCTTTATCATAGATATATATATATATATATGGTTTATTTTCATGAGAGAGATACAGAGAGAAAGAACAGAACACTGCTCAGTTCTGCCTTATGATGATTGCACCTGGGACCTTAAAGCTTCAGGCATTAAAGTCTTTTTGCATAACCAGTATGCTGCCTCTACAGCCTCATAAAATAAATATTAAAAAGAAAAGTTTAATAGGAAGTAGGTGAGGAGGGTATCTAAGTCTAAGTGGATACTATTTCATTATGAATTTTATACTGACTCACTGCAGACTATTGTGTACTTTTGCTTTCAGGTCTATATTTTGCCCTAATTTATGGACACATGTGAACATCTGCTCTATCTCATGGGACCTGGTCTATATCTAGGTTTTAGGACTTTGTTAGGTAGTGACCCACCTGGAATGGAATTAGAGAATCCTATGAAAGGAAAGGTCTTAACCGAGTAAGGAGTCTGGCCCCAGATCACATCAAATGAATGGGGTTTACAGTCAATAATATTTATACACCTTTCCCATATTTGGGAGCTACTCTCTTCCCTGACCCAGCTTTCTGGTCCTTTTTCCAGCCATGACATCATCTCCCCAGACAATAACTTGGATCTACCTGCATATCAGATTTCAGGCTCAGAGAAAAAAAACCAACTAGTATAGCCACAGGCCCTTTGGAATATAACTAAAATATGCCTACTAGCTATCTACAAAACAGAGACCCCCCCCAATTCTTCATCTGCACTATTCTAGTCTTTAGATTCATGATAATCAACAATTTGTTTGACTTTGTATGTTAACTCTGTTTTCAGCCACCAGGTTCCAGATGCTAACATGATGCCAAACAGACTTCCCTGAAAAGACAGCCCACCAATGTATCCTGGAGCTCCACTTCCCCAGAACCCTGCCCCACTAGGGAAAGAGAGAGGAAGACAGGCTGGGAGTATGGATAGACCTTTCAATGCCCATGTTCAGTGGGGAAGCAATTACAGAAGCCAGACCTTCCACCTTCTCCACCCCACAATGACCCTGGGTCCATACTCCCAGAGGGATAAAGAATAGGAAAGCTATCAGGGGAGGGGATGGGATACGGAGTTCTGGTGGTGGGAATTGTGTGGAGTTGTGCCCCTCTTATCCTACCTATGGTTTTGTCAGTATTTCATTTTTATAAATAAAATTTTAAAAATAAAACAAAATTAAAAAAGAAAAGTTTTGCAACCAGGGGTGTAGCTCTGCAGTAGAGCACCATAAGTGCTTGGATGAGGATGAGCAGAGAGGTATTGTTTTAGGTCTTTGCACCACATGACAGCACCATGCACAGCACCCGGGGAGCCCATAGAAGGTGGGCAGGGTTGTGGGGTCTCTCCTCCCTCAGCACCCTGCACAGCACCCAGGGAGCCCATAGAAGGTGGGCAGGGCTGTGGGGTCTCTCCTCCCTCAGCACCCTGCACAGCATCCAGGGAGCCCATGAAGGGTGGGCAGGGCTGTGGGGTGTCTCCTCTTTCAGCACCAGGCACAGCACCCAGGGAGCCCATGAAGGATAGGCAGGGCTGTGGGGTCTCTCCTCTCTCAGCACCAGGCACAGCACCCAGGGAGCCCATGGAGGGTGGGCAGGGCTGTGGGGTGTCTCCTCTCTCAGCACCAGGCACAGCACCCAGGGAGCCCATGGAGGGTGGGCAGGGCTGTGGGGTGTCTCCTCTCTCAGCACCAGGCACAGCACCCAGGGAGCCCATGGAGGGTGGGCAGGGCTGTGGGGTCTCTCCTCTCTCAGCAACCTGCACAGCACCCAGGGAGCCCATGGAGGGTGGGCAGGGCAGTGGGGTGTCTCCTCTCTCAGCACCCTGCACAGCACCCAGGGAGCCCCATAGAGGGTGAGCAGGGTTGTGGGATCTCTCCTCTCTCAGCACCCTGCACAGCACCCAGGGAGCCCCATGGAGGGTGGGCAGGGCTGTGGGGTGTCTCCTCTCTCAGCACCAGGCACAGCACCCAGAGAACCCATGGAGGATGGGCAGGGCTGTGGGGTCTCTCCTCTCTCAGCACCAGGCACAGCACCCAGGGAGCCCCATGGAGGGTGGGCAGGGCTGTGGGGTCTCTCCTCTCTCAGCACCATGCATAGCACCCAGGGAGCCCATGGAGGGTGGGCAGGGCTGTGGGGTCTCTCCTCTCTCAGCACCAGGCACAGCACCCAGGGAGCCCATGGAGGGTGGGCAGGGCTGTGGGGTGTCTCCTCTCTCAGCACCCTGCACAGCACCCAGGGAGCCCATGGAGGGTGGGCAGGGCTGTGGGGTCTCTCCTCTCTCAGCATCTGCACAGCACCCAGGGAGCCCCATGGAGGGTGGGCAGGGCTGTGGGGTCTCTCCTCTCTCAGCACCCTGCACAGCACCCAGGGAGCCCCATGGAGGGTGGGCAGGGCTGTGGGGTCTCTCCTCTCTCAGCACCAGGCACAGCACCCAGGGAGCCCCATGGAGGGTGGGCAGGGCTGTGGGGTCTCTCCTCTCTCAGCACCAGGCACAACACCCAGGGAGCCCCATGGAGGGTGGGCAGGGCTGTGGGGTGTCTCCTCTCTCAGCACCAGGCACAGCACCCAGGGAGCCCATGGAGGGTGGGCAGGGCTGTGGGTCTCTCCTCTCTCAGCACCAGGCACAGCACCCAGGGAGCCCCATGGAGGGTGGGCAGGGCTGTGGGGTCTCTCCTCTCTCAGCACCTTGCACAGCACCCAGGGAGCCCATGGAGGGTGGGCAGGGCAGTGGGGGGTCTCTCCTTTCTGTATCTACTCTCCTGTTCTGTTCACCATCCCCTACAATAAGAAAGAAAAATAGACACTCAGACAGAGTTGGTGTCTTGTCCCCAACTCCAGTTTTTTTTTTTTTTTTGAGGCTTCATAGGCCATCCCTGTAAGTTTTCAATAAATCTTCCTTCTAAGCCTCTTTTTTTTTTTTTCCTTCTGTGCTTTCCTTTCTTTTCAATTTATCTCAATTCCCAAAAATATTCCCACTGGAGCTCACAGCAGGAGCTATGAGACCAAGAAGCCAGCTGAGTCTCGGCATGGAGGCCAGTGAGAGGACGAGAGAAAGCACTAATTTGAGAAACATTGAGCACGGCTGAGAAAGGGTTATTAATTTTTGAAATATTTACTTATTCCCTTTTGTTGCCCTTGTTGTTTTCTTGTTGTAGTTATTATTGTTGTTACTGATGTCGTCATTGTTGGATAGGACAGAGGGAAATGGAGAGAGGAGGGGAAGACAGAGAGGGGGAGAGAAAGACAGACACCTGCAGACCTGCTTCACCGCCTGGGAAGCAACTCCCCTGCAGGTGGAGGGTTATTAATTTTTAAAAGTCAGTGAGAGTCCAGAGCCTTCTGGCATATGGTGATGCTGGGGATTGAACCTCGGGTCTCAGGCACACACATGCTGTGCTTAAGCCCTGCATTAGCCCTCAGCCTAGCTTAATTTTGTGCAAAGGTAGGTTTATTTATTTGTTTTGAGACGGGATAAGAAAGAGAGACTGGAACAATGCTCAGCTCTGGAATATGGCAGAGCTGGGGATCAAACCCGCAGCCTCTGGGGTCTTAGATGTGTACATTGGTGCTCTAAGAGGCTGAGCTGTGTCCCCACCCCTCCCTCTTCACTTTAAAGCCTGGTCCGCATGACTCAAGGCTCCCTTCACAGCGAGATGAGCCATCACCAGCCAGGTTCTCACCTGTGGGACACCAACAGGGAAGCCCCAGGTGGAAGGCCTAGAACTGGGCCTTCTCTGCAGGTTGGCACCGCCCAAGGCCTAGGGGCAGAGCCGTATGGCACAGACTCAAGCTGCCTCACTTCACAGACACCATGCGGTGGCACAGGGCAACAACACTTTTAAAAAGCAATCAAGAAAAGCAGCAGATAGTCGCTGTGCCAGTCTCCGCAGTGCCGACACAGTAAGAACGTGCCCACAAACACTTTCCTGGGGGAGGCGGTCCACGGTCTGCTGAGTGGTGGTGGAAGCCATCTTGGCCACCTGGCCTTCAAAAGGGGCCACTGAGGGCCATCTGGATAGCTCACGTGACAGAGCACTGCTCTGCCCTGTGCACAACCCAGGTTCGAGCCCAGCCAATACTACATTGGTGGAAGTTTTGGTGCTGGGGTCTTTCTCTCTCTTAAGTAAATAATTAAATAAATAAATGCCACTACGTCTGCTCGTGAGGCTCTGGTGACTCTGGAAGATTGGAGAGAATAAAGCTGGAGCCTTGTGGAGTGGGCAGCAGAGCAGATTTATACGATTAGACATGGCCACTGTCCCAAGGTATCAGCAAACGCTAGAAGAAGAAGCAAAGCAGAAACATTTGGGCAAAACAGCTGAGGCTCTGATTGGTACTTATGGAAGTGCGTCCCGCGGCCAAATCATGTCCACCGCTATCAGCAAGAGCCTCTGCTCTCAAGATGTGAATATGGGGTTTCAGCCCCTAGGGAGGGGCTCCATCAGTAGTGCATGCTTGCAAGACCCGAGGCTCTGGGTTCGATCCCACTTCAATTCCTGGCATCACATATGGCCAAAGTGCTACTCTGATTTCTCTCTCCCTTTCGCTAAATACATATTTTACAAGTTTAGGAACTGAGAGACTCCTTGCCTGGTGGGGTATATGGCTTGCCGTGTGTGAAATCCTGCATTCAAGCCCTGACCCCACACGGGAGCATTGTGAATGGCACCCAGGGAGCTGCCCGGACGGCAGAGCTGTGCTATGCTGTCTCTCTCTGCCTTCTTGTGGGCCCCTCCTTTCCCCCTTCCCTCTCTCTGGGGTTATAGAATAAAATCTTAACTATTGGGCTGGGTGTATAAGATAGCTTATGTGATAGAATGCACACTTCACCTTGTATAAAGACTTGGGTTCAAGCCCCCAGTTACCACTTGCAAAAGGGAAGTTTCCTGAGCTGAGCCGTGGTGCCTTCTCCCCCCTCACTGTTCTTGTCCTTCCCTTTCTGCATCTCACACTCTATCTAGAAAGACAAATGAAAAAAAAAAAAAAGGGAATTCATTGGGAGCAGTAAAATCACTCAGGCAGGTATCTCACACTCTATCTAGAAAGACAAATGAAAAAAAAAAAAAAGGGAATTCATTGGGAGCAGTAAAATCACTCAGGCAGGAAGCCCTAGTGGGAAAGAAAATGTAATTAGATTGGGAAGGCCACTCAGCAGTACCACACACAGGTTCCTGGGTTCAATCCCCAGTGGTGCATATAAAAATAAGTTCTAATACCTGCAGCTAGGGAGGCAGCCCAGCAGGCAGAGGGCAGGACTTGTAAACACGAGGTTCTGAGTCCCACGGTACTGCCTGTGCTAGATGTTATTCTGCTTCTTTCCCTCTGCCATCAGCAACTAATGAAATGTTTCTAAAATAAAGTAGAACACCCCCAGATGCCTTCCTCCCCCATCATCTTTTTTGTTGATTCTGGATTCTGAGAGTAATTGGCCAGCCCTGCTAAGGCTGTTTCATCGCTGGAGACTGGGCAATGACCCAGGAGGAAGTAAAAGAGGGTGAGCTGATAAGGGGGTGGTGGCCATAGCCCTAAGAAAAACCCAGAAAATGCTGCTTTAAAAAAATTATATCACTAATTTACAAAAGAGAGAAAAATAGGGCTGGAGGGGATAGCATAATGGTTCTGCAAAGAGACTCTCGTGCCGGAGGCTCCAAAGTGCCAGGTTCAATCCCCTGCACCACCATCAACCAGAGCTGAGCAGAGTGCCGGTAAAATACATAAATAAATTAAATAAACTATTTATGTTTTGGAAAAGGAGAAGGAGGAGGGAGAGGAGGAGGAGGAGGAAGAGGAGGAAGGGGAGAAGGAGAAGAAAAGAAAGGAATGTCTAGAAAATGAAAGAATTGGGAGTCGGGCTGTAGCACAGCGGGTTAAGCGCAGGTGGCGCAAAGCGCAAGGACCGGCATAAGGACCCCGGTTCGAGCCCCGGCTCCCCACCTGCAGGGGAGTCGCTTCCCAGGCGGTGAAGCAGGTCTGCAGGTGTCTGTCTTTCTCTCCTCCTTTCTGTCTTCCCCTCCTCTCTCCATTTCTCTCTGTCCTATCCAACAATGACGACAACAATAATAACTACAACAATAAAACAACAAGGGCAACAAAAGGGAATAAATAAATAAAATAAATATTAAAAAAAAAGAGAAGGAAGGAGTTGGGACCAGAGACAAGAGCCACGTGGACCAGCCCTGGCCAGGACTCTCCTTCTGGCCCAAAGCATGGCTTCTGTCCGCCTGGCCAACTGCCCTTCCTCCAGCAGGACTATGGGTCTCCCTCCACAGCTAGAAGTCCTTCAGAGTGAGGGGACAGTCAGCATCCAAGGAAAGGGGCAGTGTTTGGGACCTGCTTGCATCAGCGGGGATGAAGAGCCTCCACTCAGGGTCGCACTAAAGTGAGACCTTCATCACTCAGGCATGTCCGCGGGGACCTCAAGGGACTCTGAGGCCTTGCTCAATACGCAGTGGCCTTTAGAGCTTTTCAGCCTCCTGGGATACTCTTGTGCAATTCTAGAGAAAGAACCCTCCCAGAGCAGCCTGCATGAGGAGTGCTCATAGTCTCACTTGACTTGGAAAGTTCCAGTGGGTGCTGGGTGGTAGCACACCTGGTTAAGTGCATGTATTATCATGCACAGTGACCCAGGTTCAAGCCCCCATCCCCTCATGCAGCAGAGAAAGCTTCCTGAGTAGTAAAGCAAAGCTACAGGAGTGTCTCTGTACCCCTCTCTTCCTCTCTGTCTCCTCCTCTCAATGACTCTCTGTTCTATCAAATAGTTGTTTAAAAAAAAAACTCTTTTAAAAATATAAGCAAGTTCCTGTGATGAGGTGGCTGTTGTTCCCAGGGCCTGTAGTGCCCAACTCACCAGCATGGCTCCCCAGTGGGAGGTGACCAGACCTGGGAGCAGAGACAGAGACTGTGGAGGGGCCACTGAGGGAGCTGACAGTCAGGGAAGGGACCTGGGGACAGTGACAACAGAAGTGAAGGGTTGGGGGAGGTGGTAGTGCACCAGGTTAAGCAACTATGGTGCGAAGCACAAGGACCGGCCTAAGGATCCCAGTTCGAGCCCCCGGCTCCCCACCTGCAGGGGAGTCACTTTACAGGCGGTGAAGCAGGTCTGCAGGTGTCTGTCTTTCTCTCCCCCTCTCTGTCTTCCCCTCCTCTCTCCGTTTCTCTCTGTCCTTTTCAACAACAACAGCAATGGCAACAATAACAACTACCATGGTATCAATAACGGTAACAAAATTGAGAAAATGGCCTCCAGCAGCAGTGGATTCATAGTGCAGGCACCAGAGCCCCAGCAATAACCTTGGAGGCAAAAGATAAATAAATAAACAAGTGAAGGGATGCTGAGGTGTCTGGGAGCCTCTGGAAAGCAGAGTTAGCTGGTCTTTGGCAGCCAGTGAGAAGCGTAAAGGTTAGGAGAGAAGGGGCATTGACAGTGTAGCAGTGGTTTGTCTGGGGGTGGGGTGGGGGCTGAGCCCACAGAGCCACCCTGGCTTCTCTAAAGCCCCCTCTGGCCCCAGTGGCTCAGGCCAGTGGAGTCTGAGTGGTTGCTCTTGGTAGCCAAGTGCAGTACCCTGGGATGGAGTCAAGGTTGAGAGCTCCTGGCATGCAAGAGCGAACTGGGCTGGCATTAAATGAGATAGGGAACAAGTCGTTCTTTGTGGTGAGGGTGTGATCTAGGAGAAGGGGGAGGACCAGCCAGTTAGGGCAGAAAAGGACAAGTTAGGCTGGGGATGGGGTGACTGCAGTGAATAATGGCCTGCAGAGCTGGAAGTGGGGTGGGGGCTGGGACTTGGACAGGGCGGAGCCCCCTTTCTCCCCTGGAAGGAGGGGGGCAGAGTCAGGGCAGGGGAAGGCTGTGGGGGAGGGAGGGGAGCAAGAGGAGAATGTGTGTTCAGCCCCCACTGGGAGAGGGTGGGGACCTGTACTGTGTGTGGCCACAGGCCCCGCCTGGAACCTGTCTTTGAGTCGGGCGTCCTGCTCAGCTCAGCTCAGCTCGGCTCTGATCCTTAATGCAAGGGAGTCAGCTTGCCCCACGTGTGGAAGCAGATGGTCAAGTCCACAGGAACTTTGCCAACCAGTCATTAGACACAGCCATTATTAAAATTAAATTGTAGAAACTGGAATCTATTGAATGCATTCAATGAAAAACAGCAATAAGGACCCATTCAAGGCCCACCATGTCCTAATGAGTTTACTACATGTTGCTGGGATCCTTGTTCTGGGGTGACTCTCACAGGTGTCTCTGTGTGTGTGTGTGTGTGTGTGTGTGTGTGTATGGTGGGAATGCCATGTAAATCCCTCCAGCTCACTCCTTGTGCATATCATCCAGGCTCTGAACATGTAGACAACACACTGAGACACTAAGAGAACAAAACTAACCTGGAGTGGAGAATGTACTCATTGGAAATTGCAAGAGATGCAAACTAGACACATACACTCACACACACACACATACACGTTATTAAACATTTCCTAGCCTATTGGTAATCTTCATTCATTCCACAAGTGTTTTTTTTAATAAATGCATGTTTTAAAAGATTATTTGAAACATTTATTATTGTTATATTTATTTATTGTGGATAGAGACAGAGAGAAATTGAAAGAAGAGGGGGAGCTAGAGAGAGAGACACAGAAAGGGACGTGTGGCCCTGCTTCATCATTCATGAAGCTTTTCCCCTGCAGGTAGGGACCAGGGCTTTAACATGCTCTGTACTGTGTACACTTAAGCAGGTACACCACCACCTGGCCCCAAGATTTCTTTACTTATGAGAAAGAGAAAACCAGAACATCATTCTGGCATATGTAACACTGGAGACCAAACTCATACTTGAGGGTCCTGTGCCGTCTCCTACAGGCTACTCCACAAATGTTTCTAAATATAGTAGTAGTAGTAATAATAATATTTTGTCTGACTACTTCTAAGGTCCAGTTTATGGTGGTGCTGGAGATTGAACTTGAGACCTTTGGTGCCTCAGGCATGAAAGGCATTTAAAGTTTTTTTATATTTATTTATTTATTTTCCCTTTTGTTGACCTTGTTGTTTTTTATTGTTGTTTTTATTGGATAGGGCTGAGAGAAATGGAGAGAGGAGGGGAAGACAGAGAGAAAGACAGACTCCTATAGACCTGCTTCACTATCAATGAAGCGACCCCCTGTGGGTGGGGAGCCGGGGGCTTGAACCAGGACCCTTGCACTGGTCCTTGCACTTTGTGCCATGTGCACTTAACCCTCTGTGCTACCATCGAACTCCCTATGAAAGTCATTTTACGTAACCACTACACTACCTCTCCCCAGCTCCACAGGTATTTCTTGACAGTCCTAGAAGCAGGGCCTCCTCCAGACAAAAAGCAAAGACCTGCAAACAGAAATTTATGTAGTGAAGGAGCAGGAAAATCCTTGAGAAGAAAGTGAAAGAATGGAAAAGAGAGAGAGAGAGAGAGAAAAAAAACCCTCCAGATCCCATGTATGTCAGCCCAGTCATGAATCAGTCACACCTGGTAAGAAGATTCTAGAGTCTTGGGGGAGGAGCTTATTGGCTTAGCTTGGTCTGATCATCAGCATCCCCTGGGCTCTTCAGTCAAGGTTTCTTCTAGAAAGCAAGGCAGAGGCACTATGGGAGTCAGTCAGGAGAGACGTCTACTTGCCTGTTTTCCCCTCGGGTCACCATGCATCGCTTGTGCCCAGTCCCCAGGGTGTCATAAAAGATTTCAGGTGTGTCCTGAGACCAGCCACCCAAAACATCCTAGGAGGCCTTGCTGTTCTTACCCCAGCACAGGGCAGAGCCAAGATGTCACTTATCTGTGTCATCTCTGGCACAAACAGCTCCCAAGGGCATCAGACAGACCAGAGCTGCCTGTTTGTGTGGCATTTGGTCATCTGAATGTCCTGGCCACTTGTCACCATAGCTCTGGAATGGTTCTCACAGACTCCTGGTTGCTGACTCCCCAGCCCACCCCGCCATGTGAGGGGGTTGGGCAGGAGTGGGGAGCAGCTGCTGGGTTCAGGGTTTAACTGACTTTGTAGCACATTGACTCTTCTCCTGGACCAGAGGGAGACAAAGGGAGAGCAGAACACAGATCCCGGGGGTGGCGAGGACACTGGGGACCCAGTGTGTGCTCATAAAAAGGGACTTCAGTGAGTGGTATGCAGACACCTGTCCCCTAGAGAGAAGACACTGTATTCACAAGACAACAGTTGTCCTGTAAACCATTATTTCCCTAATCAAATGATTTAAAGAAATAAGTCAGTGGTCGGGCAGTAGCGCACCGCATTAAGCACACATAATACAAAGTGCAAAGATCCCAGTTTGAGTCCCTGGCTGCCCCCCTGCAAAGGGGGAGCTTCACTAGCAGTGAAGCAGGTCTGCCTGTGTCTGTCTCTCCTCCTCTCTGTTTTCCCCTCCTCTCTCAATTTCTCTCTGTCCTATCCAATAGCAGCAACAACAATAACAGTGACAACACCAACAACAATGGAAAAAAGATGGCCACCAGGAGAAGATGATTTGTAGTGTAGGCACTGAGCCCCAGTGAGAACCCTGGAGGCAAAAAAAATAAAATAAAATAAAATAAAGGGAAATGAAATGAAATAAATCCTGGGCCTAGGCAGTGGAGCACCTAGTTAAGTACACACATTACAGTGCGCAAGTGCCTGGTTCAAGCCCCTGGTCCCTACCTGCAGGGGGAAAGCTTCATAAGAGGTGAAGCAAGGGAGGAAAGGAAAGTGGCATTTTCTGATAATGAGTCCAGGCATGTCCAGAACTTTCTGAGGCACAGAGAGGAGGGCAGGGGAGGATTCAGTCCCCGGGGGAGGAACCCGAGCTCTGTGTGTGGGAGGCTGATGCCATATTTATGCTCTGTTGAAGCTGGACGCCGAGTATCGATTTTCAGGAAATTAAATTATAATCAGGCATCCTTGGCAACGGAGCCCTGGGTGGACCTGTCTTTGATGACTCAGAGAGCGCGCTTGTGCCTTCCACCACGTCACACATCCTCAGCGACCGAGTGTCTCTCTCTCTCCCGTGTGGCCTTGCTCTAGACCTTAGAGAGAGAACCATAAACCAGACCTCTCCCCAGCCTCTGAGGCCTCCTTGAGGTGGGAGGCCTGCAGAAGAGGAGCGGGTAGATGGGTGAAGAGCAGAGGGCTTCTGTCCAAGGCAGCAGCATTCATTGGGGCTGCCCCGAGCAGCAGCGTCTCACCAGCTTGTTGGGGGTGGGGCACCTCCAGTGCTGGAGGCACTTGACATAGTGGGAGATGAACGGGAGTTTGCAAAAGGTGTGTGTGTGGGGGGTGGTTAGGTCCAGCTGCTTGGAGAGAGGAGAGACAGGGCCAGGAGAGAGCTCTGACCTATTTCAGAATCAGAATGAACACTTTATCCAGCCGTCGAGGCCAGATGACGGTTCACTGGTAGCGCGTGCACTTTGTCATTTGGGGTTCCAGCCCCAGACACCACATGGAAACCCATACCAGGTGCCAAGGGAAGATCCCCAAGTGGTGGACACATTACGGTGTCTCTCTCTCTCTCTCCTTATAAATATTCTATATAGCGGTTGAGTGGTTGAGCGCACACGTTACTATGCACAAGGACCCAGGCTTGAGCCCCGGGTCCCCAACTACAGGGGGAAGCTTCACAAGTGGTGAAGCAGGGCTGCAGGTGTCTCTATTTCTCTCACTCCCTAACTTCTCCTTCTGTCTCAATTTCTGACTATCTCTATCTGATAAAGATAATAAAAATAAATAAATATTCTATATATACATGTATATATATATAGAGAGAGAGAGATATGAATAACACACACAGATATTCTCTTCCATTTTTTTTTTCCAGAGCCCTACTCAGCTTTGGCTTATGGTGGTATGAAGTATTGAACCTGGGACCTCAGAGCCTCAGGCATGAGAGTCTGTTTGCATAAACTTTACGCTATCTTCCCTAGTGTATATTCTTATATATTCTCTTCTTCTTCTTCTAGCGTTTGCCATATATTCTCTAAAGAATTGTATATATATTCTCTAAGGAAAGAGAAAAATATCTCCATTCGCCTAGCTCTGATCTAGCAAATCCAGGCAGCATGAGAGGGTCTCTAGAGAGAGAGACACAGCTGGAGAGGCAGGCAGTTGGGGACGGTGCTGTCAGCCTGCTCAGAGAGGGACTGGCCAAAAAGGAGGAAGTGGAGGAGCCTGAGTGTCCCTCCAGAGAGGTTTATGAGGCACCGGAGAGCCGGAGCCCAACGGGCAGGTGCGGCAGGAAGGGATCCAGTGACCACGCCCAGGACCCCGAGGGGAGGCAGCCGCCCAGGACGGCAGGGACAAGCGGTGCCCACAGTGTCCTCGCCAGGCTGTGGGCAGAGCAGGCTGCAGACGGACCTCAGACCTGGGGTTGCCCGGGCCTGAACTTCCTCAAAGGGGAGGCTGGCAGATGTAAACACAGTGTCCCCATTCCACGGCTCGCAGGTCAAGGTCAGGAGTTGAAAGAGAAGAATGTCGCAAGGGCCTATGACTAGGGCCTTCAAGACGGCAGCAGTGAGAGGCCCAGGTTCAATCCCTGGCATTGACTATGCCACAGCCAAGTGGTGCTCTGGGCTCTTCTTTTGCTCGTGAAAATAAAATTGTTCGTTTATTTGTTTTAATGACAGAGAGATGTAGAGAGAAAGATATAGCGGGGGGGGGGGGGGAGAAGGGGAGAGAACAAGAGCAAGAAAGAGGGAGAGAGAAAGAGACCAGAGCCCTACTGTGGCTGATGGTGGTGCTGGGGATTCAGTCTGGAACTTCAGCCTCAGGCAAGAAAGTCTTTCACAGCTGGATAAAGGCAAGAGACTGGCTCATATGATAAGGGTCTTTTTGGTCACTACTAGACCACCTCAATGTCTGGACCTCTAGTCAGAGAACCCTTGGATTCCCACACAGACATGATAAGCCTAGATCTCTAACAGATCCCTCTCTCCACCACCACTGGTCACTTCCATCAGGAAGGTCATCACAAGCCCTCCTGTGGCCTCTCCAGGACCTGCCCTGACTGTAGAGCAGCAATTCGGGGACTCCCTGCTCTCTGAAGGGAGGCTGGTCAGCCTGCTCAACCCCTCAAGGAAGACGGGTCCTGAAATGAGTGCAGCCTAGAATGTTCCCAGTGTCACATGGACTGTGAGCTCAGACTGACAGGGACTCGGAGGTCACACAGGCTCCTGTGCTGAATATGAATAGACGTGGGCCCTGGGATAGATGGGTAAACAGACGGGGTAAACAGTTGTATTTATATATTCTCTTCAAGTTTGGGAGCTACTCTCTGCCCTAATCCAGCTTTCTACACCTACTCTAAACTCTGACACAATCCTCCCAGACAATATTTTTAGTTCACCAGCATGTTAGCTATCAAGCTCAGGCAAACATCACTAAAGTCAGGAAAGATATTTGCATAATCATTATGCTGTCTCCCCAGTCCACCAAATGAATATTTTATGATGTTTTAAAGGATTCAGGGAGGCGCTCAGTGGTCGAGCACAGGACACGCAAGCAGTCTGACCCCCTTGTACACATATGCGAGAATGAGCCTCTGCTCCGCCCCCTCTGTCACACACACCAATAAATAGATACTTTTATAAAGACAGCTATCTAGCTGAATGCGTTCCTGAGCCTCCTTCTGGCTGGAAGGAAGAAAGCCAACACAGGCTACTTAGACTGATTTTTAACTCACCAGCAAAAGACTTTGAAGCCGGTCGGTGGCACACCTAGGGGAGTACACATGTCACAAT
Organism: Erinaceus europaeus; assembly: GCF_950295315.1. Classification (NCBI taxonomy): domain Eukaryota; kingdom Metazoa; phylum Chordata; class Mammalia; order Eulipotyphla; family Erinaceidae; genus Erinaceus; species Erinaceus europaeus. The sequence continues at coordinate 2,052,283 of NC_080177.1, read as the reverse complement.
GTGCAAGGACCCAGGTCATCACATGGGAGACCACCAGGGAAGAAGTCGCGTGAGTGGCTGAGCCGTGCTTTAGTGTCTCTCTTCTCTCTGCCTCTCTCTCTCTCTCTCTCTCTCTCTCTCTCTGCCTATCTCTCTGTCTCTCACCCTCTACCTAGAGGGAAGAAAAGAACATGGCAGCTGGGAACAATGGGGTCATGCTGGCACTGAGCCCTACACCTAGTGGCTATGTATATTAGTTATCTACCAGCGAAATAGAACGCACCATACCATTGTGTTGGTCTGCTTCTAATTCTGCTTCTAAAAACCCCTTCTGTTTCATTGGTTTAATCCCCCCTGCTTAACACTGTATTCTATTTACATAACCACTGTGAACTAAGCACCACCCTCCCTCCAGGGCATTGGTGGTTCAGTGGTAGAATTCTCACCCCCTCTCCTTGTCACACCCTGATTTTCACCAATCTCTTTTTGCTCCACCCTCTCTATGTCACATCCTGTTTATATCCTACTTGGCAAGTATATATAAGGACAGCATTGTGAGTTTTAGTTTAGGTTAGTTTAGCTTAGCTTGGCTTAGATGGTGCTGCGTTCTGCATGAATAAAGAGATACTGCCTATAGCTCAACCGTGAGTCCCTGGTCGTCTGTCTCCCGTCAGTGAAACTCAGCCCGACACCATTGTTCTAGCAAGTCCCTGGCTCGACCACTGCTCCACCTCCCCAGTCACGACGACAAGCTTTCTTCTTCTTACTTATGTGTGAATTATTGGCTAGAGACAGAGAGATTGAGAGGAAGGAGAAGATACAGAGGGAGACATACAGAGAGACCCCTGCAGTTCTACTTCACCACTTGTGAAGCTTCCCCCTGCAGGTGGAGACCAGAGGCTTGAACCCGGGTTTTTGTGCACTGTAGCGTGTGTGCTCAGCCGGGTGCACCACCGCCGGACCCTCACAACAAGCTTCCTTCACTGCGTCGTCGGTGGCTGGGCTCGAACCTGTCTCTCACACATGGCAAAGCAGTGGGCTATCCAGGTGAGCTATTTCACCGGCCTCCACACTGACTGGATTTAAGAATGCACTGGAGGAGTCTGGTGGTGCACTGGGTTGAGCAAATGTTACCAAGCACAAGGACCTGGGTTCAGCCCTGGGCCCCACCTGCAGGGTGGAAACTTCTCAAGTGGTGGTGCAGTGTCTCTCTGTCTCTGTCCTTCTCTACCCTCCATTACCTCTTGATGTCTCTCTGTCTCTGTCCTTCTCTACCCTCCATTACCTCTTGATGTCTCTGTCTCTGTCCTTCTCTACCCTCCATTACCTCTTGATGTCTCTCTGTCTCTGTCCTTCTCTACCCTCCATTACCTCTTGATGTCTCTGTCTCTCTCCTTCTCTACCCTCCATTACCTCTTGATGTCTCTCTGTCTCTATCCAAAGTAAATAAAGAAAATATGACTACACTGGGAGTGGGGCCAGGGTAGTGGGCACCTGGTAGAAAGCACATGCAATAAGAGTCTAGTACCAGGGTTCAAGTCCCCAGTCCCCACCTGCTTTTTGATTGGTGAAGCAATGCTGCAGGTGTCTCTCCCCCCATGCCCCCCCTTTTTTTGCCTCCAGGGTTATCACTAGGGCTTGGTGCCAGCACTACAAATTCACTGCTCCTGGCAGCCAGTTCATTTTTAAATATATATATATATATTTTTTTCCCTTTTGTTGTCCTTTTTTATTGTTGTTGTAGTTATTATTATTGTTGTTGCTATTGATGTCATCATTGTTGGATAGGACAGAGAGAAATGGAGAGAGGAGGGGAAGACAGAGAGGGGGGAGAGAAAGACAGACACCTGCAGACCTGCTTCACCGTCTGTGAAGCGACTCCCCTGCAGGTAGGGAGCCGGGGGCTTGAACCAGGATCCTTCTGCTGGTCCTTGTGCTTTGCACCATGTGCGCTTAACCCACTTTGCTACTGCCGACTCCCTCCAGTTCATTTTTATTAGATAGGACAGAGAGAAATTAAGAGGGGAAAGGAGATGGGGGAGAGAGAGAGACCCCTGCAGACCTGCTTCGCTGCTTGTGAAGCTTCCGCTTTCTAGGTGGAGCCAGGGCTCAAACAGGGATCCTTGTGCTTAATCCTTCCCTTAGTACTATGTGCGCTTAACCCTGTGTGCCACTGCCCGCCTCTATCTTTCCATCTCTACCTCCCTATTCCCCCTCAGTCTGTCTCTATATCAATTAAATAGATAAAAACATTTAAATTGTATTAGCAGTTTGGTTTGGATTTCTAAAGTCATAAGATAACGGGCAACTCCACACCGGCAGACCTCTGCGTCCTCATTCCTTCCGTTGGGAGCTGGTGCATTTCTCCCAAGGTCACAGATATGGGTGAACTACTATTAGCCTATTATTCACCATCTGTCTGTGTTTGTCTGTATTTGCCCATTTCTTCCCATGGTCCTACTGGACCTTTTTTTTTTTTTACCGAGGTACTGCTCAACTCTGGCTTATGGTGGTGTGGGAGACTGAACCTGGGAACTTAGAGCCTCAGGCATTAGAGTCTCTTTGCAAAACCACTATGCTGTCTACCCCTGCCACCCCATCTTTCCTCCATTTCCAAGTTACACCTACACCTATTACTACTTCCAAATGTCTGTCCCTCTGTTTTTCCTCTTCTCTCTGACAAATAAAATATTTTTTAGGAAAGTAAATGTAAGAGGGGCAGTAGCGCAGCGGGTTAAGTGCACGTAGAGCAAAACACAAGGACCATCCTAAGGATCCTGGTTCTAGACCCAGCTCCCCACCTCCAGGGGGGTCACTTCCCAGGCGGTGAAGCAGGTCTGCAGGTGTCTGTCTTTCTCTTCCCCCTCTGTCTTCCCCTCCTCTCTCCATTTCTCTCTGTCCTATCCAATAACGACGACAATAATGATAAAGATGATGATGACATAGATGATGACAAGGACAACAAAAGGGAAAAAATGGCCTCCAGGAGCAGTGGATTCGTGAGTCCCAGTGATAACCCTGGAAGCAAAAAAAAAAAAAAGTAAATGTGATTTCACCTTTCTGTCTACTTTTCTTCCTTTGAAAGTTCTTTCCTTCAAAAAAAAATTAGTCTGGTGTATTGCACCAAAGTAAAAGACTCTGGGGTGGCGGGGAGGGAGAGTACAGGTCCAAAAAGAAATGACAGAGGACCTAGTGGGGGTTGTGCTGTTATGTGGAAACTGGGAAATGTTATGCATGTACAAACTATTGTATTTACTGTGGAATGTAAAACATTGATCCCCAATAAAGAAATAAAAAAAAAGACTCTGGGGTTGTAGAGGGTGTTCAGGGCCTAGAACATGGTGACAGAGGACCTAGTGGGGGTTGTATTGTTATGTGGAAAACTGAGAAATGTGATGCATGTACAAACTATTGTATTTACTGTTGAATTTAAAACATTAATCCCCCAATAAAGAAATAAAAAAAAAACAGTCATTTATTTTTGCCCACCAGGTCTTGTGGGTCCATGGAGACAGAGAGGAGAGACACCACTGCACTGCTTCATTGTCCAGGGAGCTCCCTGGCTGTGTGCATGGTGCTACCCAGTGGTGTGAGAGAGAGAGAGAGAGAGAGAGAGAGAGAGGGAGAGAGAGAGAGAAAGGGAGAGAGAGAGTGAAAGAGAGAGAGAGAGGGAGAGGGAGAGAGAGAGAGAACAAGTAACAAAGTCAGAGGGAAGCAAGCCCTAGACTCTGGATGCAGAAGTGGTGTGGTGTGGGGGGTATAAAAATGGGGGGACAGTGAATGGGTTGTGTGGTAACACATCAGGAACAGGTGAGTGATGGTCACCCTAAAACACAGAGTTTTGAGTAAAGTGTAGTGTCAGAGGGCCAGGAGACAGCTGACCTGGTAAAACATATCCTTTTTTTTTTTTCTTTAAGATTTTATTTATTTATGAGAAAGATAGGAGGAGAGAGAAAAAACCAGACATCACCCTGGCACATGTGCTGCCGGGGATCGAACTTGGGACCTCATGCTTGAGAGTCCAAAGCTTTATCACTGTGCCACCTCCCGGACCACAGGTAAAGCATATCCTAAGGGGCTTGAGGCCCTGGGTTCAAGCCCTGGCACCACATGGGAGCACCATGAATATCACCAGGAAATTGTGGATGGTGGAGCAGTGCCGTGATGCCTCTCCTCTCTCTCTCCCTTCCCTCTCCTCTCTCTCTCCCTTCCCTCTCCTCTCTTCTCCCTTGATCATAAAAAAGCAAATGACAGAGGACCAACTGGTAGTGCAGCAGGTTAAGTGCACATGGCACGAAGCGCAAGGACTGGTGCAAAGATCCTGGTTCGAGCCTCCGGCTCCCCACCTGCAGGGGAGTCACTTCACAAGCAGTGAAGCAGGTCTGCAGGTGTCTGTCTTTCTCTCCCCTTCTGTCTTCCCTTCCTCTCTCGATTTCTCTCTGTCCTATCCAAGAACAACAGTAACAATAATAACAACAAGGACAACAAAAATGGGAAAAATGGCCTCCAGGAGCAGTGGATTCATAGTGCAGGTACTGAGCCCCAGTGATAACTCTGGAGGCAAAAAAAAAAAAAAAGGACAAGGACAAGGACAAGGACAAGAAGAGCAGCCCTGTGCAATCCACTGCAGTTGGTGAGCCGCCATGAGACTCTTCCGCCTTGCAGTCTGCCTTCATCTTGGTTCCTTCAGCTCAGGGGCCTCCCCAACCCTGATGTAACCCTGGTGGTCAGGAGGCAGGTAGCATAAAGCAGAGACACAGAGACAGTTTCTGTGGAGTCATTTAGTCTATGTGATTTTTTGCCGAACTTGGGGGACAGCATCTGTGATTTCACTGCTCCCAGGTGAAATCCTTCACATTCATATTGGCAGAGGGAGAGACTGATGCAGCCACGGCACTCCCACGGGCTGCTGGGAATCGAACCTGGGTGGCGCACCTGGCAAGGTATGCAGCCTCCCCAGTGAGCTATCTCTTGTCATGTAGCAGATATTCAGTTTCCAGCCGCAGGCACCTGGCATTGGAAAGCATCTCCGAGTTTCACATTCTCCACAAGATGCTGGAACCAGAGCAGGGTCCTCAGTGGATTAAAATCATGGCTTTGTGAAAATAAAAATCCAAACCTGGCTGTCTGCCAACGCCAGAACCCCAGCTGTGGAACATGTCCCCAGAGACTGCAGGACACTCAGCCTCCTTGACCCCTGTGAGAGGGCTCCATGTCTGCCATCACCACCCTGGTTTGCATGGGACAGTTGGCCTGGGATGAAGGGCTTGGTTCTCAGCACCAGGCTGGAGGCCACACGTGAGCTTCTCGTCTCTCTCGGTCATCTTCAAGATGGTCTGAGTGTTTACTGTCACTTTTTGAATTCCTTTGAATTTAGACTAAACAGTCCTGGGCACATTCCTCAAACACCTTTAGCTAAACACAGTGAGTGGCCCTCACTGTGTCAGGTTTTCCCAGTCCCTGGAGACAACACGACCATTTGATCTACAGGTCAGGAGTGTTTTGCATTTAAATAGTCTTTTTGAGGTGGTTCTGGCATACCTGGGTGGCCAGGGCCACCTCCCTCTGTTACCTTCCTGAGCTGAAGGGCTTTGCTGGTGAGCTTAGACCAAGGAGCTTGAGAGGGAGAGATTCTCTATGTGGGTCCAGGTTGACCATAAGATCCTCAAGAGGAACAGAAGGGGCTCACGAGTATAACTCAGAGGTATGCCATGTGTTTTGCACATATGACAGCCTGGGCTCTCTCTCCAGTGATAAAAGGAAAAGAAAGGGGGGTGTTGCAGAAGGAGGCAGAAGCATCAGAAAGAAATCTTAAGATGTTGCACTGCTGGTTTTTGAAGGTGGGGGAAGGGGCAGCAAGCCAAGGAATATAGGCAGCTTCTAGAAGCCAGGAGAGGCCAGAAATCGATTCCCCCGGCATCTCCAGAAGACTGGAATCCTGGTGGCCACCTCAACGTTAATCCAGTGACACCCATTTCATCTCAGACTTCTGGAGAGAACTGTAAGAAAACTAATGTGCTATTTGAAAGACCACTCAGGGGCTGGAGAAATAGCTCACTAGGATACTGCACTGCCTTGCCATGTGCATGACCCAGGTTCAAATGCAGCCTCTACTGCACTGAAGGAAGCTTCAGTGCCATGGGGTCTCTCTTCCCCCCCCCCCCCAATTAAATAAACAAAGACTACTCAACTTGTAGGAATCTGTTACAGCAACTACAGCAAACTCATATAGTTGTTGTTGGGGACCCCAGCCTTATTCAAAGCCACCAACATTTATCCCTGGAAAAGCCTAGTAGAGGGGGTAGGACGGGGAAGATCCTGCTCTTACTGAGAGCTGCTTTTCTTTCCTTTTCTTTTCTCTTCTTTTCTTTTCTCTCCTGTTGTTCTTTTCAGTTAAACCACTCATCTTCCACTGACCTGATCAACCCACTGCACTGCACCATCTGAACAAGCAGGACTGCATCTGTTTTTCTGTCTGTCCCCACACCACCACCATCTGCCCCTGTCCAAGTGAGCTAGCTATCTCACTGCCCCAAACTGAATTTTTTTCCCCCTCCTTCAAATGGACTTCCAGACTCTGTGAAAACTATTATGATTATCAGAGGAAGGGGAGAGGGAGAAAAGGTGGGTGTGTGATGGTGGGGTGAGTTATGTACTCTCTCTCACACACACACACACAAGGATGAAACTATACACCTAAAAATCTTCATATTGTAAAGCAAGGTTAAATCAACACACGTTTAAGAAAAAGAAAAAGTGAACTCTGTTGTGTCATGCATTTCTCTCTTCGTTCATGTAAAGTTATGAGCTGCAGGCTCCTTCCTTTCCCCTTTGAAAGGGGAACACATGGCCACCCTAAACACTGATTGCTTGGGATCTTGCCTCTTTTTTAAGCCACAGATCATGCAGTTTTTCTTGCAAGTATGGAGAAGTAACTCAGTCTTCCCCCACTTTCCATAGTGTCTCAGGGAAACACCAACATATGCCCCCATCAGCCTGCCCCCCTCTCAAGAAGTGGGTGCTGTCACCCCTCTCTGGACCACACACCTGAGAAGGAGAGCTGGCAGTTCCATCCTGCAAAGAAAAAGCTAAGAGTTCTGGGTAGAGGAAGTCAATAGTTCTGAAGAAGGAAGCCACCGGTGGCCTCCACAGGTCCTCCCTCACCTCCTGCCTGTTCTGGCTGGTTTTGTTGTCTGTGAGCACAGCTCAGTTAACCCTTTGTGGGTGTGGGTGTGGGGCATGGGTGTTGCCAATGCTTCTTCCAGCAGATACTTTGTTCAGACCACCTTCTAGGACACTCAGCTTCAAATTAGTGTAGCAGTGTGGCACTCTCTTTGGCATGGTGGCTGCTGGGTTTTCTAACCACAAAGCTCAAGGACAGAGGTCATTATGTTAGATCGTTCAGGGGAGCTGTGACAAGGCATAAGCAGAATTGGGTTGGTGGTAGTGCACCCGGTTAAGTGCACATAGTACTAAGTGCAAGGATCCAGGTTCAAGCCCCCGTTCCCCGCCTGCAGGGGGGAAGCTTCACAAGTGAAGCAGGTCTGCAGGTGTCTCTCTTTCTCTCTCCCTCTCTATCTCCGCCTCCTCTCCCCATTTCTCTCTGTCCTGTCCAATAAAATGGGGAAAAAAATGGCCACCGGAGCAGTGGATTCATAGTGCCAGCACCAAGGCCCCAGTGATAATCCTGGAGGCAAAAGAAGAATCAACAAAACAAAACCCTCTACAATCTCACTGGAGTAACTCAGAAGAAGCATTTCTTGTTCCAAGCAGGGGGCTTAGCAAAACGTCTTGGTTCCTGGAGGCTGGGGTTGGCATCACTGAGATGGGGAAGAAGAAGAAGAAGAGGAGACAGTGAGTCAGCAGTAACTATTCAAGCACCAGCTTCAAAGAGAAATTCAGGGCCTTTCACATCACATTACCCTGACGGGCCTAGTGGACAGGACTAAATGTAAGAGGGATGGGGGCAGGGGCAGTGCTGCCCCAGCCCCTGCTTTGGTGGACGGCCAGCAGATCTGTGAACAGCCTGGAGAACGCCTTTCACCCTGGTCGGCAGCTGCCTTTACCGCCTTTCTAGCAAGGGGCTGGGTAGTGGTGCTACAGGGGTATAGCACAGGCCTCACAAGCATGTGGTCCTGAGTTCGAGCCCCAGCAATGCATGTACCAGATGGATGCTCTGGATCCTTCATTTTTAAAAATTATCTTTATTTATTTGATAGACAGCTAGAGATTGAGAGGGAAGGGGAAGACTGTTGTATGCTTTACATTGGGTTCTAGTTCTCCCCCCGCCAAGAGAATTGGATCAGTCCTGTTAATTTCGCAGCCCGCTTGGCCCCGCCCCTAGGGACCCTGCCAGAGATCGAGAGTTGGAGAGTTCAAGAGTTGGAGAGGGTTCCTGAGTTACAGAGTAAGAGAGAGTGTTTGCGCCGCCGCAAAGAGACAGCAGAGTTTTGTTTGGTGATTAGTTTGGTTTAGTTTATGAATCGTCGTTTTTGAATAAAGAAATACAGCTTCCCTGCCCACCCATTGTCTCCGCGTCTGTTACCCGCCGTGAAGCTAGACTGGCCAGCTAGAGCCTACGAATTTGAACAACAAGTGGCGCCCACGTGGACCTGACCTGCGCATCTCTCAGATAAGTAAAGACAATTTGGCTACCTATGCACTATGGCCTTCTCTTCTGCTTGTGAAGAGATCTCCAAAGGCCTCTGCTCTTTCTTCACGAGACTGTTTTGCTGTTTCTGGAACATTTATCTCTGGACCACTCTGTGGTTTCCACTCGCTCGGGCGAACTCAGAACAGCCAGCGGGAAGAGCCAGCGGGAGGGAGGCGAGGGCGGAGCTGCCGTTTCCACCTGGTTAAACAGCCAGCCAGCCGGCTGCGGCCAGACAACCCGGCGCACCGCGCCCGCAGCCCCGCAGCCCGCAGGAGGCCGATGCCAGCACACAAGAGCCCCAAGAGCCCGACACCAGCACGCTGGAGCCCGATGCCAACACGCTGGAGCCCGATGCCAACACGCTGGAGCCCGATTCCACCACGCAAGAGCCCGATGCCAGCATGCAGGCCAGCCCACAGGAGCCGGCTCTCCACCGCGTGGCGCAGGGCACTGGACGCGTGATCCCTCCACGCTGCTCGGCCACTGCGAACAGGGCAGCAGACATGTCAGGGCCATGGGGCAGGGCCGCGGCGGCCTATCATGGCCGCCACCCCTGGGCACCTAGGCCCACACCTTCCACAATGCTGGCCAGCCTGCCCTCTTGCTGAGTTACAGAGTAAGAGAGAGTGTTTGCGCCGCCGCAAAGAGACAGCAGAGTTTTGTTTGGTGATTAGTTTGGTTTAGTTTATGAATCGTCGTTTTTGAATAAAGAAATACAGCTTCCCTGCCCAGCCGTTGTCTCCGTGTCTCTGTTACCCGCCGTGAAGCTAGACTGGCCAGCTAGAGCCTACGAATTTTAACAACAGAAGACAGAGAGGGAGAGAGACACCTGTAGCCCTGCCTCACCGCTCGTGAAGGTTTCCCCCCTCAGGTTAGGACCAGGGTTCTTGGGCACTCTAATGTGTGCACTTAACCAGGTGCGCACCACCTGGCCCCTGGATCCTTCATTAAAAAATAAGTATGTCTGGGGGCCAGGTGGTGGTGCAGCTGGTTGGGTGCACACATTACAATGCTCAAGGACCCAAATTTAAGCCCTTGGTCCTCACCTGCAGGGGGGAAGCTTCATGAGTGGTGAAGCAGAGCTGCAGGTGACTCTCTGTGTAGGGTATTGTGAGGGTATGGTAGAGCTTGGCGGGACCCCCATTGGAAAATGGTTGCCTGAGGGGCACAACCAATCCTATCAGTCTCTGTCTACTAAGAGGTCGAGCAAGGAAGGACACGGCCTCCAGGATCTGCCCCGCCTATCAGCCTCCCTGCCTCACAGTAGCCCACTCCCTTATTATCTACAGAATCATTGTTTAGCCAGAATCATTGTTTAGTCCCCTCCCTACTTCCCCACCCATTCCATTCCTTTGATCATATCTGATCTATCTTCTCTCTGCCCTCAGGACCCTGCTCTGGCTGCTGGTTACTGATAACCTTGCTTTCTCCGTTCTTTCACCGATTAAACCTCTTGCTCAACAATTACTGGAAAAGTCCTGACCCTCCCCCAGACCCTTTGCCTCCCTATCTTATATGGTCTACACATGTCACTTCCTCACTACCATATATGGTATACATATGTCACTTCCTCCCGACCATATATGGTCTACACATGTCACTTCCTCCTGCTACCCCTTATAAGCCCTGCTTTGCTGTTCAATAAACGGACCTTTGTGCACGACACATTCCCCCTGTGATGTCAGGTGGCGCCTCTTGCTACATAGGGAAAGACCTGGCTGCTCTCTCTTGCTGTCTGTCTCGGGACATTCCTTCCAACCCCCCCCCCCCCCGCATCTGGTGTGCAACAGAGCAGGTAAGCCCTAAAGTTTCTGCCCGGGAGGAGGCATCCCCACCAAAGAGTCTGACATCTCTGTCTCTTTCTTTCCCTTCCCTCTCAATTTTCTCTATCTTTATCCAATAATACATAAATAAATATATAAAAAGAAGGAAAGAAGTCTTTGACTTGGGCAGGTAGCCTAATAGCTACATGAAAAGACTTTCATGCCTGAAAGGCTCCAAAATCTGAAGTTCAACCCCCTGAACCACCATCAACCAGAGCTGAACAGTGCTTTGGCTGGTCTACCCCTCCCCTGTATCTCTTTTACTCGTTAAAATAAAGGCAATACAATATTTAAAAATAAGTAAATTAGTCTTTTAAAAAATACTTTTTCTAATCCTTTCCAAAGGTAATGAAACCCAAGTTCCTTCACTCTCCTCTCCTGTGTGTGTTTGTCTCTCTCTCTCTCTCTCTCTCTGTGTGTGTGTGTGTGTGTGTGTGTGTTACTGGGACCACATACATGCAGAGATTTCACAGCTCCCAGGATGACTTTTTCATTCTTTTTAGTTCAAATGTAGAAGGAGACCCACACAGAGTGGAAGGGACAGCACAGCAGTAGGCTTCCCTGGTGCTCGGATATGCACATGTGATGTCTGGGCTCCACTGGGAACTGTACTCACAGAAAGGCATGCTCCCTACTGGGTGAGCTATCTCTCAACCTCCAAAAATCCATGCACCAGGTCCTCTGCTAGAGCTTGAAGTGCATTACATACACAACCTAAGCTCTAGGTAATTTAGAAAACAATTTCACCAAATTCCTCCCCTTGTGTGACATGGTCACAAGTCACACCCCTGCCACCGGACCAGGAGTTTATGTCACTTTCTAGGGAGCTGTGAGGGTGAGACAGGTCTTGCTTCAAACAAGAACTCCTAGTCTCTCACTCATGTTTAAGTCCTGTCAGCCGCAGGGTATGCCTCACTGTGATCACTCAGACACCGTGGCTGGGGGTGTGGGAGTGAGGCCAAGCTCCTGTGCACTGTCACCAGGGGGGCCTGGCACAGACTCATGGCTCCGCTAGAAGTGGTACACCTGTCTCCTCGCTTTCTCACTTATTGTATGTATATTGATTTATTTATTTAGTATAGAGAGAAATATTGAGAGAAAAATAAAGAGTGAGAGTGCACGAGGGAGGGAGGGAGGGAGAGAGAGAGAGGGAGAGAGAGACCTGTAGTCTTGCTTCACTGCTTGTGAAGCTCCCTTTTGCAGGTGGGGACTGGGGACTTGAACCTGGGTCCCTGAGCACTATAATGTGTGCCCTCAACCGGCTGTGCCACCTCCCACCCACCCCCTCTTTATTGTGGCACCAGTTTTTCATGCATGTGCACTTCCTCCACTCCAGGCCAACTTCCTCATTCTTTTCATTTCAGATAGAGATAGACAGAGACAGACACCACAGCACCGCTCCTCATTCACAGAGCTTCCCGATGCTGGAGTCATGGTGTTCTCAGGCTCAAACTGGGTCTCCCACACGGCAAGTTCTTCCTGTACCTTAGCAAGTGTGCTGCCTCCTGGTTCTCTCTCTCTCTCTCTCCCTCTCTCTCCTTCCTTCCTTCTTTCTTTCTCTCCCTTTCTTTCTCTCGCTGAAAGGTTTATTTGTTCATGGAGCTGGAGGGTGGTGCGCCTGGTTGAGCGCAAATGCTACAATGTGCAAGGATCTGGGTCAAGCCCCTGGTCCCCAGCTGCAGGGACAAAGCTTCACAAGTGGTGAAGCAGGGTTGCAGGTGTCTCTGTCTCTCTATCTCCCCCTTCTCATTTCTGCCTGTTTCTATCCAATAAATAAATTAAATTAAATTAAAAAAAATTTAAATGTTAAAAAATGGTTTGTTCGGGGGCTGGGCAGTAGCGCAGCAGGTTCAGTGCAGGTGGTGCAAAACGCAAGGATGGGTGCAAGGATCCCGGTTCAAGCCCCTGGCTCTCTGTCTGCAGGGAGGTCGCTTCACAGGCAGTGAAGCAGATCTACAAGTGTCTCTTTCTCTCCTTCTCTCTGTCTTCTCCTCCTTTCTCGATTTCTTTCTGTCCTACCCAACAATGACAGCAATAACAACAATGATAAACAACAAAGACAACAAAAAGGGGGGAAAATAGCCTCCAGGAGCAGTGGATTTGTAATGCAGGGACCAAGTCCCAGCGATAACCCTGGAGGCAAAAAAAAAAAAAAAGGTATGTTCATTAGCGGGGTGTGTGTGTGTGTGGGGGGGACAGTTAATAAGAGAAAACCAAAGCATTCAGTGCTGAGGCTTGAACTCAGGGCCTCACACTTGAGAGCCCAATGCTATATTCATTGCACCACTTCCTGGGTTGCATGCACACTCTCTTACTGAAAGCAAATTTCCAAGCACGCCTAACTTCAAAGGGTGTGGGAAGGCATCCGCTGTCCCTGGCACATGGGAAAGAGGACTGTACGCACCTGTGAGCTGACTGGGTGCCCAGGTGAGCTCCTGGCACAGCAATATCCAGCCCACTCACTTTCCTTACCACCTCGCTGAACTCTGGGGTTTGGTGCTCAGACTTCACGCAGGGCTTCTGTTGCTCCATTGTATTGGTTTGATTAATAGTTCAGTATATCCCAAGTTTACCTTCAAATAAGTGAATTCTGCTTTTTTAGTTTTTATTTGTTTATTTACTTATTGGCATCACTGAGGCTTTGCCACTTCAATGCAATTTTTTTTCCAAATAGAAAGAGACAGAGGAGAAGCTGGGTGGTGGTGCACCTGCTTGAACACATATATCACAAGCACAGGGTTCCGGGTTCGAACCCCCGGTCCCCACATGCAGGGGGAAAGCTTTGCAAGAGGTGAAGCAGGTGTTTCAGGTGTCTCTCTGTCTCTCTGTCTCCCTCTTCCTCTCAACTTCTGTCTGTCTCTATCTAATAAAGAAATAAAGATAATTTTTTAAAAAAGAAAGAAGTGGAAGGGTTGGGAACATATCAAAATAATTATGCAAAAGACACTCATGCCTGAGGCTCAGAGGTCTCAGATCCAATCCTCAGCACCACCATTAGCCAGAGCTGAGCAAGGCTCTTGCCTCTGTCTGTCTTTCAGGTCCCACCTGTGGTGGGGAAGCTTCAGGAGTCTTGAAGAAGTGCTACAGGTATCTCTCCTTTTCTCTCCAGCTTCATCTCCCCTTCCCTCTCACTTTCCTTTTGTCACTATCCAAAATAAAATAGATGAAAATATATAGAAAGAAACAAAGAGAAAGAGAGAGACATCACAATATGCATGCTTCCTTCACTGTAGTGGGGACCAGGCCCAAACCTGGGTCATGCTTATGACAAAGGTATTCGAATGAGTTATCTTGTCAGCTCTGAGTGATTAAAAACAGGGCGGTGAAATAGTTCACATGACAGTGTGCTGCTTTGTCACATGCATGACCCAGGTTCGAGCCCAGTCTACCCCATCACCTTGAAGATAGCCGTGGTGATGTGGTCTCTTTCTCTCTTTCTCTAGTGCTCTAGCCCTCTCTCCCTCCCTCCATTTCCTCTTTGTCTCTATCTAAAAAAATTCTTAAAAGTTGATGAAGAATAACTAATCTTTAAGCTTGAGTTCTTTCCACTAAGTCACACTTCCTCAAAATATTATAATTGGCGTATTTTACTCTGCAGTTCTATCCAAGTCTGAAAGCCCTGAGCACTCAGCAACATGTTATGTAAAAGGTGAAATTAGAAAAACTAAAAAATGTTTGTGTTCACAATAAAAGCTTTGTTTGTGTTTATTCCATATAAAAACCAGCACTGTGTAGTTCATGGAAATAACAGATATCCTTTTTTATTTTTTTTGTCTCCAGGGTTATAGCTCGGCTCAGCGTCTGTACAGTGAATCCACGGTTCCTGATGGCCGTCTTTTCCATTTTTGTTGTTGTTGGATAGGACAGAGAGAAATTGAGAGAGGAGGGAAAGATAGATAGGGGGAAAGACCTGCTTCACTGCTTGCAAAGCGACCCCTCCCCCGCAGGTGGGGAGTCGGGGGCTCAAACCAGGATACTTGAGTAGGGCCTTGCACTTCATACTATGTCAGCTAAAGCTAATGGGCTAATGCCCAGCCCCCAATAACAGATATTCTTAAAGCTATGCCTCTCTCCTTTGCTAAACTGAAGAATGTTAGTGAGAAAGATACTGGACTTTGTTTTAAGAACTAAAATGTGGGGGAGTCCGGTAGTAGCGCAGCAGGTTAAGCGCAGGTAGAGCAAAGCGCAAGGACCGGCGTAAGGATCCCGGTTTGAGCCCCCGGCTCCCTACCTGCAGGGGAGTCGCTTCCCAGGCGGTGAAGCAGGTCTGCAGGTGTCAGTCTTTCTCTCCTCCTCTCTGTCTTCCCCTCCTCTCTCCATTTCTCTGTCCTATCCAACAATGATGACATCAATAACAATAACACTACAACAATAAGAGAAGGGAATAAATAAATAAATATTAAAATTCAAAAAAAGAACTAAAACGTGACTGTAAGTATCAGGGCACACTGGAGAAGTAGCAATGTGAGGTAGTTTTCTAGTGTCTTGTCCTGAAATGAGACCCCTGGGCTGATCTTGAAACTCATCTCACTGAGCTTCTTGACCCTGCTGGAAGTTGCCTGGCTGCAAAATCCTCCCAGTGCAGCACGTGTGACAGTGAAGCTGACTGCTGGAAGCTCCTTGTCTGTGAAGACAGTAGGGCAGGCCACAGAAAAGGCATCCATACACCCGTTCATTCATTCATTCATTCATTCATTCGTCATTACCAAGTTCCTATTATTGATCACACCCTGATCTAAGTGGAGGAGAGCCAGTGGAAAGAAAGTAAGACAGACATCAACCTTGATCTACTAGAGCATTAAAAAATATATTATTTATTTTTAAATATTTATTTATCAAATAATTATTGAGAGAGGAAGACAGAGAACATCATTCTGGCACATGTGATGCTGGAGATTGAACTCAGGACCTCACGCTTGAGAGTCCAACATTTTACCCATTGTATCACTTTCTGGGCTGTACACATTATTTTTTATTATATATATATATATATATATATATATATATATATATATATATATATATATTTTAAATTTTTTGCCTCCAGGGCTATTGTTGGGGCTCGGTGCCTGCACTATGAATCCACTGCTCCCTTTTGTTGCCCTTGTTGTCTATCATTGTTGTTGTTATTGTTATTTTTCTTATTGCTGTTATTGTTATTTTTCTTATTGTTGTTGGATAGGACAGAAATGGAGAGAGGAGGGGAAGACAGAGGGGGAGAGAAAGACAGACACCTGCAGACCTGCTTCACCACTTGTGAGGTGACCCCTCTGCAGGTGGGGAGCCCGGGACTCAAACCAGGACCCTCCCTCCTGCTGGTCCTTGTGCTTTGCGCCATGTGTGCTTAACCTGCTGTGTTACCACCTGGACACTATTTTTATTTTTTAACCAAAACCCCTCTGAGCTCTGGCTACTGGTGGTGCCAAGGATCAAACCTAGGGTTTCATTCACTCAAGTCCTGTGTGCTACTGTTTCTTAGGTGTGTGTGGGTCAGCCCCAAGTAGACAAATGAATGAAAGAAAGAATTATACAGGGTGATTGAGCTGAATGAAATAAAACTGAAAAAGAAAATAAGGTACCAGCCAGGATTCTAGACCGCATCAAGAAAATATCCACTTAAGAAAAAAAAGGGGGGGCAGACGGTGGCACACCTGGTTAAGCACATACACTACAGTGCACAAGGACCCAGGTTCAAGGCCCTGGTTCCTACCTACAGGGGGAAAGCTTCACTGCCGGGCTAACAATAGGGGCAGGAGAGAGGATCCAGGAACCAAGCTCGTGGACGTAGCAATACAAATCTTTATTCATGTGGGCGCCCCAGAGTCTCCTGTGAATGCAGCGGGTTAAGCCACGTGGAGCCAAAAACTGCAATGGCTGACGTCCACCTACCCCTGCACACCTGCCCTCCTCTAGGTCGGGATAGAGAGAAACCAGAAACAGAAGTGGCTTTTATAGGATAAAACCGGAAGTGGCAAGTCTGAACCGGAAACGGCTAGGAAAGGGGGTGGAGAAAGGCAAAGGCAAGCTGGGAAGGTGGAAGCTTCCTTAGCAACTGTTGGGATGGTTTTAGCCCGTGGGATTAATGTGACCCTGAAGGCAGGGCGGGTATCGAGATAGATGGGTGGGGATCTTTCAGGCAAAACAATGATTATGTAAATAGGCCATAGTATCAGCAATGCAGGATGGAGCAGGGGGTCTGACTTAATGCCTGACTCTTCACAAGTGGTGAAGTAGAGCTGTAGGTCTCTCTGTCTCTCTCCCTCTCTCCCTGCCCCCTCCTCTCAATTTCTTTCTGTCTCTATCCAATAATAAATAAAGAATTTAAGAAAAGAAAGAAAGGGAGTCAAGCGGTAGTGCAGCAGGGTAAGTGCATGTGGTGCAAAGTGCAAGGACCAATATAAGGATCCCGGTTCGAGCTCCGGCTCCCCACCTGCAGAGGAGTCGCTTCCCAGGCGGTGAAGCAGGTCTGCAGGTGTCTGTCTTTCTCTCCCCTGTCTTCCCCTCCTCTCTCCATTTCTCTCGATCCTATCCAACAACGATGACAACAGTAATAACTACAACAATAAAATAACAAGAGCAATGAAAGGGAATAAATAAATATTTAAAAAAAAGAAAAGAAAGAAGGGAGGGAAAGAGGGAGGAGAAGAAGGGAGGGGGAGGGAGGAAGGAGAAGCAGGGAGGCTTGTACAAGATAACTGGGAGCCCAGGGGAATGGACTTGGGCACCAGAAAGCAGAAAGGCTGCAGAAAACTGCACCTTCTGTTCTTGTTGTCTGGGTTTGCTCCACTGCCCTTGGTTCCTCCTCATGCTCCCCAACTGAGTCATGACACTGGGCACCCCTCTCCCACCCACAATGCCCCCCACTCTCCACAAACTCTATTCTATTACCCCAGCCCTGCTCAAGGAGGTGACTGACGTAGGCCAGCCCCCAATAGGGCAAATGTTTACTTCTGGTACCGTGAATACTGCCAGCTACAGAATTTGCCTAAGAAGCCGGTTCAGAGAAAGCCACTCTGAGCAGAACCAAGCCTAGTGTTCTCCCTCCCAAATCTGCCACATGGTGCTTCTAATAAGTGCGTCTCTGATGGCTGAAACTGAGCATCTTTTGCCCAATCTGCTGGGTGTTTGGAATATGCTCTTCAGTGAAGGACCAGTTCAAGTCTTTTGTCTGTTTGCTGCATTGGGCAGTCTGCATTTTAACTTGCTACACTGATGCTGAAGTTGTACAAACTTCTTGCACAATTGTTTTAGAAAAGTTCTACTATGTATTTATTTCAAATATTTCCCACTATCAGCTTTCTATTGGTCTTATTAATTCTGTCTTACAGTGGAGAGGATTTTACATTTTTAACCTGAATTTAAATACATGGACTTAATTTACTTGAAATCAATTGTAAATAATTAGAATGTATTGATTTCCTTTATGGTTGACTTGTAGTATTAATTATCTACTACCAGAGCACTGCTCAGCTCTGGCCTATGATGGTGTGGCAGTGGGTGGGTGGGGAGTAACCTGGGGCTTTGGACCTTTAATCATGTGAATCTTTTTGCATAACCATTATGCTATCTTCACTGCCCTGACTTTTATTTTTGGTATTCTCAAGGCCTATAGGAACTGGGTGGTGGCACACGCAATAGAGGCACAAGTTACTATGTGAAAGGATCTGGGTTCAAGCCCCCAGTCTCCAGCTGCAGTGAGGATGTCTCATGAGCTGTGGAGCAGTGCTGTAGATCTCTCCCCTTCTCTCTGTCTTTCGTCCTATTTCTCTCTTAACTCTTAAAAAAATGAACACTGGGAGCAATTGAGCCCTGCAGGCGCTGAGCCCATTAATAAACCTGCTGCCAACAAACAGAGATCCTTTGTACTGGCTTACAAAATACTTGCTTTACATTTCATATTTAAATTTATTATATATATAGATTGAATTTCTCTGTGTGATTTGAGCTAAGGAACACCCTTTTGTTTTTCCTAAGTGATATGCAATCGAACTCTATCGTTTATTGAAAAAAAAAAAAAAACACAACACCTTGTCCTTTCTCTGAGTCTCTGTGAACTCTTCTGTTTATTGGTCTGTTTATCTATCCCTGTGCACTTCAGGAGGTCCCCAGGATGGGGGTTCTGTAGACCCATCTGTGAGGTGCTGGGAGACTGGAGCATGCGGAAGAGGGATGTGTCCCCAGTGAAGCGGACAGGCTCAGAATGTCTAATGGGCAGAGACAACTGGACAGACATGAAATGAGAAGATCAATGTCTGTAACTTTGTGTCCCTTCTCTGCTCCAATAAGCCTGACCTGGACCCTCTCCCGAGAGGTCAAGAAAACCAGAAACTGGCCTGAGGCCTACAGCTTGGAGGGTGTGGCATCCTCTCTCTAAAAGCAGAGGATTGCATTCTTTTGGCTTAGATGGAACCAAGAAGGAACTTTGCTGAGGGGACAACAGACCCTGTGTTGGGCAGGGCTGGACAAACAACCCCTGATCTGTAATAGGGCTCCAGATGAGGGCTCCCCCTTTTTCTGTCCATGTCCTGTGTGATCACTCTATCCTCCTTCACAAGCATAGCCACTCTTCCTCTCACAACTGTACACTGTTTTTCCAGAAAACTCCTAACTATGTCTAGACTAGCACAGCTCCCTAACTTTACTTGGTAGAAAACCAGACACCCCCCCCCCCCATTTCCCCTTTAAGGCTTGTTTTGCAACTTAAGCTGTCTCAGACAAGTTTCCCAACTTGAGTTGCTTTCAAGCCTATATACCCCTTCTTTCCTGTTTATTTTTGCTAACAGGTGTGAGAGAAGACCCAAAGCTATTTGCCACATCCAGTGTGAGTGCTGAGAAGGTTGAAGTAAATAAAATCAAGGCTGCTTCTGAGGGATCAGGGTTGGCAGTGGGGGGTGAGGAGGGACTGGAGAGAAAGTGGAAATGTCTTCACTTTGCAGATCACATGACAGATAAGGACTAGGCCTGGGGACACTGCCACGTGGAAAGGTCTAGCCAGAGGGGCACTTCAGCACCAGATTTTGAGAAGGAAGGCCTGGGAAGGAACAAGGACATCAGGACAGTGGAGGGGAGCTCAGGGGAAAACGTGTTTGGTGAGGGAGGAAGCAAGCTTGCAGTTCACATCTCTGAGGCTGACGAGGTTCATTTAGATAAGAAGAAAGAACTGGCAATTGGCTTTGGAAACTGGGAGCTCATTAGTAATCTTGATAAGAGATCAGGATGAGGGAAGTGGAAGCTGGATCCGGGTAGAATGAGAAGTGGATGTGAACTGAGGATGTGGGAACCAGCACTCTGCACAGATCTTGATAATTGAAGTAGGGAAGAGAGCAGGGGAGCCGGGCAGTTATGAGGCAAGAGTTTTCATATGGGAAGCATTTCAGTCTGTTTACATGTACATAGGAGTAATCCAATTAGAGAGAGGAAAAAGTCCCAATGCTAGAGGGCGAGGTAACTGCTGGAGAGCAATCCCTAGGAATGTGGGAGGAGAAGGAATCCAGGTCATGGCTGAGGCGCTGCCTTTCCTAGCCACAGGGACACTTCCTGCTTGCAAGTTCTGTGCTCTGCCAGCTGAACTGTTTGCCCTGCTATGTACAGCACACCCACAGGTAGCCCACGTGTTACATGCTGGGCAGAGTAGTTTTGGTGATGAGAGATGAGTCATTTTCTCCTGCCTCTTCTTTGGCAGGAGGCAAAATTGAACAGCAGAGAGTGATGATTGTGCGTGGTCTGCGAGGTGGTGCAGTGGAGGTGGTGAACTAGCAAGCATGAGGACCTGAGTTCAATCCCCAGCAGCACATGTATGTAGTGAACAGGTAACCCTAGTAACCATACGAACCATAGTGCACCTGCATAGGGCGATAAGACAGACACATATGTATAGGTAGGGTAAGATGTCAACTCGAACCTGATTGGCCCATGGAGATGTAACCTGAAAACCAGGGGCAAGCTGGTGTCAGTAGAGGCTCCGGAGCTGGCGGATGACGCGCCTTCACTGTTACTGACGGGGATGCTGCCGGTGCTGCTAGGCTACTCGGCCAGGCTAAGTAGCTGCTTCCCCAGCTTCCGGGGACCCTCGCTCACCTGGTCGCACCAGCGAAGGACCATCAGCTCGGTGGTGACACAGCCGCTGGTGACCACGTCGCGGGCCTCACCTGCGAACGGCTACTGAGTCAGGAGAGGTATCGGGCTGACCGTGTGACCCTTCTCTGGCATCTGAATAAGTAAAGAATCATCGCTTAACCCCTTACTCTTGCACCTTGCTCGCGACAATGTACCATTGTGCCGTCTGGTTCTTTCTCTCTCTTTCTATTTTTCACATTCATAATAAAATATACTAAAATTGGTGATTGTGTGTGTGTGTGTGTGTGTGTGTGTGTGTGTGTCTGGGGGATCATCCCTCCCCCCACCTACTTAAATGCCAGTTTCCTTGGGAAGGCCCTTCAGGATTAAGTACTGCTGCTCCCAAACCTCCTTTATGTCACTGGACCACCTGCTCTGTGAGGAGCCCCATGTATAATGGAATCTTTATGGGCTCGCTCATCTGTCCCCCGTCAGAGAAGCGCGGGACGAGCAGAGACCTGCTGCCTCCCAGGTCCGGGATGCCCAGGTCGGCCCCGGCCCCAGTCACTAACGCATCACTTGGGGTGCGTGGGGGTGGGAGCGAAGGTGCTCAAGTCGGCCAGGCCGCCCGGGTCGGGGCCCCTTTCCTCGCCTCAGCGGCCTTGCTGGAGCCGTCCCCCTGGTGGCAACTGCCCCGGCGTCCCCGCTGGCACAGCTTCCCCCGGGAGGTGCAGAAGGGAGCGGACGGTGCGCTGGGCGCGGCGGGCGGCAGGTGCCCGCGTGCGGGGGGCGGGGGCAGGCCTGCGTCCTGGGACGGGGCCCGGGGGCTCGGCGGCGGGCTTCCGCGGGGTCCGGCGGGGTCGCAGCCGCTCGCGAGCGCCCCGCCCCAGGAGGCCCCCCGGAGGCCGGGGGGCGGGGGAGTAACTGTCAAAGCAGCCCGCTTGGCGCCATTATTTAAATGCGACGTGCCCGGCGGGTCGCCGTGCGTGCCCGGGGAGGGGCGGGGCCTGGCGGCCGGCGGGGCCGGCGTGGGCGGGGCGTGGGCGGGGCGTGGGCGGGGCCGCCCGGCCCGGGGGGCGGGGCCCGCGGCTGCCCCCGGCGAGCCCACTGCGCCTGCGCTGACAGACGCAAGATGGCGGACAGTGCGGAACTGAAGGTAAAGCGCAGCTCGAATTCACTTCTAATATTCGGCCGCGGCGACGGCGCCGCCGGGGCCGGGGAGGAGGCCGGGGGGCCACGGGGCGGGCCCGGGGGGGCGGCTCGGGCCGGGGTCCCCCCGAGGCCGGGGGCGGCGGGGAGCCGCGTCGCGCCGGGCTGTGGCGGGGCCCCGGGAGCGGCGGGCCGCGGGCCCCGGGGGCCTCGGGGCGCTGACGGCTCGTCCCCGGCGGGTCATTGTTGCGGGGCCCGCGAGGCGGGGCGGGGGCCGCGGGGCTCGAACCCTCGGCCCGCGGAGCCCCCGCGCCGTCGCCCCCGCCCGGCCGCCTGTCGGGGCCCCGCGCCGCTTCCTCTTCCTCTTCCTCCCGCCGGCCGGCCGGGGCGCCTGTCAGCCGCTCGCCGGGACCCCCGGGAACTTGGGGGACCCCGCCCCCGTCCGGCTGTCAGGGCGCCGGGGGCCGCTGCGGGAAAGTTTCCCGACCCCCCGACGGCGAGGGGTGCGTCCCCGGGGAGACGGGGCCGGGGCCGGGGACGGGGGTGGGGGGACCCCTGGCGGCGTTGGTGGGGGTGGCCGGGAGGCTGCGCCTCGCCGCCGTGCGGGGCCCCGGGGAGCCCTTGGGGGTCCCCTCAGCACCGCGGTGCCGTTGCCCGGGAGTGTTTACCCCCCCCCCCCGTTACCTTTTGTTTGTGGGGACCCCTCGCCTGCCGTGTTGATGTGGACGGGTCCCCCCGTAGGGTCCCCCCCTCGCGTCCCCCCTCGGCTCCCCCCGTAGGGTCCCCCCCTCGCGTCCCCCCTCGGCTCCCCCCGTAGGGTCCCCCCCTCGCGTCCCCCCTCGGGTCCCCCCCTCGCGTCCCCCCTCGGGTCCCCCCCTCGCGTCCCCCCTCGGGTCCCCCCCTCGCGTCCCCCCTCGGGTCCCCCCCTCGCATCCCCCCTAGGGTCCCCCCCTCGCATCCCCCCCTAGGGCCCCCCCTCGGACCCCCCCTCGCATCCCCCCTCGGGCCCCCCCTCGCACCTCCCTCGGCTCCCCCCTCGGGTCCCCCCTCGCATCCCCCCTCGGCTCCCCCCTTCGGCTCCCCCCTCGGATCCCCCCTCGCTTCCCCCCTCGGATCCCCCCTAGGGCCCCCCCTTGGGTCCCCCCTCCGGATTCCCCCTCCGGATCCCCCCTCGGGTCCTACCCCCCAGATAAACAGAAGGAACCCCCCCCCCCCCCCCACACACACACACTGTACCGCCTCCCCGCGCTGGGCGACGTGGGCTGGAAGGCCCCCCCACCCCCCATATCCAGGGGCTCCTCCACCTGGGCCGCCTCCTTCCCTGGCTGGGGGCCGACGGAGGGGTGGCGCCCTGCTGATTGGACTGTGACACATGGGGCTCCGCTAGGATAATTTTGGTTTAGGAGCCAGCAGTTGTTGTTGTTTATTTATTTATTTTAAAGGCGGATTATTTGGAGCCTTGCAGGAGCGATATTCCCAGCCCCAGCTTCCTGTGTGAACCCAGCAGCTGGTATCTCCCCCCCCCCCTCCCCAGACCCAGAGAGCTGACATCTCTGTCAGAGGGGACATGGGGACAAGCAGGCAGTTGTGACTCTATGGGGAGAGCCTTTCTAAATTTTTAATGCATACCATTTTTTTTTTTTTAAATTTTGAGACAGCTTCCCTCGTTATGCTGAAATGACTCCTAGGACCGTGGCCACCCCAGAGTCTGTTTCTGGAGCTCTCCGGGGTTGGGCCTGGCTGCCCCATCCATCGCTGGCAATCTTAACATCCTCAGATTTGTGTATGACACCGCTGGCTTTGGGTGACACGCTTTCCGAATCCACTTCTGATCACAGATTTCAGGAGAGCAGGGTGAGAAGGGTTGGTTTCGGATCCCTCCCCCCCCCACACCCCCTTGCAGACTCTTGACAGAAACGGTGGAAAAGCCTCGGGAATTTGAATATTTGGAGATATGTCTTTTCTTAAGTGTACAACTTTCGGATGCATGCCTTGAGCAGTTTTGCTCCTGAAATGTAGTGCTGTGCCGTTGCCGTGTGCTTTCTGCCTCTATTTATTTAGCGAGGCTCCTTTTGACTGCTGGCTAATCAGTGTGTCTTCGTGGACCAGAGGCAGCTGAATAGCTGGTGCGGTTATATTGTCACCCTGGATGCTGTCCACAGAAGCTGGGATGGAGAGCACATGCTGGGAGATTTCCTCCTTTGTTCTTTCTCATTTTCAGAAAGTGCCTTTGGGGATAGATCAGATCCCTGGTGTGAGTCTTGTTAGGTAAAGTTTCTCTTTGCAGAGTCTGTATCAGATAAACGCAAAAACACTTGGGAAAAGCTTTTTTTTTTTCTTTTAAAGATTTTTTTTTTGACTCTTACCAAAATTACATGAGTATTTCTAGAAGAGTTTTTACTTTTATGTTTCTGTGGTACTCCCCCCCCCCCCATTATCATTGTTTCTTGACACACTTATGGTCTATCCTTGTGTGTTTCCTTTGCTTTTGGAGAGTTGTGATACATTGTATCTTAGCTGGTAGTAGCTGTGCTAAAGTTGTTAATACTTGACTGGCTAGATTTACTGTTCCTTTTATTGAGGGAGGGGAGTGTGGGTAGGTCTTGGGAAAACCTGCCATACCATTTGCTTGAAAATGCATAGTTTTCTGTGCAGTAAGCTCGAAAATAGTCCTTCAGTCCATCAAGAAAACAGGTTTTTGATGATGTCTGTGACATTTTTAGAGGCAAACAACATTCATAATAAGGTAGGAAAATGTAAGGATGAGGAGAAACTCAGAAGACTTAGCACTTTCTATGGATTCTCAACTATGAGAATATAAATAAGTATGGTTTGATTTGATTTCTAAGTTCACAGCTCACATTACATTTTGCTGTGAGTTGTATTAAAATTATTTTCCTCCTGGCCTGTTTTAGTGAGTCCTTTAAAATCTATCCATGTAGCAAACATGCAAGGATCAGATAGGAAAAAGGAATAGCTCCGAATCCCCTGCAGAAACAGTGCAAGTGGCAACACTTAAAGATACTGCTAATAAAAATCAGACTGACCACATGCATCCTGGTTCTCTGTGCACGTTTGCTAAGAAAGCGGACTTCTCCTGAGAGGAGTATCTGTGACTAACTTCCATGGAGAAGGTAGAAGAAGCGAAAAGCAGGAAGGTGTGCTTGCCTGATGATCTTGGTAGGTAGGTAGGTAGTGAGCTTACATGGGCAGCTAGTTCAGTGTGCTACAGCCCAGGACTTGCATGGCTGAGGCCCCAGGTCCTCCCAAGTTCAGTCCCTGCTGCCCCTGTATGCCTGCTCCAAGCAGTATCTCCCTTCTTATAAAGTAAACATATATATATATTTTTAAACCCCAGCACCAGTCAGCTCTGGTTTGAGGTGGGGGTGTGGGTGGGGCTGAACCTGGAACTGAGGAGCCTCAGGCATGAGAGTCTCTTTGCATAATCAATATGCTGTCTATTCTCACTATTAAAGTAAATCTTTAAAAATAATCTGACAGCTTCATGCAACTCCTTATTTGTTTTGCATAAAACTCACATTAACTGTATTGCCATTTGAGTTTTATTTATTTACTTACATACTGGACACAGAGAGAAATCGAGAGGGAAGGGGGAGGGAAACAGAGACAAGCTGTAGCCTTACTTCACTGAGAAGCTTCCCCTCCACAGATGCAGGCCTGGGACTTGTGCACGGCAACATGTGTGCTCTGTTGGGGGTGCCACCACCCGGCCTCTGCCTTTTTAGTTTACAGGAGAAACAGAGGAAATGATTTCCTTATTTTAGTGGAGTAAAGAATGGAATTAACTGGGGAGTCGGGCGGTAGTGCAGTGGGTTAAGCGCACGGGTTAAGTGCAAGGACTGGCGTCAGGATCCTGGTTCAAGCCCCCTGGCTCCCCACCTGCAGGGGAGTCGCTTCACAGGCGGTGAAGCAGGTCTGCAGGTGTCTCTCTCTCCCCCTCTGTCTTCCCCATCTCTCTCCATTTCTCTCTGTCGTATCCATCAACAACAACATCAGTAACAACAACAATACTAACTACAACAAAGGCAGAAAAGGGGGAAAAAATAGCCTCCAGGAGCAGTGGATTCATGGCAGGCACTGAGCCCCAGCAATAACCCTGGAGGCAAAAAAAAACCAAAAAAAAAAAAAAGAATGGAATTAACTGGGAAGAGCAAGCATGCTGTGAAAATGCCTGCTGTGGCAGTGGGCAGAGTGGCTCACTTTCTGCCTGAGGCCCTGAATTCAGTCCCTGGCAGCACATGTACTGAAGTGAGGGTCTGGCTCTCCCCCCCACCCTCAGTAAATCTCTCTGTCTCTGTCTCTGACTCACACAGTGTCTTTAAACATGTCGGTAATTCCCACTGTCGTTCAAGAGCCAGCCACTTAACTTTCATCTTTGAGCTCTGCTTCTTTCAGACAGAAGCCAGTAAACATGAGAGTTTATTCATGAATTTCACTGGAATTTCTAGAACTTGGTTCCGTCAGATGCCACATTTAGATGACTTTTGTTTGTAAGTCACTTTCTATAAATAATATTTAAAAACACTTTACCTTTTAAATGTGCATTATGATTGTTGTGACATGCCAGCTTTTCCGCCTTCAGTTTCTCTCGGGTGATTGTATTGTCTTATTCTTCAAAGGGTCTCTTGTAATCCCTGTTGATTGCAGTAGTGCTTAGTGGTGAGTCCACAGCTGATTAACCTTGGTTTTTTTTCTGGTGAACTCCATCAACATGCTGCTCCAGGGTGCTTGCTGAGGCTTTTGAGTGCAGTGTGATTTGTACCCTTTCTTGCTGCTAACTAGGGATAAGAAATAGAATGGCTCTTGATTGGAGTGAGGGCTGGGAAGAAGTGTGTTAAGGTTTTGAAAAGCTGGGTGTTTGTGAGATGTTGCCTTTCAAACAAACACAGGCCACCCCCTTACTTCTCTTGGAACTGAGTGTGGTATTTTCTGCTCAGGCAGCAGCAAGCACTTTGGTTTTATTTGTGTGTGCTTTTTTTAAAAAAAATATTTGAATAGTATCTTATTTGTTTCATACTTTGTAGTTCTTAAGGTATCACATCTCATTTTATCTTTCCCAGAGTTCTTTGAGGTAGCAAAGGCAGTTAATAAATATTTCCCTTTCAGGGGAGTCCAGGAAGGGTAAGTGATTAGCCTGAGGTCATATGCGGCAGGGATCGGGACCCTTAGGTCTTGTGGTTTCAAAACCTAGTACCAGAAACTCCTAAGGGAGCCTGTGAGCCCTTGTCCAACAAAGAATTCTAGTTATGTTGTTGATACAACTTCCTTTGTACCAGGTGTTTGGGGATGCTCATTGGGCTTTTTTTGTAAGGAAAATCTAGGAATTTGTTTTTGCAAACACCATTTTCCTAGGGAAAATTTCAGAGAATACTGAAAAGCAAGCCGAAAAATAAATACCTATAATCCCAGCACTGAGAAGCCCCAACAGTTAGCTCCTGGGCATCTGAGCACTTAGATTTACGCTCTGTGGGCACGTGGGTATGCACCTTTATCACAGAAAGAAGACACTGTTCTTTATTTGTAGTATGTTACTTCTAGGCTTTCTTTTGAGATCCTTATTTATTTATGAAAGAGGTAACCAGAACACCACTCAGGCACATTTGATGCCAGAAACTGAACTCAGTACTTCATGCTTGAGAGTCCAATACTTGATCCACTGCACCACCTCCTGGGCTGCAGGGGATCTTCCTATGCTAGTGAATATAGGTGTGTCTGTCTCTCTGGTCATCTGAAAGGTGGCATTCTATTTTATTCTGCTAGCTCCTTCTCACTGGGCACTTAGATCACTTCCACTTTTACTCTTTGCTATGTGAAACAATGTTTGGATAAATAGCCTCCTATAAGACTTTGCAAATATTTCATTCTGACTAAATACATTGATTTGACAGACCTTTTGTGCATTAGGGAGCAATGGAAATGGTATTTTGATTAGATGAAGTCTTGTGAGTGAAATAAGTAATTCTTGATTTGTTCATTGTCTGTACTTTTATTGTTTCTGTTTCTATAAACCTGTCAGATAAAATTATTAAATGATGACAGAGATAAACTTTATAAAATGCAAGTAAACCTTTCTGAATCAGAACATTTGACAAAGAACAAAATGGATTGTGAAATAAAATTATAACTTGTTTTAGATATGTTTGATTATGGAAATTATCACAATAATCACATACTGTAAGTCTGTGTGCCTTATGTAGGTGTTCAACTGTTTTTTTTTTTTTTTTTTTTTTTGTCTCTGGGGATTGATACCTGTGAGACATTCCTACCTCCCCATAGAACATTAGAGAGAGATGGTGTGAGAGGAGGCGAGGGGAGGGGAGGGGAGGATCTATGCCACAGCTTCCCTTCTGCATGGGGCTTCCATGAGGTATTGAGGCCTTGCGCTCATGTGTTGTGCTGCTGGGTGAGCTGTCTCCCAGCCTGGGGTTCCTCTGTTTTTAAGCATTCCAAAAAACTATATTGGGCATCTATATGGAGAAGGTAGAAGTGAGAACCTGCCTTACTCCTATTTTTAACTTCAAAACAAAGTTGCTGTTGTAGTAGATTGTTAGGTAACATTGTTTCAAGGAGGGTTTGTAGACAGGAGGTTACAGAGGCAATGAAAACATGCTTTCTAGTTTAAGAAGACAACATGGGAGGGGTCACCCATTTAGGCCACATAGTACAGTAAATGTGCTATCTTCATGTTTTGTATATTTGTTTTAAAAAAACCCGAGTGTTAAATCAGGTTTAAACCGAGTTTTGGTGTATTGCACCAAAGTAAAGGACTCTGGGGTGGGGGGTGGGGGCTCCAGACAGGTGGTGGAACATGATGGCAGAGGAGGACCTAGATGGGTCGAATAAGACAGACAAAACCCCTGAGTATTGGATTGGGGCCTCTTGCGCACAAAGCATGTGTTCTACCTGTTAGGCCGCCTCCCCATTTAAACCTTCTGAATTCATGACTATATTGTGTCCCAACGGACTGTTTTTTTGGTAGCCCTGTTCTGTTATTTTTCAGATGATTGCTAATGTGTTGTGACTTTGATAGTGCTGAATGGGGTTTGCCTTGAGAATCTGGCTGAAGGGTGGTGCAGTAGTGAGCAGTGCTTTCCCCGTGTGTGTGTGTGTGTGTGTGTGTGTGTGTGTGTGTGTGTGTGTGTGAGACCCGGGTTCAAGCCCGTGTTCTTCCTGTGACACTGAAGGAGCTTTGGTGTCTCTGCTGAGATGGGGGTGGGCTAAGGAAAGCTGTGACAGGTTAACGGTCGGCCTGAGGAGCGCTGGAATGTCAGCTCTTTATGGGCTTCTGGCAGCCCGCAGTCAGAGCAGCTCACTTTGCATTTGGATTTCTGAATGTGAACAAGCCTGTTTTTAGCTTTGTGCATAATGCTGAAAATAGAATTTAATATGCCATCTTCTGCTTTATGCTGCATTTTAAGAACTTTCTGGTAGTCATATAGGTCTGATCTTAGGAAAAAAACAAAAGATTTAAAAGGTTTCAGGGTAGATTATCCTTGCCATATGTTAGAATCATCATTCTAGCCACCCAGGATGTGGCAAAGTGGGTAGAGGGCTGGACTCCAAGCACGAGATATAAGTGTGACCTACCACATCTCTCGTGCCAGAGTGATGCTCTGGTTCTGTCTCTCGTGTCAATACAAACAAAACAAAAAAACATTAAACAAATCATGATTCTAGTCTATAGACTTCTGTCACTTATCCCGGAAATAGAATACAGGGACCCTTACCAGATTCTAGCTTGTGGCAGGTATTTGGCAAGTATTTGTTACTTTACCAGAGCCCTGCTCATCTCTGGCTGATGGTGTTGCTAGAAACTGAACCTGGGGCCTCAGAGCCTTAGGCATGAAAGTCTGTTGCATAGTCTGTGCTATCTCCCTGTTCCCAATCATTTCTTACTTATTCAGGAAATAGCTATCACATTCTGTCATTCATTTTTAAACATTTCTCCCTTTTTATTATTTTTTAATATTTATTCCCTTTTGTTGCCCTTGTTTTATTGTTGTAGTTATTACTGTTGTTGTTATTGATGTCGTTGTTGGATAGGACAGAGAGAAATGGAGAGAGGAGGGGGAAGACAGAGAGGGGGAGAGAAAGACAGACACCTGCAGACCTGCTTCACTGCCTCCCCCTGCAGGTGGGGAGCCGGGGGCTGGAACCGGGATCCTTACGCCAGTCCTTGCGTTTTGCTCCACCTCCGTTTAACCCGCTGCGCTACCGCCAGACTCCCTCTATCATTCATTTAATTAAATTAATTAATTAATTAATTAATTAATTAAATCATTCATTTTATATAGATGTTTGTGTTCTGTGTGGGAGGTACCGTGCTGTCAGTGGTTTGAGTATGTCCGCCATGTATACACTCTGTATAATTTATTTAAACACTTCCTTTCTGTTTTTTCTTAAAAAACAGAAAGGAAAGAAAAATATTTCTTTCTAAAATATTTTTAAAATATTTATTTTAAAAGTTACCTTCTTTTCTTAATCATGCAGGCAGTGCTTCATCTGTTACAGCGGTTCTGTCTGTTTCCCAGGCTCCTGCTGGTCCTGCAGTCTCTGGAGTCAAACGATTTCCCCAGTAATATAAGGGATTGCTTGCAACATTGACATTGGAAATGGCTTGGCATGAATCAGGGTAGTGGTCCCAAATTGTACTTGTGGTTTTTTATTTGGGGAAGATGTTCCAGAAATGCCTCAGATATGCAAGACATTTACCTCCTGTCAGTCCCAGAATTGCACCCCTGGTCCAGAACTGTCCCAGTTTAGCCTAGAACCATGTACTAGAAGTTTAAAAGTATGTGTCCTTGAAGCATTGAGACTTAGTGCTTGGGTATATAGTGAAGGATATTCTATGTGATGAAATGGAAAGCACCTCTGAAGTTCTTTTACTGAATACCAAATCAAACTTTTAACTTAGAGAAAAAATCTTATGCAATTTTTTGAGTTTCAGACTGAATTAGCTTTTTTTTTTTCCTTTCTTTTTTCTTTTGCCTCCAGGGTTATCACTGCTTCTGGCAGCTGCTCCCCCCCACCCCACCCCCATTTTATTGGATAGGACAGAGAGAAACTGAGAGGGGAGGAGGAGATAGGGAGGGAGAAAAATAGACACTGCGGACCTGCTTTGCCACTTGTGAAGCAGCCCCCCCCCCCCCCCCCGCAGGTGGGGATCTGGGGCCTCGAACCAGGATCCTCGAATGAGTCCTTGCACTTCATACTATGTGTGCTTAACCTGGTGCGCCACAGCCTGACCCCTCCCCAGTTTTTTAAAAATTATTAAATGAGGGGAGTCGGGCGGTAGCGCAGTGGGCTAAGCGCACGTGGTGCAAAGCAAGGACCGGCTTAAGGATCCCAGTTCGAGCCCCCGGCTCCCCACCTGCAGGGGAGTCGCTTCCCAGGCGGTGAAGCAGGTCTGCAGGTGTCTGTCTTTCTCTCCCCCTCTCTGTCTTTCCCTCCTCTCTCCATTTCTCTCTGCCCTATCTAACAACGATGGCATCAATAACAACAACAATAACTACAACAACAATAAAAAGACAACAAGGGCGACGAAAGGGAAAATAAATAAATAAAATTAAAAAAAATTATTAAATGAAGTACAGTTTTTACTTGACAGAAGACTAGCGGTATATGGTTCTACTCAGAAGACTTTTTCTCAAAGCTAAACAAAACGAACCCATCACTGCAAGACAGGCAGCTGATGGTATTGGCTGCGAGTGGCCAAAGTCAGGCTTTTGGGGGAAAACAGACTTTGGGAAGACTTGTCTTTATTTGCCCAACTGTGAGCTTGAGAGCTTCCCAGTAGTTGGGAATAGTTGCATAAAAATCAGATCAGTTGTGCTATTGATGAAAGAGGTACATTGAAAGTATATAGTAAGATGTGCTAACATTTGAAAGAGCTGTGCACTCAGTGAACCAATACTTCTTAAATAACCAGCGTTTGGTGTTATACAATCATGCTTGGGTGAAAAGATCAGTCGAGAATGGAGGCCCAGCCCATGGATTTCAGCAACTCTGGGCCGGAGCTGCTTGCTTACAGGGCGTCAGCCTTTTAGAAACTACCACTTGCTGGCCTTGGTGAAGAACAAGGAGTAGCCAGTTCCCTGCACAGGCCGTTGATACTCTGTCCTTCTTCAGCTGCAAGTCAGCATGAGGCTGAGTCTCCCTTGCAGACTTGAGCCTGAAAGTGCAGTGCAGCAGAGTGGAGTGGCTGTGAGAATCAGCTGTCCTACTGGGCCTGACAACCATTTGTGAAGAGGTAAAATAATGCCCGTCTTTCCCTAGGTTTTTGTTTTGAAATGTTTTAAAGATAGAATGTAATTCATCTTAACAAATCATGCCATGTTTTAATCTTTTTAAAGGCATTTACTTACTTGTCAAATAAGAGGAGAGGACTTATCTAGAGCTTTGGTGGTGGAGCTAACCCCTGTCTCTTAGGATTTTGTAAGCCACTATTAATCACAAATAAGAAAAGGGGAAAAACAAATAACCTATCTTAAGAAAGAAAGATTGTTCTCCAGTACAATAATTAGAGATAGATTTAATCAATTTTTTTGGAAGGGCCTCCTCCACTTTCAAGATAAGTTCAGAGTGAAAATGTTGAGTAGCTGAAGACTTAATTATCCTGAGGGCCCTCCCATGTGCAGTTTCACTATTCCTCATCTGACATTTTCCCATTCAGGTAAGGAGAGACAGACACTACAGCACCAGAGAGCTTCTCCTGACGCTGTGATGTCCTCGTGTGGTACCTGTACAGGGACCTGGGGTGCCATGCCCTCCCTCCCAGCTAACTCTTTGGCCCCAAACTGACATTGAACTTTGACAGCACAGGCTGTAGTTTAAAGTGGGGACATCCTTTTCACCTCACCCACTTCCTTTTTTTTTTTTTTTTTAGAATTTGTTTATAGATGGTAATGGTCCATTTGCAGGCAGGTTGGTAGAGTAGAAAGTGCTTGACTGACTCCTGTGTCTCCGGGGTAGAGAGGTAGCAGGAGCCTGCCTCACTCTAAGCCAGCCTTGGGCTGGGAATCCTGGGAGTCTTCATCTTCACACCGCTAGCTTTCCACACCGCTAGCTTTCCCCGCAAGCATTTTGTCCTGCTCCGTAGTGAGGGTGGTAACAAGATGAAGAAGGACAGATCTATACAGGTGCCCCTGACCATACCCCCCAGTCGATATCTTCACTGCAGCAGAGCACGCTAGCTCTGGCCGAATGCCCAACGTGGCTGCTCTGCATTGGCCTTCTTTCCTTCCATCCTGCGGGGTTCAAGTGGCACCTGGGGCGGGAGCCTTCTAGGGGAAGAGAGAGGCACCTGCAGCCCCCTTGCAGGTGGGGACGGGCTTGAACTTCAGTCCTTGCCCATGGTAGTGATGCCACCACCTGGTCCCAGTTTCATCCCTCAATGTCTTTCTTCAGTGCTACTTCCTGTGTGTGTAGCAGCTATTTACAAGTCCGTCTGAGCAGCCAGCCACCTGCACGGGGTGAGTGTGGGCGGGCTGTGCTGTCACCGCTCAGACAGTGTCAGGACTCGAGCATTCTTTCTTAGGAGCACACATCTCATGCTCTACTGAGTTAGTAGTTTTCTGCCATCTACTGTTCCTCTTTTTAATATTATATTTATTTATTTTCCTTTTTGTTGCCCTTGTTTTTTATTGTTGTTGTTAGTTGTTGTTGTTATTGATGTAGTCGTTGTTGGATAGGACAGAGAGAAATGGAGAGAGGAGGGGAAGACAGAGAGGGGGAGAGAAAGACAGACACCTGCAGACCTGCTTCAGCACCTGTGAAGTGACTCCCCTGCAGGTGGGGAGCCGGGGCTCGAACCGGGATCCTTGAGCTGGTCCTTGTGCTTCGCGCTACGTGCGCTTAGCCCACTGTGCTACCGCCCAACTCCCCACTACTGTTCCTCTTAAACACTATTTATTGCCGAGAGGGAGAGAGAACCAGGGCTTCAGTCTCATCCATGTGAACCTTGGCCCTCTTGCTTGAGACTCCCGCATTCTATTCCCTGGGCCACCTCTGCTGTGCTTAGTAGGTCATTCTGTTGAACTTTGGGTTTTGCAAACATTTCAGATTTATCGGTAGTTTCAGTAAAAGGTCTGTTCCAGGGGTTGGGTGGTGGCGCACCTGGTTGAGTGCACATGTCACAGTGCACAAGGACCCAGGTTTGAGCCCCTGTCCCCCACCTGTAGGAGGAAACTTCACGAGTGGTGAAGCAGGGCTGCAGGTATCTCTCTTTCTGCCTCTCTATCACTTCTTTCCCTCAAAATTCCTGGCTGTCTCTATCAAATAAATAGATAATACAGTTTTTTTTTTTAAAGGAACATTAAAAGACTTGTCTTATTAAAAAAAAAAAGTGGTCTGTTTCTCACCCTAACTACATAGCCCGTGGGGGGGAGGTCAAGGGTGGTGTGTGGGACATTGGTGATGGTGACGTGACGGCTTCTGAGTACTGCTGGAGCTCAGAGAATTCTACAGATGAAGTTAATCGGGAAAAGAGATTGATGAGCAGATCGTTTAAATTAGCCGTTTAACAATTAGCTATCAGTTTAAGTATCTGATTGAAGTAAGTAGTACTTTATGGATACACAAAGAATTTCATTTGATTTAGAAGTCACTGGATCCTTGAATCTTCTGTTTACAGTCTTGGGGAGCTTATGGAAACATGTTTTTGTGGTCTGGAAGTGGCTCCACGGTGGACAGTGCTGGACTGGCGTTACAAGCCCCTCCTCTCCATCTCCAGCAGTGCGGAGGCCAGAATAGTGGTGCTCTTGTGTCCTCTTGTGTCCTCTTTGCCCCCATTCCTTCTCTTCTCACAGAAAATAAACAAACGTTCCAAAAATGAAAGGCAAAAGGACACTCCAGTCTGGAGTGACCCCAGAGGTCACAGGTTCAACCCCCATCACCACCCTACGTGAGAGCTGCAGTCTCTTTCTTACGAAAAGCATTGTAATGAAGAGAGCTTATTTGACCTCCTATGTGGTTAGGTGTGTTCGCAGCCTCACTCATGAACTGTTTGAGTGCACCTATGCCTGTTTCTGTGTAGTTACCAGTGTAAAAGATAATCGACATATATCCCAGAGGAAAGGAATTCAGTCTGGTGCAGCGAGGGACACTTTTCTGTAACTTTAAAAATTATTATTGGACAGAGAAATCAGGAGGGAAGAGGGGAAGGACGGGACAGATAGAGGGAGAGAGACAGAGACACTACAGCCCTGCTTCACCACTCATGAAGCTTCCGCACTACAGGTGGGGACGGGGGCTTGATCCCAGGTCCTTTACACACTAACGTGCACTCAGCCAGATGTGTCACTGCCGAGTCCCTGGACACCCTGTCTTTCATCACGATTATCAGATTGTCACCAGTCTCTACCTTTTACTTAATTTTGAATCTCTACATTACATTTAATAGATGTAATACACTACATTATAGTTAATAGATTTGCTTCTTTTCAAGTTTCTCATAGATGTTTTAGATGGATTCTATTTTTTTAAAAAAGTCATCCTAAATTGAAAAACATAGCTTTGTGTTCTGAGATTCTTGTGTCTTCTTCCCTTTCCTGTTCCTGTCCCGTGGCTGTAAAAAAAAAAAAAAAAAAAACCAAGATCATTTGTTTTTTCAGTCTGACTTACAGATTATTGATAAGTTTTGTTTTTGTTTTTTTTTACCAAAGTCTATTAGGGGCAAAATGATTTTAAATAAGCCTTGAACTTTAATAATGATTGTGCTCAAACTTAGTTCCTGTAAGTCTTTGACGAAGCTTTGCCCATCACATTTTTTTTTTTCCTGATTGTTAGTCTTATCTCTTGAACAAAACTAGACAGTTTGAAATCTGGCATAATTTTGAGTAGACTTTTTTCTAAGCATGGCTCTGGAGAATGAACCTGGCCTCACACATATGTGATACCACTCCTGAGTGAGGAAGAGAGGAGAGAGGAGAGACAGCAGGCAGCCCCTCACCATCCATGGGGTAGCTACTCTTGTGTAGCGTGGAAACTGGAATCCAGGACTTCGGGCCCCAGCTGGTCGTGCGCTCCACCAGGCAGTCTCTCCCAGACCCCATTTTCTTGGGTGTTTTTCTAGTTTTATCTTTGGAAGAAAACTAAAGATAATTCCCACATTGTACAGAGTAGAATTCAGTTCACGAGCCTTCCTGTGTAACATGCCTGGAA
The DNA here is from genome assembly GCF_950295315.1 of Erinaceus europaeus. NCBI lineage: Eukaryota > Metazoa > Chordata > Mammalia > Eulipotyphla > Erinaceidae > Erinaceus > Erinaceus europaeus. Next base: position 2,016,442 of record NC_080177.1, on the reverse strand, counting down.
GGTTTTAGCATCTTTATTCCTGTTGTGTTCAGACAGCATAATGCTGTGGGCTCGGTGTGGACAGCATAATGCTGTGGGCTCGGTGTGGACAGCATAATGCTGTGGGCTCGGTGTGGACAGCATAATGCTGTGGGCTCAGTGTGGACTCTTTTTGGTTTTGATTCTAAGGAGCTTGGTGACTCAGTCTAGACACACATGCTCCTTATTTCCAGGCAGGCTTTTTTTTTTTTTTTTCCTGTCCTTTAGTCATTTTCTTTCTCAGCTTCTCTGGTCAGAGGACTGGATCTTGACCATTAATTTTTGTTTTCAGATCAGTTTGTCTTATCTTTTGCTCTTTGTGCTTCTGATTTTTTCTTGTGTTTGTTTGTTTATTTGCCAGAGCACTGCTCAGCTCTGGTTTACTGTGGTGCCTAGGATTGAACCTGGGGCTTTGGAGCCTCAGATGAAGTTTGTTGTGCTACCAGGATGTACTTTTTCTTTATCTGTACTGTCATCGTGTTTCCATTTAGAGAGGGAATAGGCTAGTAGTTTATATGTGGTTAGTTTGAATTTAACTGGTGGCGATTGTAAATTCTTGTGAAGCTCATAATACGAATTTAACTAAACATAATGTTATAGTATTAGTTTCCCATGTTGGAGAATTTACATTGTATTCTTTTATGAGAGAAAACTAGGTTTATTTTAAAGAAAAAAACCACATACAAAACAGTGTGTCTGCCTTTGCAGAAGAGCGTGTAGCTTCTGGTGTATGATGTACAGATGACTAACAGATGTCGCACTTGTGCTAGCATCCCAAACTTTGAGTTCTGTGGAGACCACCCTATCTCCTCTACACACACTCCAGGGAGCTTGTAACAGTAGATTGCTTCTGTAATTCAGACTTAGTAGCAAAGTACCTTTTGTATACTGTTATCTCTCTCTCTCGTGCGTGTACACACACACACACACACAACCCTTGAGCCCTGAGCATCACTCTGACAGACATGGTGTTGGGGATCCAACTCGGTCCGTTCTTGAGATTCCATGGCTTTATGCACTCACCCACCACTTCCTGAGCTGCCACAAAGCACATTGTTATAACTAGCAAAAGGTCCTGTAGTCTTTTTAATGACCCAAAATAATGCATCATGTTTTGTCTATTTTATTTACATTTATATTTGATAGGACAGAGAGAGATTGAGGAAGGGAGGAGAGAGACAGACACCTGTGCCCTGCTTCACCGCTCATGAGGCTTGCCCCTTATAGGTGGGGAGTGGGGGCTTGAGCCCCGGCCCTTACAAATTGTAACGTGTATATTCTACCCAGTGAGCCACCATCCTACCCCATAAACCACCCCCCCCAAAAAAAAAAAAAAAGCACTGCTCAGCTCTGGCTTATGGTAGTGAAGGGGGATTGAACCTGGGACTTCAGAGCCTCAGGTATAACCATTATGCTATCCACCCCCACCCTAAACCTATTCTTAACTTTTGCTTCACCTGTTTGTTTTTACCTCTTTAGATGTGGCTAGAAGATGTTAGACTGCCTCTGTGGCCTTTGCTTGCAAGCCTGCCTTCTGCTTCTCTTGGGCAGCTACTCCTGTGAGTAGTGAGGCAGTAGAAGGCTGTCTGCAGGGCTGGAAAGCCCAGGATCAGAGAGGGAGTGCATGCATGGCTTACGTTTGTTGAGTGCCAGGTTCTTTCTCTTCTATGCTTCCCACTGTGCTTGGACCCCCCTCTCTCTCCTCCCTCCAGGCCCGCTTCCTTTACCTCTGCTCTGCTCATCCATTCGACCTAAAGAAGTTTGCCTCATCCCTGTGGAGAAGCGTCTAGAATAACTCTAATAGTATGTGCAAGTGTAACCAGAGTTTGTTCCTTTGGCTAAGATTATTTCAGGCTGGGCCTTAGAGAGACTTGTTAGTTGGTGATTGCAGGCCAACGGCTTAGAGAGGGGCATCTGGACAAGCTCGGCAGCGGGGAGGAGAGGAGTGAAGCCAGCTTTTGGAACAGCTGCTAGAGAGAGATGCAAACTCTAGAAAGCTGAGGATGGATTCTTAGCAGAACGTGCTGCCTTTTGAGGGCAGGAGAAGCCTGAGACTGTTAGAGCGCAGAGCGTGAGGCCTGAGACTTTGGAGGCTCCAGGTTCAATCCCCAGCACCACCTCATGCTAGAGTTGAGCCGTGCTCTGGTCTGTCTCACAATAAATAAAGGTGTGTGTGTGTGTGTGTGTGTGTGTGTGTGTATGGATATTAATTTTTTTTTTAAATGACCTGCCTGTCCTATTGGAAGTCTCTGCATCTGAACCTATACTGAGTTTTGTCAGGGAGAAGGACAGTCTTTGGTAAGAACATGTAATAGGGAGGCTTGCCCCGGTGTTGGGCCCCTGAGGTCTGTTTCTGAGCTGTAGGCTCTCTGCACACCCCAGTCCTGGGCCTTCCCAGCGACCACTCTGTTGTGGGTGCACAGCTTATTGTTGTATTAATCGCCACTTCTGAGTTATGTCTCAGTTTCTCTTAAAAAGTTAAGAAGAAATGCTGAGCTCTTCATTTTGAGGGTGCTGGGAGTCCCAGCCAGGGCCCTGTGCATGTTCGGCTGTGCTCGCCCCGAGTGGCACCCGGCCTTCCTTTTCAGTGACTGCAGTCATGTGCACCTTGGTTATATGCCCACACCTTCGCCACCTCCACTGCCTACGGTCTGAAGACAGGCTTTCCATTTTGGAAAGCGTTAGGGCAAGTGTCTCACCTGTAGCCATCCTCATGGGGCAGGTGACTGGCTACAGGGCGGTTGTGTAGGCTGGGGCAATCTTAATGTCCTCCATGGTGGGAGGCGCAGGCATGATTCCCAGTAGGTTTGTGCTACGACGACGTGACTCAACAACTGAGTCGTTTCACGGCATCATCACTTGTATTTACCAATAGCAAACCGACATTCTGTGCGGGCAGAACTTCGACTTGGGCAGAGAGTGGATGGGCATGTGTGTTCTGTGCCAAACCAGGGTCAAGGAAGAGGGTGGTTTGCTGGTGTCAGCACCCACATGAGGAAAGTATCTCATCTCAGGGCGGTGTCATCTAAGGCCACACCTTTATGAGTTGGACTTACCTAGGCAGAGATGGGGTGAGAGAAGGAGGAGTGTCCGCTTGTCCATGAGGACAGAGCAGGGGAGGAGTGAGTGACATTGGCGGTGGCCGAGACTAGATCGCTGGCCTGGCTGAGAAGTGTGGCCTTTGTCTGGAATGCAGTAGGGAGCACCGAAAGGTGTGATGGTGTGACACCATCAGGTCTGTGTTTTGGGAAGCTCTAACTGCCTGGTTAGTGACTTGGTGGGGCCAGGGTGGTACTGGTGACAGAGTCTTCCAGGCATCCAGGGAAGCGCTCAGGGTGGCCACAGTGACAGCCTCTCTCTCACTAGAGGCTGGCTGACATGAGGAGATGTGACAGACATCCAAGAGGTGCTAGAACTTCCCAATGCCGACAACTAGCTGGCTAGGTGGTGGGCAGATTTGGACACATTTGACTTGATTACTTATTGGACAGAGCGGATTTATAACGGGCGACAAAGGCTTTGGGAGTCACTAGCTTGAGGTGACAGCTCGAAGCCATAGGCAAAGTCACCCAGAAAGAATGGGCTGGGTGAAAGTAATCAAGAATTCTGAGGGACTTTCCCACGGAGACCTGCAATAGTCTTTTTTTAAGTGACTGAAAACTCGGGGCTGGCAGAGTAGCTTGCCTGGATACGTGCTGCTTTGCCATGTGTATGATCCAGGTGCTTCAGTGTCTCCGTCAATCTGGAAAAGTCGAGTGAGGTGGTGGAGCGCCCCCCTCCCCCCCAGAGAGGAGGAGAGGGAGCGACGGGGGGGGGGGGGGGGGGGACACACTTTAATCACCAGTAGACAGCTTTATTTATTTTTTGCCACCAGCATTCCTGATTGGGCTGTGTCTGCAGGATGACTCCCCTTTCCCCAGCAGCTATTTTTCCCTTCAGTTTTCTTAAAGAGATAGAGTAGGGGCAAGGGGTGTGTGTGGGGGGAGGGCAGATACCTGCAGTGCCGCTCCACTGCTCACAAGTCTTACCCACTGCAGGTGGGGACCAGGGCTTGAAGCCTGCAGGGGCCTCTGAACTCTGGTTTCTGCGTGTTAATGTGGCAGTCTACTAGGTGTGCCACTGCCTAGCCCCTGCTTTAATGTTCTTAAGTTTCCCTTCCCTTACTATACAAATAATAAACTTTTTTTCTCTTTATTGGGGATTAATGGTTTAGGGTCAACAGTATAATACAGTAGTTTGTACATGTGTAACAATTCTCAGTTGGTGCAGTACATCAACTCCAGTCCAAATTCTGCTTACTGTTTTCCTATTTTTCAACTTTTTTTTTTATTAGTGATTTAATAATAATTGACAAGATTGTGGGATAAGAGGGGTACAATTCCATACAATCCTCACCACCAGAGTTCCATATCCCATCCCCTCCATAGGAAGCTTCCCTGTACTTTATCCCTCTGGGAGCATGGACCAAAGATCTCTATGGGGTGCAGAAGGTGGGAGTTCTGGCTTCTGTCATTGCTTCTCCGATGGACATGGGTGTTGGCAGGTAAATCTATACCCCTAGCCTGTTTCCATCTTTCCCTAGTGGGGTAGGGCTTTGGAGAGGTGTGGGGTTCCAGGACACATTAATGAGGTTGTCTGCCCAGGGAAGTCAGGTTGGTGTCATGGTAATATTTTTCAACTTTTACCCATCTCATATTCATCTTACTCTTTCTGACTTATCTCACTTAACGTGAATCCTTCAAGCTCCATCCAAGAGGAGGTAAAGTGAAATCAGCATTTTTAATAGCTGAGTAGTATTCCATTGTGTATACAGACCACAACTTGCTCAGCCACTCATCTGTTATTGGATACCTGGGTTGCTTCCAGGTTTTGGCTATTACACATTGTGCTGCTATGAACATCGGTGTACACAGATCTTTTTGGATGGGTGTGTTGGGTTCCTTAGGATCTATCCCCAGGAGAGGAATTGCAGGGCCATAGGGTAGGTCCATTTCTAGCCTTCTGAGAGTTCTCCAGACTGCTCTCCACAGGGATTGAACCCATTTCCAGTCCCACCAGCAGTGCAGGAGGGCTCCTTTGACCCCACAACCTCTCCAGCATTTATTGCTGCTATCTTTTCTGAGGTATGACATTCTCACAGGAGTGAAGTGGTATCTCAGTGTTGTCTTTATTTACATTTCTCTTGACAATCAATGACTTGGAGCATTTTTTCATATGTTTCTCTGCCTTTTGGGTCTCTTCTGCGCTGAATATTCTTTTTTTAAAAAAAGATTTTTTAATATTTATTTATTTCCTTTTTGTTGCCCTTGTTTTTATTGTTGTTGTAGTTATTATTGTTGTTGATGTCATTGTTGTTGGATATGACAGAGAGAAATGGAGAGAGGAGGGAAAGACGGAGAAGGGGAGAGAAAGATAGACACCTGCAGACCTGCTTCACCGCCTGTGAAGTGACTCCCCTGCAGGTGGGGAGCCGGGGGCTTGAACCTGGATCCTTAGGCCAGTCCTTTCACTTTGTGCCACATGCGCTTAACCTGCTGCGCTACCGCCTGACTCCCCTGTGCTGAATATTCTATTCATGTCCTCTCCCCATTTTTGGATGGGGTCATGTGTTTTCTTGTTGTTGAGTTTGGCAAGCTCTTTATATATTTTGGTTATTAAAACTTGTCTGATGTATGGCATATAAAGATCTTTTCCCATTCTGTAAGGGGCCTCTTCACTTGGGTGGCGGTTTCTTTTGCTGTGTAGAAGCTATTCAGTTTGGTGTGCCCCACTGATTTATTTTTGTTTTAGTCCTCTTTGTAATTGGATTTGTACCATTAAAGATGCCTTTAAAATTTAGATGGGAAAGACTCCTGCCAATATTTTCCTCTAAGTATTTGATAGTTTCTGGTCTGACATCCAAGTCCGTAATTCATTTAGAATTTACTTTTGTGTTTGGTGAAATATAGTGGTTCCCTTTCAACAAACTCTTTTTTAAGGTTAGGCAATAACAGATACCACTGTCTACAGTCTGTTTGGGTCATGAGTTCAATAAGTGCGAATTCAGCGATCCAAAAGTTATTAGCAAAATGTTATTGTAGTTATATTTTGAAACCTCAAAATCAACTTATATTAGATACCTAAATATGCCAATCAGAATCCTCAGAGGCAACTTGTAACTAAAGTGGTAGCAGAGACAGTGTGACAATAGAGACAGGACTTGCATGAAAGCGTGGCCCCAAATTCAGTCTCTGGTCTGCATGAATGCTAGAGTGATGATGTGCCCTGTGTGTCACCAAAGAAACAGACTTATGACTTTTTCTAACACAGCTAAGAAGCAGTCACACTGGCTTTACTGTTAAGAGTTCCAATTTAGACGAGGGGACGTCCTAAACCGGTGTTTTCCAAACTCGGCTAGACTATTAGTTCCGAGCAATAAGGGGAAATGTTCATGAGACTAGAGGCTCCTAATGAGTCTCTTCACACTCAGGGCCCAGCAAAACAAAAATGCTAACTTAGCATCTAACATTTTGCAATTACACATGAGCACAAACCTTCTTTCCTTGTGCTCACTCACCGAGCAGTTCAGTTCTCAGCATCTCACAGACCAGCTGGGGCAGGAGGGTGTCAGGAGCGCCAGGTTTTCTGAGTTCCCTATGTCGCTGCTTGTTCTACCAAAGCCACTGTGCTCAACTCCAAGTGTGCATAGCAAGTCCCATGGTCACCCTAGAGTGAATACAGTGACTTAAACACTTAGTAAGACATTGGGGGGGGGGGTGATAGTGCAACGGTTATGCAGACAGACTCTCGTACCTGGGGCTCTGAGGCCCCAGGTTTAGTCCCTCGCACCACCATCATAAACCAGCAGTGCTCTGGTTTTAAATAAAATAAAATAAAATAAAATAAAATAAAATAAAATAAAATAAAATAAAATAAAATAAAATAAAGGCATGCAACACTGCCTTTACAAGTGTCACATTAGCATGGCCATGCTGCTGAGCCCAGGCAAAATATTGCCTAGAAGATGACTAAGCTCTTTCTTTCCCCAAGCCTGGGGGGGAAATGCCTCCTGAGTTTAGGAAGCAGAGAATCCAGCTTGTTTTGATAACTTTGGCAGCGCTGAGTGTGTAGAGCAGAGCCCTGGAGTTTGATCAGTTCTGTGGTTAAGGAATGGCAGGTACTAAGAATAAATTTAACTTAGGGCTACCTTTTTTTGGCTTTGAAAAGCTCGTATTTTATCATTTTCTGATTGTGACGCAAAGTTAGCACTTGAGTAGCACACAAGTAGAAGTGCATTTCTCTCTCCTTTTTGACTAGTTTCCAGATTCTTCATCATCACAGGTTTCCCCTTCTGCTTCTGTAGTTGAGGGAAAAATTACTGAGACTGGTGTGATAACAACCATGGTACACCAAGGGGAGCATTGCAGCACCCACCGGGGGGAGACTCTGTGCTTCCCTCCCTCCCTCCCTTGTCTGTCTGTCTCTGTTGCAAAAGCCAAAGTCAGCCCAGAGCAGTGAAGCATGGGTGACAGCCAAGAAACAGCCGCTCCTGTTAACTTTAGTGGTCCTTTTATTTTTAATAATAATATTCAGGCCTTTTAAAGTGAATGTCTTCATTTGTGTTTTATTTCGGGGTTTGTGAGCAGCTCGCCTTCCCCCCATTTCCGGAAGGGTGTTACGTGCGGTCATGCTTCTCTCTCTGAAACGTGGTCTTAGGTACATTGTGGGGTCTCGGCAGAGAACCAGCTCTTCCTTTCCTACGGGCTTAATTGCCGCAGTCACTTCAAATCTTCATCATGATGGCCTGCTCTGTGAGCTCTGCTGTAGGGCAGCAAAACTTGCTCTAGAGTAAAGGCCCTTTCTGCCATGCAGTTGTTTCTCTTACCCATAGCCAGAAGGCTCACACTGCAAGACAGTGTGGTGGTTCTGCAAAAGAATTGATGCCAAAGGCGCCAAAGTCCCAGGTTCAGTCCCCAGCACCACCATATGCCAGGGCTGAGCGGGGCTCTGACCTCTTTCTGTAGCTCTTCCACTAAAATAAATACAGTGTATGAGTAATTTAATATATAAAATAAGTGAAAGGAGTGTTAGATTCTGACGGACTTTTGAGAAAGTATGTAAGCTGCCATTGTAAGACCTGAACAACTTTTTCTTGGTCCTCAGTTTTTTCTCTTTTGTCTCTGTAGCTCTTGAGGAATCATTCCAAGGTCTTTCTGAACACATGTGTGTATCTTTCTTTTAGAGGTTTCTTGTTTGTTTGCTTACACCTGTGTACCGCCCAGCTCTCTGGTTTGTGGTGGTGCTGGGGCTTGACCCCAGGATCTTTGGTTCCCGGGCATGAAAGTCTTTTTTGCTTAACCATTATGCAGTCTCCCCAGCCCTCTTTTTCTAAGCTTCTTTCCCTCCCAGAAATATGATAAACTTCATCAGTTCCTTTGTGTGACCTGGACAGTGTTTATTGAATAAATGTCTTGTGGTTGGGAAATTCTAGGAAAAGCTCTCTGAATCCCAGGTAGCTGGGCTGTCAGCTTATAGTTGTCCTTAGCTTTTATCACTGCGATGGACCCTGTGTCAAGCACCATGGGACCCTGTGGTCTTGCTCTCAAGTTCTGAGAGAGACCCGTACGAATCAGAAGTGGACAGAACTCTCCGAGTTTGTAGATGACGGAGTGGAGGGGTGACAGCGTACCCCTACTGTGGTCACTCCCAGTTTGTCCTGTGCTATACTTAGCTCTGATAGGGGGCTTTGGTGCTGTCCTCGAGTCCAGAGGCAGACTAGAAAACCCTGCGATCATGCCTACAGTGGAGGGTATGGTCTGTGATTCAACACAAAGGCTTTGAACGGTTAGTGTGATAAACTGAAAGAAGTCTAAGCATGCCAAGTAGAGAGCTCTGCTTTTAAATTAAAAAAAGAATTGCAGGGGTCCCAGTGGTGGCACATCTGGTTGAGCGCACACATTACCATGTGCAGACCCCCAGGTTCAAGCCCTGTTCTCTACCTGCGGGGGTGGGGGGAGGAGCTTCACAAGCTATGAAGCAGTGCTGTGGGTCTCTTTATCCCTAGCTCTTCCTACCCTCTTAATTTCTCTGTATCTACCCAAAATAAATAAAATTTAACTGAAATTTAACTCAGTCTATGTGGAAAAACTCAAGTCAAAATCAGTAGTGTGGTGTAGATGCGATTCCCCTGCCCCCCACCCCCCCAAACAAAAGCAGGCAGAAACCACATCCTTCCCCTTGTTCAGATTCAGCAGGCCAGACGGCCTACATGAGATCACCTTATTAGGCTGCTTGCTACAACTTCCTTGTCCAGGACAAGAGGGGTGGCACTGTTGCAGTATCCACGAGTGCTCGCACAGCTCCCTGGACTATTGCACTGAGTGCCACGGCTGCAGGGTGCAGGGCTAGAACCCATGCCAGTCTAAGGCAGGGAGGGAGACCTCTTAACAGGTCTCGCGCATAGTAGACTTGGGTTTGCCAATGAGGCAAAATTGGGACCGTTTGACTGGAGGCCCAGGAAAGCTTGGGACCCTTCAAGCTTTTCAGCTGACAAGGCCGCTAAGACCAGACATTGTCCCTTGGGGGTTTGAGCAGAGGCTGTGCTGCCAGGGCTTGTGGAGGCAGTAGCCTGAAGAGCCCCGGAAATTCACATTGTAAGCCTCTATTCCGCTGCCTGCCCAGACTGTCCCATTCAGATTCTCTGGAGTGTCTGCTGCATGTGTGGGTCTGGGAGCCTCGATTTTGAGTCTGAGCTAAGTGCTAGATTTTATCTGACGTGAATGTTCTCATGATCTGGTATGGTACTAGTCTAGGAAATGCAACCATTTCTATCACACACACACACACACACACACACACACACACACACACACACACACACACACACACACGTACACACCGCTTAATATTTAATTTATTTAATGAGGGAAAGAATAGGGAGGGAAAGACAGGAGCACTGCTCAGCTGCCTGGGGCTGACCGACTCCATCACTCGACTTGCACTGTCACATGACCTTAACTTTTATGCTTTTCTTGCCATGAATTTTAGCTAGAAGTCCTTGAAAATTTTTCTTTAAATAATCTTTACTTATTTATTGAATAGAGACAGCCAGAAATAGAGGGGAAATGGAGTGATAGAGAGGGAGAGAGACAGAGACATCTGCAGCCCTATTTCATCACTCGTGAAGCTTCCTCCTGCAGGTGGGGACTGGGGGATTGAACCAGGGTCCTTGCACATTGTAACATGTGCACTCAACCAGGTGCACCACCACGAGGCCTCAAGATTCTTTTTTAATTGCCATCAGGATTATTACTGGGAACTTGGTACCTGCATGACAAATCCATTGTTCCTATCCATTCTTTCTCTTCCTCTTTCTCTTTCCTCCTTCTCCTCCTGGGTTATCACTGGGGCTTTCTTTATGCCTGCATACAAATCCACTGATCCTGGTGGACAGCTTTTTCTATTTTGTTGTTGGTATTGCTGCTGTTGTAGTTATTGGATAGGACAGAGAGAAATCTAGAGAGGAGGGGAGAGAAAGACAGACACCTGCAGACCTGCTTCAACACTTGTGACCCCCCCCCCCCCATCGGGATCCTTTTGCTGGTCCTTGTGATTCGCACCATGTGCACTTAACCTGCTGTGCTACTTGCCTGGCCCCCTCTTTTTCTACTTTCACCTCCCTCTCCTCCTCCCCCCCCTTTTTTTTTTATAGAAATAGAGAAATTGAGAAGGGAGGGGGAGATGGGGAGAGAGAGAGAACGCCCCTGCAGCACTGCCTCAGCACTCAAGAAGCCCCCGCCCATGGCAATATGTGCGCTCTGCCAGGGCCTCATGACTTAAGCCGGTGCAGCACTCTGTGGGCTTTGAGTCACAGCTTTGATTTTATCACTTTTTCTTTCCTGCAGACACTCGCTCAGTCTACCACTTGTTTACTCTGCACAGTCGGAAGTTCGCGCACTGTCGTGCTCCCTGATCCCCATGGACGCGAGGCTGCGGTTTGTGCTGAGACAGTGCGGGCTGTTCAGGCTCTGGCGTTGTAGCCAGGTGTGAGCCTTGCCTCTGCCACTTACTTACTGTTTGGCCTCAGCTTTAATTTTAGTCTTTTAATCCACAGTAATAATCTGTCGCAAGTTCATGTGAAGGTTAAGTAAAATAATTATGTTTACCATCCAAAAAGATCTGTGTGCACCTGTGTTCATAGCAGCACAATGTGTAATAGCCAAAACCTGGAAGCCACCTAGGTGTCCAGCAACAGATGAGTGGCTGAGCAAGTTGTGGTCTAGATACACAGTGGAATACTACTCAGCTGTGAAGAATGATGAAGTCAGCTTCCCCACCCTGTCTTGGATTGTGCTTGAAGGAATCCTGTGAAGTGAGATCAGCCAGAAAAAGGATGAATATGGGGTGATCTCACTCATAGCAGAAATTGAGGAAAAATAAGAACAAAAGGGGAACTTGGACTGGGATTGGTGTACTGCACCAAAGTAAAGGACTGTGGGAGTGGGGGCGCCTTGCAGGTCCTGGTGCCGATGGTGGAGGAGAACCTAGCCTGGGGGTGAGAGGATTTTGCAGAAAACTGGGAAAATTTCCACATGTGCCACTGCTGTATTTACTGTAAAAAACCTATTTTACTGTAAAAAATAGAGTAAAAGATCATTATGTTTATAGTTAGCATGTAAAGGGAGTATTTTAAGCATTTAGCATGTACATTTATCCTTGCTTTCTATTCTGTGAGCCCTTGTAGATGACGTGAGCATTTGGACGGAAAGCTGTGCTCAGATAGCAAGCCTGGCTCACTGTCAGTTCTCTCGTACTTTAATACAGAAGCAGCAGCCCGCTCTGCTCTGGCTGAGGGTGGTGTAGGGATTGAACCTGAGACTTTGGAACCCTGGGCATGAAAGGTTTTTTGCATAACCATTATGTTGTCTCCCCTACTCAAGAATATCACTTCATAGAGTTCTAGCATAATCTAATTTTGATAATTAAAAAAAAAAAATTGCCCCCCGAGCATTGCTTGACTCTGGCTTGTGGTGTGGGGGAAGCTGGGACTTTCGGTGCCTCAGGCATGAAAAGTCTTTTCGCAGAACCATTAGGCTGTCTACTCAGCTCCTAATTTTGAAAATTTAAGGAGCCTCTGAGAACTCCTTGAACACCTGTCATTTTTTGCCTTTAGGAAACAGGCCTTGAATGACTGTGATTCACTAGATCGGTAGCCAAGACAGCACTAGACTAGAAATGTTGTGGGCACATTGCACGTGGGCCTCGCACTCGCTGGGTGCTTAGCTGCTTGAGTTGAGTCTGTGTGACGAGGGGATGTGACTCTCTGAACACTGGTTGGTTTCTGGGTGTTCAGCCTTTTTTTTTCTCCCTTCTTTTACGTGCTTGTTAAGTACTGGGCATCGGCGGGTCCAAGATTCACTGATTGAGCATCTGTGAGCAAAACAGCTTTTCACTGAAATGAGTCGTGCCTTCCGGCCTCTACCCAGGTCGCTTGGCAATGTGATAAAGTGCTGGACTCAGCTTTAGTTTGTGTTAGAATAAGGTCTTTCACCAAGCTTTTCAAACGCTCTTAATCAGGTCTGTTATTATAGCATGAGGTTGCCTCCCAGAAGACACTTGCTGAGGAACATGGTCTCCTGCTGCCAGGTAAGGTGGTGCGTGAGTAGGGCAGTGACCGTGTCATCCACCAGAAGTCCCGGCCACGGGCAGCCCTCAAGAGGCTCAGTGACGAGAGTGCCAGAACTGCAGGCCATGCGCGTGTCCGAGTGAGGCTCTGGCTCTCTCTTTAGTATTGATTAAGTCAGTATATCAGAGCCAGGGTAGCCCATTTCAAGTGTTAGGTTTGTATTTTGCATAAAAGTGACATCTTGTTATTTTGTCATGTGGTCAGAGCTGAAAGCAATGAATTGTCTGAAAGACTAGAGGCCAGAAGTGGAGGAGGGCGATCTGTGAGGGAGTAGGCCCTGCGGGCCATCGGCCAGGTGTCTTGTGCTGAGAAATGCCAGTGGGGACAGTGGGTGGGACGGAATAGGGAGAGATGTGTAACCAGCCGGTTTGCTGCCCTACTAGGAACTGCCCAACTAGGCTTTCTGGCTGAACTGGCCATTGTTTTCAAATGCTAATACAACAGCTGCTTGTTAACTATTTAAAATGATCCCGAAACCATTTTGAAATCAGGAGCCACTTTGAAATAATAGCACAAAAGATTCTGCTAACCTATATGGTCACTGGCTCATGCTTGTAGCTCCAGAGTTTCTGCTAACTCGTTTGCGTTCTTTGTCTCTTTCTTTCTTTCTTTCTTTCTTTCTCTTTCTTCCAGGGTTATCATTGGGGCTCAGGGCCTGTACCAGGAATCATGAATCCACTGCTCCTGGTGGCCATCTTTTCCATTTTGTTATTGTCATTGCTGTTGTTGTTGGATAGGACAGAGAGAAATGGAGAGAGGAGGGGAAAACAGAGGGGGGGAGAGGAAGACACCTGCAGACCTGCTTCACCGCCTGGGAAGCGACTCCTTTGCAAGGTGGGGAGCCGGGGGCTCGAACCGGGATCCTTATGCCGGTCCTGGCGCTTCTCACCTTGTGCACTTAACCCGCTGTGCTACCACCCGGCCCTCACATGTTTGCTTTGGTGGGTAGAAAGCAAAAGTGTAAATGAAATGTCCTGATGGCGTGTTAATGGTGTCTTGCTCTCTTCAGATTCATTCTGGTTTTACAGCTGATTATAAATTGATGCCAGGTGACCAGATTCTGCCGCAATGTAGAGCCTAACTGTTGGCTAGTTCTCAAAACCACTGCAGTAGGATGTGTGAAGGGAAAGAAGTATCCTTTACCAGGAAATACCCAGTCCTCATTCATGACTTAGATGGGGCCTTCACGAATGCAGGGTGATAGCTGATGAGATGGTGGAGCCGGCACGGAGCCTGTCACAAGGAGCTCTCTGCTGTGACAGTGTTGATAGTGCTGAATACTGTCTTGTATTTCTCAGCATTATTGCAATCTTGTGCAGTTGGAACAAATTCTCACACAGCTAGTGAGATAAATTGACTTCTCTCGATGATAATTTGTACATATCTGAAATGTCTTCTTATTGAGTGGCGAGCCTCCCTACCCTCTACTACGATGCCTAGAGAACACTAGTAGGAAGGTAATCTTGTCCTGACCAAGTTGGAGGCGGGATGATTCCTCCTTGTTCAAAATCATCAGGAAAACAAAAGGAGTCCTCAGAATAGCGAATCTGATGGCCGGCCACTCTGGAATAAAGTGCCCTCTCCTGCTGACTTCCACACATCTAGGCTTCTTTCTGTGTGTTAGTCTTAGATTGAAATGTACAGCTTCTCGAAGGAGGCAGAGATCAGGCATGAGGGGCAGAGACCAAAGTAAGTAGCAAAAAAGCACAGGTTACAGAGACAGTGTAGGGGCAGGAGACGTCAACATCAAACTTGCGTTCTATTTATATAATCTCCACAGAGAAAACAAGATCCTGCACTCAGGGAAAATGAGAACAAGATGTGAGGTGAAGGGAAAACAAAGGGAATTTGTAGCAAAAGGAAAACTTCAAGAAAACCAGAACTTGACAGAGGAGTTAGAGGGTAAAATTGAGAAGCCCTCCAAGAAGATAGACAGGTGATGTGCAGGAGGTGAGGGACAGCAGAGCAGAGGCTCACAAGGGCTCGGGCGTGCAGAAGAATCAGAGGAAAGAGAGCAGACACCTGTAGGTGTCGTCACAGTGCGCCCCAGGACACAGCACACAGCCGTGGAGAAGTCTGAACACACAGAGGCCTCCTGGGTTGGGGTGGGGGGTGTTGTCCAGGTGATGGGTGAGGGAAGGCCTTCAGCACTCTGACAGAACATGCTTTTCCTGCCATAATTCTCTCCAGAGAATTCACTCAGTGTGAACGTGCAGGTAAGGGACCACTCTTAGAGAATGCAAAGAATAACAAAGCGGGCCTGCTGTGTCCCTCCTCAGGAATCCCCTGAAGGAAATCCCGCTGAGCAGAGAAAACCAAGAGGGGAAGGAGCAGGAACAGGGGACTAGCCTCTCCTGGGAGAGGGAGGGGTGCCCAGGCATGTCAGAAGGAGGAGTTTCTGTGACCCTGGGTGTGGGCCAGGCCACAGGAGGGCTCTTTGCTTTGTTGTAGGCTTATTACTCATTAATGAGCCCTCTGGTCCGTGGGGTGCTGGGCATCAGAGTTGGGACTTCATTCTCTTAGTTCAACTCCAGTGACTGCAGTGCCGCCTCCCAGGCCGCCTGTGCCTCTCCCCACCATTCAAAAGATTAATTGTATTGATTTGTTTCACACAGTGAGAACCAGAGCATCACTCTGGCGCAGGTGTTGCTGGGGCTCGAACTCAGGACCACATGCTTGTGAGTCTAGTGCTTTCTCCTGTGCCGCCTCCTGGCCTACCACGAGTGTTCTTTCTTTCTTTCTTTTTTTTAAAGATTTTTATTTATTATTGATAAGTGGAGAGAGAAAAAGTACCGGAGCATCACTGTGGTGCATGTACTCTCTGGGGTCGAACTTCTGACCTCAGACTTGAGACTCCAGTGCTTTATCTAGTGCATCACCTCCAGAGCACGTGTGTGTGTGTGTGTGTGTGTGTGTGTGTGTGTGTGTGTGTGTGTGTGTGTGTGTTCTTTCTAAGGGATATTGTCACTTGTGGGCTTTTGCTAGAGTACTGCACGGTTTAGACTTATGGTGGTGCAGGGGATTGAACCTGGGAGCTTCACTCAAGAAAGACTTTGCTTGGGGAGGGCTGGGAGGCAGCATATAGGTTCTGTAAAGAGACTCATGTCTGAGGCTCCAGAGTCACAGGTTCAATCTCCACACCACCATAAGCCAGAGCTGTGCTGTGCTCTGGTAAAAAAAGAAAATAAAGTCTTTGCGTAACCATTATGCTTTCTCCCTCACCCTCACAACTGTTTTATTTTTTATTTTTTTTGAAAGAAATAAGAACAGATTTATTTGTATATGTTGAGAGGACAGTCACACTTTTAGCAGATTCTGCTGATGGAAAATTAAGCAGATGCAAAATGGTAGAGACATTAACTATAAAGAGAACAAGATTAAACATAAAAGGCGGAATAATCACGGTGTGCTTTTGGCTCGCTCCGAGTATTATTTACAACCATAGCAACAATGTAAACACCGGTAGTTGACTGAATCAAAACTCAAGATAGGGAGCTGGGAAGGGAAAAAGTGGGAGAGAACTAGACCTTGTTCCTAAAAGGAAGGAAAAAAGAGCAGTTCGGTGAGGCCTGTAGTGGACACATGCCAGGGAGATGCTTCAGAGACACGGGAGGATTTCTCCAGACTGGAACAGTAGGACCAGGGTAGAGAAGGGTTGACGCCTCACCCCGTGAGGCCGACTCCTGCAACTGTATGTCTGTAGATCGCTTTAAAAGTTAATTTTAAAAAGATGTCCCCTAGAGCAGTGCCCTGCGCAGAAGGCTTCCCCTGAACATGTACATTTCCCAGTATGAGAAATTCCCAAGGATTCTGAGAGACTCACCCAGAGAGGTACAGCAAGCAGAATGCCAGCCACGAGGCAGCATCAGTGGCTTTGAGTAGTAGCGGGCTGATGTTACCTTTCCTTATGGATTCTGTTGTGGTATTAGAAAAGGGGGCTTGGGGGCCGGTGGGCAGAGTGCCTGCATTGCTGTGCACAGTCCAGGTGGAGCCCCAGCACCACATGGGAGGTGCCGCAGCACTGGGGCAGCTCTGATGCCGTGGTGTCTCTGCCTCTCAGTCTCTGAGAACATGCCTCCGAGAGTGGTGAGATCGGATGTGCGAGAGGCCCTGACTCATCACACACACAGCGAGTTCGGAGCACGTGGCAGATGCAGGTCGATGGCACCTCAACGCATCGCACGTGTTTCGTTTTCCTGTGTCAATGCCCGGTGTTGTGAACCGACTGCTCCGGGCATCTCTGAAGCTTCGGGTGAACGGAGCTTCAGAAGCGATTGAGTCCCCGAGTTTATAAAGCTGTGGGTTGCAGTCTCAGGCGTGTGCTGGGGCTTCCTCTAACACTGAGCCTGTCTTTGGGGGGCCAGGTGCACTTCCCTTCCTTAAGGAAATACGCTGGGCGTGAATGTGGAGAGAGGCTGGCTGATGGGCCCTCTCAGAGGTTCTGTGATTTCATAGTGAAGAGGCCTGTGCCTGTGCCTGTGCCCGGGCAGCCAGTCCCATCCCAGAGTGAGCGCACCTGGAGGCAGCGAGCCGTGTTCATTCACGGGCACCCTCTGCGGGCCTCAGCATCCCTATCTGCAAGGGGAGGAGGATGCCTGTCTCTTAAGTGAGATGATTCATTGATTCATTATCCATCTTGGGAGAACAAAACAATTACAGCTGTGTCACTCGAGGAGAGGGTGGGAGTGGGGTGAACCCCAGACCTTGTGTGTGTGTGTGTGTGTGTGTGTGTGTGTGTGTGAGAGAGAGAGAGACAGAGAGACAGAGAGACACTGATTGCACTGCTCTAGTGTCATCTTCATCCATCTGGAGCCTCCCCCAGTGCCATGGCACTTCCCCTGTGGTGCTAGGGTTTGAACCTGGGCTGTCTGTTTGGCAGGAGCAAGGCAGATGCCTTATCCCGTAGCCATCTCTCTGGCCATAATTGACAGTTTGCACCATAAAAAAGTCAGTGAATACTTACTTAGTTATTAATAGTTATTTAGTGCTGATGAAATGCTCCTGCAGTTAGTGGTGGTGAGAGAATTTGGCTCAAGTGTTTGTATGCTAAGAATTCAAATTTAAAGGGGCCATGTGGTGGTGCACCTGTTACAATGCAAGGACCTGGGTTCGAGCCTCTGGTTCCCACCTGCAGGAAAGCTTTGTGAGTGGTGAAGCAGTGCTGCAGGCGTCTCTCTGCTTCTCTCCCACTCTGTCTCCCCCTTCCCTCAACTTCTGGGTGCCTCTGTCCAGTAAATAAAAAATAAAATTTTGAAAGAAATTCCTGGTCCCTGGTGTGACTTTTATGTTTTGTTGTCCAGACGTTTGAGGAGTTTCTGCTGTGCTTAGAACCTGAGGTTAGATGCTGAGGGTAGCAGAGCCTTGTGCCCTAGGAGATGTACGTCTGGGCTCGGAATCACTTGTATACACAGAAAATTGAAACATGGTAGGCTAAGTGCTAAAATAAAGCTATGAAAAATGTGTAATAAAGTAGTGGGAAGAGAGTCATTAACCTGATGTGCAAAGGCTGACAAGCGGGGCTCTGGGGGTACAAAACCACGTCAGTCCAGAAAGCAGTGGGAGGCTCGTGTTTCTGGGATTAACCAGCCAGACTGATAGAAGGCAGAAAGTCTGTTTTGTTTTTTCCTTGACTTTTATAATAATCTGCGAAGAAGTTGGGGAGCAGTGGGTGGTGCAGAGTGTCACCCCAGGGAGAGCTGGGGGCCGGGGCTGGGAGCCTGACCTTGCTCCATGGGCATTGGTGTGCGGGGAGGAGGAGAACCCTTGAGGAGTGCCAGGGGTGACACGGCAGGACACAGGACTTGAGCAAGCTCACTCCCAGCATGGGACATCCCAGTTGGCTGGTTCTTTCTCTTGTGAGTAAACAAGTGCGTCTTTAAACAGTAAAATAGCAGGCTGGGGTCTGGGAGGCGGTGCATGGATGAAGCCTTGCGCCCTCAAGCTTGGGGTCCAGATTACAATCTCCAGCGGTGCGTGTGCCAGTGAGGCTCCGCTCTCCCTCACCTTCTCATAGGTAAGTAAGTGCCCAGCCTCACGAGTAAACGGGAGAGGCGGCAACGTAGCACATCACAGGCCCACATGTGCTTTCCACCCGACAGTTGCTGGCATGGAGCTGAAGTCAGGGTCTGCTGCTGGAGTGGCGTGATCTCAGGCAAGCCCCTTCTCTTGGAATCCCGTTTTCTGTTGGCATGCTGTCTCAGTAGTTACGGCAAAAGGCGGACAAGTGGCCAGACACCTTTGGAGACTGGGTTAAATAAGGCTCAGCTGGTTCATCTCCCATAGCGGTAAATGGCGAGGCATGCGTGTTGAACTCCTGGGCTCTGGTTGTGGCCTGGCGGGTGGCTGGCACATGCCAGTAATGGGTACACAGCTCCGCCTTTCCTGGCGGGTCAGTGGGAAAAGTGTGGGCTGCCCCCCCACTGCGGGATCGTGCTGCCCGGGTTTGAATCCTGGCAGCTGCGTAGTAGCTCGATGGCCTTGAGCATTTCTCTGACCTTTCTGGACTAGTTTCTTGGTCAGTAAAGCAGGAGGGGTGGCACTCTGTAGACTTGTATGGACTGTGTAGCTGGCCCATCAGCATGGCGTCGAACATGTCTGGATGAGTCAGAAAGCTGTAATTTATCTTGCGGATTCTGGAGCTGGGATAGAAGGTGATTCTTGACATGTCATGTCTGTCCTGCCTGCAGCTGGTGTTTGAGCTGGGCTGGTGTGTTTCATGCACCGCTCATAGCATGCCCTCCTCAAGTTTGGCCCCAAGTAGCACTTCATAGTCTCCGTAAGTGCCTGACGGTGGCCTCGAGCTCAGAATCAGCCAAACTGTGGTTCTTTCTGTGGGTGAACACTTTGCTGTACATTTTTCACAGCCTGGCTAGGAGTTAATACATTTCTAAATATCGACTTTTATTGTCTTTGGTGATGTTCGAGGATGAAGGTTGAACTAACTTGGCATGCGCCAAAGTGAGTGAGCGATCCTAATGAAATCTGTTTGGTTTTGTCTCCAAGCAAATGGTTATGAGCCTTAGGGTTTCGGAACTGCAAGTGCTGTTGGGCTACGCCGGGAGAAACAAGCACGGGCGCAAGCACGAACTGCTCACGAAAGCCTTGCACTTGCTGAAGGCCGGCTGCAGTCCGGCTGTGCAGATGAAAATCAAAGAACTCTACAGGCGGCGCTTCCCCCAGAAGATCATGACACCCGCGGACTTGTCCGTCCCCAGCGTCCACGCCAGCCCCATGCCGGCGACCTTATCTCCATCCAGCATTCCACAGCTCACCTACGACGGTCACCCCGCTTCATCCCCGCTGCTCCCCGTTTCTCTCCTGGGACCTAAACACGAACTGGAACTCCCACATCTTACGTCAGCGCTTCACCCGGTCCACCCGGACATCAAACTGCAAAAGTTGCCATTTTACGATTTACTGGATGAACTGATCAAGCCCACCAGTCTAGGTGAGTCTGTTCTGTATGGATCACTCTTACTCGGGGAGGGGCAGAGTCTGGAAGGAGAGTTTGATTTGCTACTTACCGTCACTCAGATGGTCACGATGCTCATTCAGGGTTTAATTACTTTTGTTATCCCTATTGGAAATAATTTTTTGTCTTTAGATTTATAGACTGTGACAGTAGACCTTATAAATCCAAGTAGCATTAAGCTTATCACTGATTCAATAGGATCATATATATATATTTATATAATGATGTTCTTGATAACCCACTGGTAAGCCACTTCTTTTTCTAAATTTTTGAAATATTTATTCATCTATTGGATAGAGACAAATAGAGATGGAAGGGGGAATAACTAGGAGACAGAGACAGACACACACACCTGCAGCCCTGCCTCACCACTCGTGAAACCTCCCCCCCCACACACACACACAGGTGGGGACCAGGGGCTTGAACCCAGGTTCTTGTGCTTAGTAACGTGTGTTCAACCAAGTTTGACACCACCGGGCCCCATGTTTGTTTAAGAGCTTTACTTTTCAGAGCGCTGCTCAGCTCAGCTCTGGCATATGTAGTGCTGGGAATAGAAGTGGGGCTTCCCATGTGAACCAGCTCTCTGCCCTGCTTCACCCTGGCCACCACGAGCCCGCTCTTGGCGGGCATGAGCCAGACATCAGTACTGGCATTTGCAAGACACAGTGGTGCTGAAGAAGTAGAATGCTGTCTTTCTTGGTACTGTCTGTCGTCACCCTGCCAACTCTGTTCAAGAGTTCAGAGTCACTAAGTCCCCAAGTCAGTACTGAATCCAGCTACTGTGTGGCCAGTGGCAGCTGCCTCTGCGCGCTGCGCCTGACTCGGCCTCGGCCAGGTGGCCCTTGCGTCGCTTTCAGCTCTGGTGCTGCTGTAAACAAGCGTCTTGATTACATTCTGTTTACTGCTGCGCTTTTTGTGCTTCTTGCTGGTAAACTCACTGCTTAAGATGACCCCTCCCCCCCAGCATAATGCTGAGGGTCTGCGGACTGCTCCTCAGTGCATGTATGGGCTAAGCTGTGTCCAGAGGTGAGTTGGATGCTCTTACCGTCAAGTCCGTGTCCATGGACCATCATCAGTAGCATGACAGGTGCTTTAGCTTGGCAGGATGTTGACTGAGGTCATGTTGGTGTACAGAGCCCATGATAAGTGCTTGAGGGGTGCGGCTTCCGTCCCCGTAAAGAACCTTTTTTTAAAAAAAAAAAAATTATTTACTCCCTTTTGTTGCCCTTGTTTTTTTATTGTTGTAGTTGTTATTGTTATTGATGTCGTTGTTGGATAGGACAGAGAGAAATGGAGAGAGGAGGAGAAGACGGGGGGGGGGGGGAGAAAGACAGACACCTGCAGACCTGCTTCACCACCTGTGAAGCGACTCCCCTGCAGGTGGAGAGCCGGGGGCTTGAACCGGGATCCTTACACCGATCCTTGCGCTTCGCGCCACCTGCACTTAACCCGCTGCGCTACTACCTGACTCCCTCCGTAAAGAACCTTTGAACAGAAGCGCTCAGGAAATACCCATAAAGAGAATGTCACACCCGGAGATTTGTGGGAGCCGAGCCCTGATGTCCCCGGGAACACTGACTGTGTGTTCGAGCACTTATTGCTTGCAGTGAAATCGTCACAAGTAATAAGAACTGATGGTTTCCTGGAGCAGATCATTGTTTGTGGAGTGCCTTCAGTAGGAATAAGTAGGTGGGGACCCGGAGATAGCTTATCCAGTAGACTCAGGTTCTGCCGCACGTGAGGATCCAGGTTCAAACCTGCCCACACCAGGGGCCCCTGCACAGTCTAAGCTTCACTAGCATTGGAGGGGTGCTGTGATATCTCTCCTGCTGGCCTCACCTATCTGTAAGAAAGCAGTGAGACAGTTTGCTGGGAGCGGTGGAATCCTGCAGGCAGGAAGCCCCAGCAGTGAGACAACGCGAGGTGAAGAGGTGACAGAGACTAGCTCGTTGATGTCGCAGTGTTAAGATAAAAGGAAATGTTTGGTGATGCATAAAAAGATCTCGGGGGTCGGGGTCGGGCAGTAGCACAGCGGGTTATCGCACAGGGTGCACAGCACAAGGACCAGTGGAAGGATCCCAGTTCGAGCCCCCAGCTTCCCACCTGCAGGGGAGTCGCTTCCCAGGCGGTGAAGCAGGTCTGCAGGTGTCTTTCTTTCTCTCCCCCTCTCTGTCTTCCCCATCTCTCTCCATTTCTCTCTGTCCTATCCAACAATGATGACATAAATAACTACAACAATAAAACAAGGGCAACAAAAAAGGGAAAATAAAAAATAAATGAATTTTTTTTTAAAGAAATCTCACCAGAAAATAACACAGAAGTGATTGATTTGTTAAATATTTGTTCAGTCAAAAAGGTTTGTTGGCAACGTTCTGAGTAAAGTGCAGAGTTTAGAATGAATGTTTAAAGTTTCATTAAGAAAAAAAAATTTGAAGGATTTAAGACTCATTGATTTTTTAAAAAAATATTTTATTAATGTATTATTTATTGGCTATGTATAGAGACATATTAAGGAAGGGAGAAATAGATGAGGGGGAGAGAAAAAGAGAGAGGCAGGCTGAGACCACTGCTTGTGAAGCTTCACCTCTGTAGGTGGGGACCAGGGACTTGAACCTGGGTCCCTGTGCTTGGTAATGTGTCTAAGTGCCGGGTGCACCACCGCTCGGTCCCTGAGACTCGTGGATACTATTAAGATACCACATCTGTGCATCATTACAGGAGGTGACCGCTTCATCATGATCCCTTTTCTGAAGGATCATGACGGCCAGTTGTTCTGAATCTAGGAAGACAGCGTTTTCTGGACGTTAGGCGGTGTCCAGCGTCGTCTTTGTCTTTGCCTCTAGCCATGAACACTGACAGCCACTGCAGGTTCTTTGAGGTTTCATTTAGCTCCTCGGAAGTCCTGACTCTGACAAGTCACTTTCCTTTTTTTTTTTTTTTTTTTTTTTTTGTTTTGTCTCCCTTCCATTTTGGCCTTAGAAGTAAATTAAGCAGATTTGAGATATTCTGTGGAAACCAAATGTTTTAATGTACTTTTTTTGTTTCTGTTAAAAATTAAATGTTTTGGTATTTCCATTTATTAGGTAATAAATGTCTATTATAGTATTTTTATTATTTCAACAAGTGATTTTAAGGTTTTTATTCATCTTGGAACCATGTTTGAAAGAGATCCTTCTCATTTCCCATATTTCACTAATAGGATTGGGTGAAAAAAAGGTGGTCATAAAGCAAGACACTCAATTTATTGTATATTTTCCAATACGAAGTCCTGTGTATTGGACTAGCCTTTTAAAAATCTCTCCCACTGATGTAAGGTCTGCCTGCCCCTTAGCCGTCTCTTCCTTTCCCTGTCCAGAATCTGTTTTAGTTTCCTGCTTGCTCTTACAGTATCTGGTTTACCTCTCGTTGGGTCTCTTCCTTGCTAAGTGGTTCCTCACAGGCAAGGGCTCTGCTGTCCCCATCTGCCTAGCCCCGTAGTAGTGAACTATAGATCTGACACAGAGTCACTGTGCAGGAGACGCCGTGAGCTCCGCAGTTCGTTTAAACAGGACAGGTGAAGTCTCGGCTGCATTCTGCTCAGTGAGTCTGAGCACCTATCTATCCAGCATGGCTGGGGGCGGGAATGGGAAGCGGAGCAGGGAAAAAGCAGAAGCATTCCCTGTTTTGTTCCCACTCTCACCATCGTCTTGGAACTGTAATGTCCTAGTTAGAAAAGTTCCCTAGTTGGAGATAATCACATGTTTAATGTAGGCCATAGATACTGCTTTAGACAGTAAACACTAACTGATCCTGTGTATTACAAGTTACTAATATTTCTGTTTTTCTAGTTGTTTCTTCATATATATTTGTGTTTCCGCTTGTAAAGAAGAACTTCACGTGCCGACTTAACCTCACAGCATCTAAGCCCACCTCCCCTCACGAGTGGACTGTTTCATTTAACTCCACATAATGTATTTGTGTTTCCGCTTGTAAAGAAGAACTTCACGTGCCGACTTAACCTCACAGCATCTTAGCCCACCTCCCCTCACGAGTGGACTGTTTCATTTAACTCCACAACATGGTGTTACTGTTCTGATGCCAGTGCGGTGCAGGGCCCGTGGCCTCCCTACCTACCAAGCTGTCTTCTGGCTCCTGTTTTATTTGCTGTGTCTGTCTGTGATTGCCATAACCTTGGTCTACATCATTGCACATGTTTTAGGAGGGTATTCCACTCTTCAAGACCAAGCTTTGTTTGATAGGTCAGAGAGAGAGAGAGAAAGACATCTGTAGACCTGCTTCACCGCTCATGAAGCTTCTTCCCCCCTCATGAAGCTTCCTCCCTGCAGGTGGGGACCGGGATCTTGAACCCGAGCCCTATGCGTGGTGATGTGTGCGCTCAATCTGTGTGTCACCGCCTGGCCGCTAGGAGTGAGTTTTCATATCGTCCCCGCCCCCGTCTGTCTGCTGGGCCCTGCCGTCCTCTCTGCTCCTGCTCGGCACTTAGTGCTGGTCCCTGTACACAGCGTGCCACGGATGTTCATCTGCCAGGTGTTTTCAGTAGTGATTTGTATTTGTTAAGTATTCAATCATGTGTATCTTCCTTCATGTAGATAAACTCTTAAATAAAGATGTTTTAATGTATCTATAAAATCTTCTAAATAACTTTTTAAAATATTTATTTATTCCCTTTTGTTGCCCTTGTTTTATTGTTGTAGTTATTATTGATGTCGTCGTCGTTGGATAGGACAGAGAGAAGTGGAGAGAGGAGTGGAAGACAGAGAGGGGGAGAGAAAGACAGACACCTGCAGACCTGCTTCACCGCCTGTGAAGCGACTCCCCTGCAGGTGGGGAGCCGGGGGCTCGAACGGGGATCCTTTCGCCGGTCCCTGCGCTTTGCGCCATCTGCGCTTAACCTGCTGTGCTACCGCCCGACTCCCCTAAATAAATTTTAAAAAGTCTTTTTGCATAACCATTATGCTGTCTCCCCAGCTTTGTTTTAGCCACCAGGGTTATCGCTGGGTCTCTGTAAGACACCTCCACTCCTCCCAGGAGTCTCTTTTTGGTGCCCCACCATCTTTCCTGACAGACACAGAGAAAGAGAGACACTTGCAACACTGCTCCACTGCTCTTGAAGTTTCTTCCCATAGGCGGGGACCAGGGACTTGAACCCAAGTCCTTGCCCATGACGATGTGTGTGCTCTACCAGGTGTGCCGCTGCCTGGCCCCTCAGATCCATCTTTTTAAAAAATTTTTTTTATTTATAAAAATGGATATATTGTAAAGACTGTAGGATAAGATGGGTACATTTCCACACAGTGCCCTCCCCCAGAGCTCCATATTCAAGCCCCTCCCCTGATAGCTTCCCTATTCTCTATCCCTCGGGGAGTATGGACCCAGTATCATTGTGGGAAGCAGAAGGTAGAAAGTCTGGCTTTTGTAATTGCTTCTCTGCTGAACATGGGCATTGACAGGTGGATCCACACTCCCAGCCTGCCTCTCTCTTTCCCTAGTGGGGCAGGACTCTGGGGAGGTGGGATTCCAGAATACATGGGGGGGTCGTCTGCCCAGGGAAGTCAGGTTGGTGTCATGGTAGCATCTGCAACCTGGTGGCAGAGTAATGAAGCTGAAGGGCTGACATCCCACGCCTGAAGTCTCTGGACACAGTCTGAAGTGAAGCTTGCCGAGGTGGTACTGGTTGCGTTGATTAGGTTGGGATCAGCAGATGCAGTACTGGTTGGTATGAATTGAGAGAAACACGCAGGAAAGTGAGTCTCACCCTAGAGGTTCCCGGACTGGGAGATGTATGGGCTTTATAGAGAAAGGGGAGGGTTCCTGCTGTCTTAGGGCTTAAGAAGGCAATAGGTAGTTATTGCTATAACCAGATTATTTGGCAACGGGGTTAACTTTGAAAATCCCATTGTTAGGATTTGCTGTATCGGACACGACCTCCCCATAATTTATGTCCTTTGATGCTATTTATATGTAGCTGTATCTAATAATGTAATGCCACCAGTTGCTTCTGTCCTCCCTAGTCTAAACCTTTAGGAGATTTAATATTTCAAAGAACAATTCATTATTTGAAATGTATTAACAATTTGAGCCCACTGTTAAAATGCAGTCTTGATTACCAAATTGAAGTCTTAAGTGCTGAGCTTGAAGGAACTGGCGTGAGGGCTATCTGTTGGCCTCCAGCGTGATTTCCAATGTTCACTCTGTCCTCTGGTTACTGAAGGCCACAGGGTCCCCTCTTATCTGCTTAACCTGCACAGATGGGACGTTGATGAAGAACTCGAAGAGCACCGTTCCCCCGTGAAGCGTATCCGCCTACAATTAAAAGCCAGGCTCTGCTGAAACCACTGATTGCTCTGCTCAGATTGTTTAAAGCTGGAAGAGAATGGGGAGGTTTAGGGAAGCATTTTGAAAGGAGAACATTGCAACTGGGACAAAACTGTAGTTAACTCCAGATCCTGTTCTTAAACAACGTGCCTTTATCTGTTCATTGCAGAACGCTCAGCTTAGTTGACTAAAGACTGTAGATCTTTTTGCACTTATTTAATTTTTCCATAATATTTAACTGTTATGATGACAAGTGCAGCTGCCATAAAGAAGTTTGAGGATCAGGGCCAGGGATCTAGCTCAGAGCACAGCATCAGTATGGCCGAGGGCAGGCGGGCGGGAGGTCCCGGGCTCAGTCCCTGGCCAGAGCTGATTAGTGTTCTGGTGTCGGTGTCTCCTCCCTCCTCTCCCTCTCCCTCTCCCTCTCCCTCTCCCTCTCCCTCTCCCTCTCCCTCTCCCTCTCCCTCTCCCTCTCCCTCTCCCCTTCCCCTCCCCCTCCCCCAAGTCCCAGGCCAGAGCTGATTAGTGTTTTAGTATCTTTCTCCCTCTCCCTCCCCCACTTTCTTCCCCCCCCAGAGCTGATTAGTATTCTAGTCTCCCTCTCCCTCCCCCCTTTCTTCTCTCTCTCTCTCTCTCTCTCTCTCTCTCTCCCTCCCTCCCTCCCTCCCCCCCCCCAAGAGCTGATTAGTGTTCTAGTCTCTCTCTCCCTCTCCCTCTCCCTCCCCCCACCCCCACACCAGCACTTCTTGGTAAGAACAGCTGTGGTGTGAGCAGAAACGAGCACAGGCAGCTGGCCAAGGCAGTCACCATTCAGGATGGGTTAGAAGCAGGGAGAGAGCATCAGCTGAGAGGGGTCAGTGGACAGGCTTTTATGCATTTTCTTTTGCACCATTCTTATTTGACTCTCCAAAAACAATGAAATTAGGGTCTTAATTGGATTGTTGCCCGAGTCTCTCCTTTGTAGGAGCTGTGTGGATCATAGTTACAGTTGACTGTTTAGAAGTCGTCATTGGGAGGGACAGCGTGAGAAGGAGGACTGGGGAGAGACAGAAACCAGCAAGTTACAGCTTCTGTTTGTTGTTGTTTGTTTGTTTTGTATAGTTTTCTTCCCCCTAGTGAGGGTAGATAGTGTAATGATTATGCCAAAAGAGTTTCATACACGAGGCTTCCAAACCCCATCTTCAATCCTCACACCACCATAAGCCAGAGTTAAACATTGCTGTAGTCTCTCTCTTTCTCTCTAATCTTTCCCACCCTCCCACCCTTCCATGGCCCAGGAGGTGGCATAGTGGATAAAGTGTTGGACTCTCAGGTGAGGTCCCGAGTCTGGTGCCCAGCATATGCCAGAGTGGTACTCTTGTGTGTGCCCTCACCAACACGCACTCTCTGTGTTCCAAGTAAGTAAGTACGTACGTACATCTTTGGCAGATATCTCCTAGGCCAGCAAAGTCGCTCACAGGGGCGGTGTGCAGCCTTGCCGCCTGTATGCGGCCGCACCAGAGAGCTCTGGCCTCTCTGCCTCTCGCTGAGAAAGCCAAACTGAGCAAGGAAGCCCCACGGATGACCAATAAGTGACTTTTACTGCAAACAATCCGAAATTGTCTGTGAAGATGATTCCTCAAGATTGTCCTCGTGGACAATAGTTGGATCCCACAGAATGAGAACTGGAAACATCGCGACACGTTTTAGTTGGCGTCTTTCTTCAATTTGTGATTAAACAAGCCACTTGTTTGGTCCTTCTCTATTTTAATTCTTAGTAGGTGATCAACACATTTGCTCTCTTGTCCTCGAGAGACAGAGACGTCAGAGTGTGGCACCATCGCTCTCAGAGTTCTGGTGCTGTTGCCAGTGCTCTGCTAGACCGCCAGGCATGAAGCCCAGCCCCTCTCCCCGGCAGGCATGCATTCCACCCGGACCCTCGGTTAAATTTCAATGTCCCTTGACAGTCTTTTCCATTCCGAGGCACAGGCGACAGTGTCTGGGGTCGGGAGGTGCTTGGGTCGCCCTGGTTTCTGTTGCAAGCCCTGTCGTCTCTGCAGCGTACTGAGCCTTACTCGGGAGGCCCAGAG
The DNA here is from genome assembly GCF_950295315.1 of Erinaceus europaeus. NCBI lineage: Eukaryota > Metazoa > Chordata > Mammalia > Eulipotyphla > Erinaceidae > Erinaceus > Erinaceus europaeus. The sequence continues at coordinate 1,987,905 of NC_080177.1, read as the reverse complement.
ACACCCACGTCCTGGGCTTATATTCAGTACTTGCTCTTCTTTTAGAAACCTAGGTCAGTGTCTGTCTTTTCCAAAGTAGAACATGTCTATATAGGAATTCACAATTATTTTAGGCTTGGGACGATGTATGAATAATTTATAGGCGAGATCTGAATTTTGGGAATATATATACATACACTGGGGCTCTGCCTTGGCATCGAGGCAGCAGATGCTCTGGCATTCCTGAACAGAGAGGCTGAGCCATCTTGTTTGGTGCCGTGTGGGGACGGTTTCTGCTCCATCTTAATAACGCTGGCTACCAGTGTTCTCTGCCAAGGGCTCCTCTGGCGGTGGATCACATTTCCCAGCTTCCTTCTCTTCTCCTCAGTTTTTATAACCGCATTTGCCCTCCTCCACAGGCCTTAATGGCTGGGCCCAGAGATCAGCTGATGCCGCTCAAGGGCGCGGCTCTGATGAGTGCTGGAAAGGGCATTCAAAGGTTTTATGATTCACGGCTCTGCTTTTAGAAAATTTGCCTTCTAACAACTCAACACAAGCTGTACTCTTCTCTTCTCTTGGGTTTGGGGATTCAAAAGCACTAATTTTTTCTGTAGGCGGACTTCTTCCCTAGAAACTTTTTTTCTTAATTTAGCAGCACTGACTTCTGACTTTCAGCATAAAATTTGAGATTTGCTCTTAAAAGCTACATTCCTTTATCGGTACTACTCTTGTGATTTTATCTGGTGAATTTAATGTTTTCTGAAGGATTTTCTAATCAAAATGTTTTTAGTAAATGGACGTATATGTCCTTGAGTGCTAGTCTTGGGAACTGTGTTTACAAACATTTGTCAACACGAGAGAGAATCATCACATCAGTCTTGCACACGGGATGCTGTTGATATCATCAGTGGGTTAAGTGCAGGTGGCGCAAAGCACAAGGACCGGCGTAAGGATCCTGGTTTGAGCCCCTGGCTCCCCACCTGCAGGGGAGTCGCTTCACAATTCTGTGAAGCGGGTCTGCAGGTGTCTGTCTTTCCCTTCCCCTCTCTGTCTTCCCCTCCTCTCTCTATTTCTCTCTGTCCTGTCCCACAACAACGACATCAATAATGACTTCAACAATAAAACAACAAGGGCAACAAAAGGGAATAAATAAGTAAATATATTTTTTTAAATACCTACAACTAAAAATTCTTGGACATCTGCCCTGCCAGGCACTGAGGTCTGTGTTCAGGTTTGTCATCTGTCTCACTTAAGCTTGGGGTAGCTTTGCAAAATGAGACCTAGAGACTAAATTTCATGAAAGATGTCAGGTGAGCAAGTTTGCTGCTAAAGCTAATCTTGTTCTTCCTCATAAAGAACTTACGCTGTTAGTTTGTATAGAAAACATGCCATTTCTCCCAACAACCCAGTGTTCACATACGCTTTCTTTGCACATTCTGAATATGAAAGACTTACACAAACATACCAGTTTGGACCCAGGGGAAATTCACAACACACACAAGGAATTCCGATTTATCACCACTAGATTAAACAGTTTTTTACAAAAAACAAAGCCAAACAAAACCAAACAAAAAAACCCCACTCTCCAGAGCCCCATATCCAGACTAAAGAAAAGCTCATTTTTAAAGCCTAATCTGGAGTTCAGGTTTTTGCAAAGGTCATTCTGTATAAATGAAATAATATATCAGTGTAGGCAATCTTAAAGTCTCCCTGACGGATCTCCTCACAGCTTAGAGGAAGAAAAGTCTCTTTCTCCCAAAGAAAAGTGTTTATAGTCAGAGTCGTCTTATTGGGGAGGGTTGATAACGGCTCATAGTAGAGTTGTGTGCACGTGTGCGACTTCTCATCTCATAGGCGTCTGCAGGACTCCCAGCTTATGTCCTAGTGGGATCGTAGGAAGAGATCCGAAGACTCTTCAAAATGAATAGCGAAAAGTCTCGTTTTGGGTTTTATTGCCACCAGGGTTATCACTGGGGCTCAGTGCCGGCACGGTGAATCCACTGCTCCTGGTGGCCATTCTCTCAGCCCCTCACCTTTTTTTGTGGGGGGATGGCCAGTAAAAGTGGAGGCGAAAGGCAAAGTAAACTTAAAAGCATAGCCTCAGAATAAAAGTTGAAGAGATTCTACTTAGCAAGGAACATGAGTCTTAACATTTTTTATCTTGTGGAGTAGTTGAAGCAGAATCACTAAGGGTGCTTATTAAAAATAGAGGCTTCCCAGACCTGAGATCCTCTGAATTGTATAGTAGATATACCTTCCCAACTAGGTCACCTCATTTCTTTGAACTCTTGCAGAATATATCATAATAGAATCATAAAGTTAAAATTTTCATTTCCCCACAAATACAGGTTATTTCCATTTGTTGCCTACTGTGCAAGTGAACATTGTTAGATGCAAGAACAAATAGTTTTGTACTTAATACATTCCTTGAAGTCCAAAGTAGTTTTGGTTAGAGAATACACACATTTTCTAATTTGCTATCAAATCGCAGTCTTCCTCCACAACACACAGAAAGTTTACATTCCTGCCAGCATAATTGTGAGGGTGACTGTTAACCACGGTCTCATCAATAACCTGAAGAATTTTATAAAGCAGTAAGCCGGAAGTAGTCTTTGACTTTGATCTGCATGTTCTGCTTGCTTACCGATGAAGCGACAGTTTGCTGACCCCACGCGATTTGTGAAGTGAAGTGCTCATTCCTGATCTCTGCTCAGTTTCCGGGCCTCTGTTTTGTCCTTGCTGGCTTGTAGTTTGTATATCATGTATACAGGGCAGCCCTCTGTTATATGTTGTGAATATTTTATCTTCGACCATCATTGATTTTATTCTGTCATTTTTAATGTCTTTGATTCCATAGAAGTTGAAAACAATTGAGTTGTCAAATCTGTCATTATGTTGTGTTTGAGTTTTTACGTTAGAGCTCCACTGAGCCATAATTCATGTACTTATAAGATCATCCTGATAAAGGGTATAATGCCAGGGTTTTTAGGATGTTCATGGAGCTATTTCTCTATCATGAGTGTCTGCCTCAAAGTTTTCATCAAGAAAGAACACTCCCTGACCAGTAGTCATTCACACTCTTCCTCCTGCCTGTCCCTGGGGTCTCCCTCGTTCGTCTGCATGTTTCCTGTGAAGGAAACACAGGACGCACGACCTTTGTGTCCAACAGCCTCTTGCACTGAGCATCATGTTTCCACAGTTCACTCAAAGTAGAACCTGCATCACTTCTTCATTTTTTTAGGGTGGAAAAATATTTTTAATGAGATATGCCTGATTTCCCTTTTTATAAAGGTGGCAAATTAACTTCTGGTCATTTTTAGAGTACAGGTGAGTGGTGTGAGGAACGTTCACATTGGTGCACAACAGACTGGGACTCGTCCCACTGTACAGGTGCAACAGCCCGTTAGGTGGTCCTTTCTCCATCACCGTCACTGAGCCCCTGGCGATAACGGCTGCCCTGCTAGAGCATTTGACGACTTTGGTTATCGCAAGAAGCGGAGTCCTGTTATACTTGGCTTTTTGTAACACCACCACGGAACCATCAAGGTTCACCGTGTGACAAACAGCTTGCTCCCTCTTTGAAGGGAGACTAGCATCCATTTGATACGTAGACGAGGCCTGGCTGAAAGTCCACACACAGGCAGACAGTCTGGTATCCATTTGACATGTAGACCAGGCCTGGCTGAAAGTCCACACACAGGCAGACAGTCTGGTATCCATTTGACATGTAGACCAGGCCTGGCTGAAAGTCCACACACAGGCAGACAGTCTGGTATCCATTTGACATGTAGACCAGGCCTGGCTGAAAGTCCACACACAGGCAGACAGACTGGTATCCATTTGACACGTAGACCATGCCTGGCTGAAAGTCCACGCACAGGCAGACAGACTAGTATCCATTTGGCATGTACACCAGGCCTGGCTGAAAGTCCACGCACAGGCAGACAGACTGGTATCCATTTGACATGTAGACCAGGCCTGGCTGAAAGTCCACACACAGGCAGACAGTCTGGTATCCATTTGACATGTAGACCAGGCCTGGCTAAAAGCACACGCACAGGCAAACATTTCCTTGGGCGCCTTCTGCCACTTCCTGCTGTGTATAGCACTGCTGTTAGCATAGGTGTCTATCGCCTTCTGGAATTGTTTCTTAAATGAAGTACAAAATCTGAGTGGCAGATTTATACTGGGAGATGCGGTGTAGAGCAGTAGTCATCAGGAGTAAAGAGGAACACATTTGCCAGCTATGTGCACGGCTGGCTGGGGCTCCATCTCCATGGGAAGCTGTCCTGGGCACCTTCCCAGCTATCCCCCCTTCACGTTCTTTAATCGTCTTTGTCACCAGTATCTCTAGTGCCTCACCGTGGTGTTCTCCCAGCCTGTTGATAGAGATACCCTTTCCTAAGCCCCACAAGACACCTCTATTTTCCTTCTGGTATTATCTGGAAAACAGGAAAACAGTCAGACCTATTGAGTGCAGGGTTGAGTCTAACAGTCAGTGTGTTGATCCAACTGCCTTAGTTTTCTCAGCGCACGCAGCACAGTGAACGTCTAGCTGCTGTGTGTCAGGAGAGGTGTGGACAAGCTGAAGGAACCACACTCTTCTCCCTTGGGGAACGTGGACAAACAGGATTATCAGTGTCTGGCATCACTTTGATGAGATACTGTAAGGAAAGATGACTTTGAGGCAGTAGTGAATCTGTCGAGCCCACTTTTGCTAGGTTACAACACCAGTAATTCACGGCTTTTCCCATCTGATTGTTGTTCTAGTGAGCGTGCGTGTCTGGCCTCACTTGCTCCATGTTAGTCTTTACCGGAAGGAAATCCCGTTTCTTTTTTTTTTTTTTTTTCCCTTCCAGGGTTATTGCTGGGGCTCGGTGCCTGTGCTACAAATCCACTGCTCCTGGAGGCTTTTTTTTCTCCTCTTGTTGCCCTTGTTGTTTTATTGTTGTTAGCATCATTGTTGTTATTGCTGTCATTGCTGCTGGATAGGACAGAGAGAAATCGGGAGAGCAAGGGAGACAGAGAGGGGGAAAGACAGACACCTGCAGATCTGCTTCCCCACTTGTGAGGCAACCCCCCTGCAGGTGGAGAGCTGGGGGCTCCAACCGGGATCCTTATGCCGATCCTTGCTCTTGGCGCCATGTACATTTAACCCACGGCACTACCGCCAGCCCCGGAAATTCCGTCTCTTTCTGGGTAGAAGTAAACATGATTCTTCATGAAAATGAGTCCTCTTTAGTAGTCTGTTTCAGAAGTGTAAATCAGTATTTACTCGAATGTCTGGAATTTCTAGCCTGTTGTAAATATTAAAAAAAAAAAAAAAAAGCTATGTATGGTGCTATTAAATAAATGCCCAATACTTACCCTAGGTAATTGCAGTCTTCAGAACTTGTTTTTTGTTTGTGAATTTACGCTGCCACACAGATTTTGTACTTCATTTAAGAAAAAACCATTTCAAGTAAATTTGAAGATGGTTGCTAATCTGATAAAAGAAAAGGTGACCGATATGTATAAATAGGAACAAACTCTGTGGTCAGTACGTATGCTTATTCATCTAGGAAAATACACATTGAAGAAACAATTGCGTGCACAATCATTTTATTAGTCTAGTCTACCATACAGATTGTGAGACATTATTTAAAATAATTCCTCTTTCTAGCCTAGAGTTGTTGAGCCAGAATTTTATTTATTTTTGGATTTTTTTGTTTCATTTATTTTGGATAGAGATAGAGAAATTAAGGCGGAAGGAGAGCTAAGAGGGAGAGATGTTTGTAGCACTGTTTGACTGCTCTGCAAGCTTCCTCACTCCAGGTGGGACTGCAGGTGGGGACTGAGGGCTTGAACCCAGCTCCTTTATCCCTGGAATGTGAGCACTCAGTCTGGTGTACCACCACCCAGTCCCTGGCCAGACTTTAAAATATATATATATATATATTTTTTTTAATTTAAAAATTTTTTATATTTATTTATTTATTTCCTTTTGTTGCCATTGTTTTTTATTGTTGTAGTTATTGTTGTTGTTATTGATGTCATCATTGTTAGGACAGAGAGAAATGGAGAAAGGAGGGGAAGACAGAGGGGGAGAGAAAGACAGACACCTGCAGACCTGCTTCACCACCTGTGAAGTGACTCCCCTGCAGGTGGGCAGCCGGGAGCTCGAACCGGGATCCTTACACCAGTCCTTGTGCTTTGAACCATGTGCTCTTAACCCGTAGTGCTACTCCCCCAAAACAGGTATCTTTTATTTATTTATTTTAATGAAAAATACAGAAAGAAGGATAGTAGATGAAGATTGATGCCAGAGCCCTGCTCAGCTCTGGCTGCTGATGGTACTGGGGGCTGAACCTGGGATCTCACAGCAGGGAAATTTTTTGCAGGACCATCATGCTGTCTCCCCAACCCCCTAGCCAGAATTTCATATAAGTATTGTACAAGCAAACTAGAAATTCAACAGTGAGAGACTGTTAGAACTAATTAGAGTTCAACATGAGCACTAATTAAATGTTAATATGAATAGAATCAGAATTTTTAAACTGCAGATAATAGAAAATTTACTTAAAATTTTCATAAACATAAAAGTAAATCTATTGGGGTCAGGTGGTGGTGCACCTGATTAAATGCTCACATTACAGTGTGCAAGGACTCAGGTCAAGCCCCTGGTCCCACCGGCAGGCGGAAAGCTTCACAAGTGGTGAAACAGAGCTGCAGGTGTCTCTCTCTGTCTCTCTCCCTGTCTGTCTCCACCCCCTCAATTTCTCTCTGTCTCTATCCAATAATAAATAAATAAAAATATTTTTTTTAAAAAGCAAATCTATTGGGAATCGGGCGGTAGCTTAGCAGGTTAAGTGCACGTGGCGCAAGGTGCAAGGACCAGTGGGAGCATCCCGGTTCGAGTCCCCGGCTCCCCACCTGCAGGGGAGTCACTTCACAGGCGGTGAAGCAGGTCTGCAGGTGTCTTTCTCTCCCCCTCTCTCTGTCTTCCCCTCCTCTCTCCTTTTCTCTCTGTCCTATCCAACAACGACAACATCAATAACAACAACAATAATAACTACAACAGTAAAAAACAAGGGCAACAAAAGGGAATAAATAAATAAATAAATAAATATTTTTAAAAAGCAAATCTATATAAACAAAGAGTAAGGGGCTTGATTCTATGGCCGGTGTAAACCACCAAGATTTTTTATTTAATATTTTACTTATTTATTAACATAAGGTAAGGAGGGGCCTGAGCCTCACCTGGGGATTGAGCTTGGAGCTTCATATTTTCAGGTCCAGCACACTTCTCTTGGCCTCCAAGATCCTTTTTAAAAAAAAAATTTTTTTGTATTTATTTGTTTATTCCCTTTTGTTGCCCTTGTTTTATTGTTGTAGTTATTATTGTTGTTGTTACTGATGTCATTATTGTTGGATAGGACAGAGAGAAATGGAGGAAGGGAAGACAGAGAAGGAGAGAGAAAGACAGACACCTGCAGACCTGCTTCACCGCCTGTGAAGCGACTCCCCTGCAGGTGGGGAGCCGGGGGCTCGACCGGGATCCTTCTGCCGGTCCTCGTGCTTTACGTCACCTGCGCTTCACCCGCTGCGCCGCCGCGATCCTTTTCCCCCGCTGGCTTCTACCCCATGTTTTGTTCCTTGTCGCCACGACATTCCAGGAGCAGGTCTCCTGTAAGCTGCTATCTCCGGGCTGGGTTGACTGCATAGCGTATAGTGGGAGTGTGACATGTTTGAGGCCCAGAGGTCCTAGGCGCAACCCCCAACACCCCAAGTGCCAGAACTGAGCAGCTCTTTTCCTCCCCTCCCTGCCCCTCCCCTTCCACCCCCCATGAAAATTAAGAATCTATTTTTCCCTCTTTGTAAAGTCACGAGGTCTGAGTCCAGTCACCACACCAGCACGCCGTTTGGCAGGACCTGTGATTCCAGAACTCCCATCTTCGCAGCCCAGTTGACTTAGCAGCAGTGTCTGACGCAAGCAGGCTCTCCTCCTTGTGGAAGCCCGCTCTTCTCCCATCTTCTGTCTTCATCACCCTTTCTTCCTGTGTTTCTTTGCTGGTTTCTCCTCTTCCTCCCAGATCTCTTTTCTGCCTGCATGTACATCTGTGGTGACTGTGTATTTTAAAGACCTGTTTGTGTCAGCAGTGGAGAGAGCCAGAGCACCACTCTGGCGTGTGCAGTGCTAGGGGGGTTGAACTCGGGACCTTCTGCTTGAAAATCCTATGTTGTATCCACTGTACCAGCTCTGGGTAGTTTCTGTGTTGATACAGTGGTAATTAAAGATTATTGACTCGAAATGCATATCTCTAGCCAGGACCTTTGTTGTGAGTTCCCAAGTTTAATCCACCTGTCTGTACAAAACCACTATTAATATGTCTATCTCAAATTTCACAGGCCTAAAGAGTGAGTTTTTGTTTGTTCTTTCAAGATAAAATCATTCTCCCACAATTGTCTTCTGATTAAGGGAGTCTTCCTCCTCCTCCCACTCAGTCTAGATTCTTGACTGTCATTCTGGTTACTTCTCTCATTATGCCCCAATAATTCAGGTAGCAAATCCTATTGACTTGACCCTGAGAACTTCCTCAGAAGAATCTGACCATTTCTCGTGGTTGACCACCACCTGCCACCTAGATTGTTACCTCAGACTCTGCTTTTCCCTTACCCCGTCACAGTATTCTCAGCTTAGCAGCCAGGGCCTTCACTTCATGTCTGAGTTTGAGGCGCTACTTCTCTGTAACTCTCCATTGATCGTCCCTGTGCAGTATCCTAGCATCTAGCTCTCCGTCACCTGACGGCTCCCTCTGCTGGTGTCCTTTGGCTAACTAGGTCTGAGCCCACTGGCTGGCTGTTCCTCTAACACATCCCATGCACATTCTGGTCTTGAGGACCTTAGCATGAGTATGTTCTTTATGTGGAATGCTCTCCCTACAGATATGCACACAGCTGTCTTCTTCACCTCCTTCCATTTGATGAAACTTACCCAAACTACCCTACTTACAACTCCACCTCACTCTCCATTTCCCTTTCCCTTGCTGTATCTTGCCCATAATATTCATTATATTCTAATCAACTTCATCCATTAGACACCGGAGCATTGTGGGGGATTGAACCTGGGACCCTTGGTCATGAAAGCCTTGCTTCATAACCACTATACTATCTCGGGCAGGTGTGCCCTCTGTCCACTGACTGTTGCAGGCACTGAGATTAACATCTCTACTAGATGCTGAATAAATAACTTCTCAGGGAAGATGCAGCGATGTCCTCCTCTTCCTCATAGCTTTGCTTTCCTGATGTTGTGTGGCTCCCTCCAATAGAGTCCTGAGGCTCCTTACAGAGTCAGGTCTAGGAAATAGGATGAAAATCTTCACTGTAGCATTTTCCAGGGCATCCTGAAGAACCAAGCGCCATGGCCAGCCCATGACCAGTGAGACTGGCAAGGAGATACGGTGCACTTTTGGCCCAGACTTTGGTCACTTGCCACATTTTTGGACAGGAAGCAAAACCACAAACAGAAATGTCTATCCAGAGAATAGAAACTCTGAACAAGTAAATAAGCGTCTGCTTGCTTAGATACCACTGCTTCTCGAGCCCCATTCTGCTCAGAAACTGAGATTACAGCAGGCCTCACGCTGTTGGTTTCTTGCGATTTCATTGATTATGACTGTGTTTCTGTGACTTCTATGGAACAGCTCAGTATATTCTCGTGGACACACTGGGACACTCTTGGTGTTTGATCAGAACTGACTTAGAAAACTGCAGAAAAATCTCACGCAACAATAACTTATATAAAAAAATGTGTTCAACACGCAGGACTTACTAAAAGGGAAAAAGTGCTTATACATCACTCCCCTACCCCAACTTCGATTTCTAGGAAGACAACAGCTCTTTGAAAGTGTCTTTTCAACATATTACTGTGGCTGTAGACTTAAATGCAGTTGGAGAGGGAAGAGAGGTTTACCAAATTATTCTCAAGTTCCTTGATGTAGATGAAGACCTCCCCTATTTCCCTCCCCTCCCCTCCTCCTCCATCTGGATAAAGCCAGAATCAAAACCATGAGTATCCCCCTTTTGTGTAGCCCTGTGCATTTTATCCCTGTGACGCAGTGATCATGCTAGTGGATGATGATTCCTTAACTCTATTTGCTGATGACTTTGCTTTTTTGTTTCTTCTTAACCAAGAAAGTGAAACCAAATACCGTTCTCCAAGTGCCCGTCACCATTATTAGTACCTTATGCCCACCTCCCTGTACACCTGCCTTTGTGCTGCATCACACGATCATGGAATTGTCGAGGGTACCTGCACTTCACGCCCGCCACCAACATTCTGTGTCACGCCGCACCCTCCTACCCCCGTAACTCCCACAGTTCTCACAGTCTTAGGGACGGATTGACTGCTCTCCTACCCCAAGCTCATATGTTTTAGTCCACATGTAAGTAGTTGTCTTTTCTCTCCACTAAGACCAGTCCTGGAAACTTTTAAGCTCGGGCTCACTCATTTCTCTGTCTCTTCCCTTTATCCCTCCCCTTTACTGGATCGTTGCCTTTTATCTACCCTGTTACACGAAAGCCGATTTCTTCTTCCTAATTTCCCTCAAGTTCTGCCCCTTTTTGCTTTCCTTCACCACACAGTTCTCTGCCAGGGGCTTCTCGATTCACTGTCTCCAGCTTCTTCCTTTTCTCCTGTGAACTGTTTCCAATGAGCTCTCCACTGCCGCTATGCCAAGAAAACACTGTTGTTATCTAGGTCGTCAGTGACTACTGCGTCACGGAAGGCAGTGCCCACTTCTCAGCCTGGAAGCATCAGAAGAAAAAGCTGCAGGGTGACTGAGCAGGACAGAGGGTCCCCAGCACCAAGTCTCCAGGGGATGAGAAGTCAGCGAGTGTTCAGAGTAGGCAGCAGTGCAAGTCTGAGAGGAAAGATGCATTTCATACTGCTTAGTGTTATCAGGGAAAGCTTGGGCTCCCTGTGCACTTGCCTGTGCGAGCGAGCGAGCGAGCGAGCGAGCAGCGTTTCTGAACACAGTTTGGCAGCTTATACAAAAACTTGTGACCCACCCCTTCCTTCATGAGAGGATATCTTAAGGAAATACAGATCGCACACACACTCTCACACCCAAGGGCAGAGGAAGGGATTCATCAAAGCAGCGATTCTAGAGAGAGACAGGGAAGCAGTCTAGTTGGGCAACTATAGCACATCTACATGGCTGAAGACCGTGTAACCACGGATAATGATGACAGGGGTGTTTATTGTCACTGGGAAAAAAAATGCATGTGTTTTTTGTGACTGAGGTACTCAGAGCCTTTGGGCAGGTGGGGAGCAGTAAGCACGCTGCGCTTGTGCAAGGTGCCTCAAGCCAAATGCCTTTTGTGTCTATGCCAAATGCCTTTTTTTTTTTTCTGCTATCATTACAAGTGACAGAATTTTAGAGCTGTTTTTCCTAACTTTGAAATACTCCATTACTAACAACAATAAAAAAGAAAACAAAGCTTTTTGAAAGAGAAAAGCTGACTTCCTCCTATTTTTGTAGTCAGCTTCCCTTTCCTATTTCTGCACTCCAGCGCTGATCATGAGCGCTGCCTTGGCTCTTAATGGGCGGACTTGGTCTGACCCGGTGCTGCCTCTCCACCCTGGACGGGAAATAGCCCCAGCCTGCCATCCGTGAGAGAACACACGGGCCAAAAAAAAAAAAAAATCTATTTATCACAGCTAAAGTAACCCGGAGTCTGTAAGGACTCGATAGATTTAGCCGAGTATAAGCCAGCTACTCGTTTACCAGACAGGATGAAAAGAACATAGAGGCTGAGTGGACCAGGTAGAGTTAAAGTCAGAGAAGAAGCCACTTGGCTACAGCCCGTGTGGGGACGCAAGGCACTGCAACAGACTTTATGGCTCCAGAGAACGACAGTAGCGTGTGATAAACGCCTGTTTCCAGATTTCTTTTATTATTCTTAGAAGTATTCGTGTATTTCTTCATGGCATCATTCTGGCACATGTAGTGCCAGGGATGGAACTTGAGATCTTATGCCTGAGCGCCCAGCACGTTATCCTTTCTGCCACCCCCAGGCCACTCTCCCCGGTTTTTTAACTTTGGTCATTTTTGTTTCATAATAGCAAGTGTGTGTGTGTGTGTGTGTGTGTGTGTGTGTGTGTGTGTGTGTGTGTGTGTGTGTAACCTGTGCTTCACCTCAAAAGACTTCAAAGCCTGGCTTTACTGTGAAATTTTTGCCACCGTAGAAATTGTTCATATACGGGAGTCGGGCTGTAGCACAGCGGGTTAAGTGCACATAGCGCAAAGTGCAAGGACTGGCATAAAGATCCCAGTTCGAGCTCCGGCTCCCCACCTGCAGGGGGAGTCACTTCACAGGCGGTGAAGCAGGTCTGCAGGTGTCTTTCTCTCCCCCTCTCTGTATTCCCCTCCTCTCTCCATTTCTCTCTGTTCTATCCAGCAATGACGACAACAATAATAACTACAACAATAAAACAAAAAGGGCAACAAAAGGGAATAAATAAATATTTAAAAAAAAAGAAATTGTTCATATACATTGAAGTCTAGTTGGCCTGCAACATTACTTGAGTTTGAGGCGTACAGTGTGACTCAGTATTTGCACACTTTATAAAGTGATCACAAGAGTAGTTCTACCACCTCAGCAACTTTCAAGTTTGCGAAGACGTTTATTGATTCTAGCCCCCGTGCTCTGTGCCTCTTGGTTTCCTTGATAGCTGAGTGTTTGTTACTCTTGGTCCCTGTGACCCATTTTGCCCACTTCTTAGCCTCCCCCCCCCCCCATGCTCACCCAGCTGTTTTCTGTCTTCCATGATTTTCCTTCAGTTTAGGAATTTGTCTTGTTTTTGTAGATTCTGCATACCAGTGAGTTAGACAGATTTTCTCTGTCTGGCCTACTGCCCTCATGGTCCATCCGTGTAGCGGCGAGTCAGTGGATGACAGACCACATATGTCCGAGCTTGGCGTGCGGTAGACAGTACCACCTAGATTTGTGTGGGTACATTATGATGTTTGCACTTAACAGAGCTGCTTCATGATGCCTTTCCCAGAACTCGCCCTGCGGTGAAGTGATACATAGTTACTGATGCAAGAGAGAGATTCAGGGTGTCACCATGGCACATGCGACGGTGGGGATCGACCTCAGAACCTCATGCCTGCCCTGCAAGTCTAGTGCTGCCTGTGATGCCAACTCCATCCCCCACCCCCGACCACGTGCCTCCCGTCTTGTTCGTTCGTTCCCGTGAACATTCTGAAAGCTGAACTTCCCCTGGAATATGAGGGCACGGAAGCGGAGGCATTTTGAGCTGTTCTGGCAGGTCTTGAGAAAAGCAGAGACTAGTCACCGAGTTGATGACCAAGCAAGCACCTGAGGAAGAAGCTTGCCCCAGAGCTGCCTTGCAAGACACGGGAGATAGCTGGTCGATGAGAAGTCCAGGTCAGGCAGACACGGGGGTGAGGGTTGCATGTCGGGGGTGAGGGTTGCACGTCTGGGGTGGCAGGAAAAGCTGGCGGTTATGCTGTGCCCACAGCGCCCAAATTGGTGCTTGTTCTCAGGACCAGCTATCTGAGGTGTGAATGTGTCCAGAGGGGTTCAGAAGCTGTTGCAGCTACTTCCCCTGGTCTGATTTTCTGTGGCACCTCTGTTGAGCCCCGGAAGGTTTCAGTTAACAACGCTGAGGGCTGTGGTCCAAGGACACAGTCAGTACCTGGGCTGCCCTCACAGACAGACAGCGCAGGATGACCTGGCCCCTGGCAGATGTGGCATGATCTGCATGGAGATCTGCTCATGAGGCCTGAAAGGCTAAAGGCACTCCAGAGAGGCAGGCGGCTTCCTCCGGCCCTCACCTCACCAGCTAGCCAGAGGGCAGACTCCACCCACTTTGCGGGAGGTGGAGATGCAGGCGGCAGGGGGACCAGATCACCTCACCGTGAATCCAGGCTCTCCACCATCATTCTTCAGTGATCTGACCAGTTAGTGAGTAGTAACTGCTTTCACATTGAAAAAGACTTTTAAACCCAGCAATAGAGTATCATAGCTGTATATTCAGTATGCCGGTGTAGTGTTGTATTAAGTCTTTGTGGGGGCCGGGTGGTGGCACACCTGGTTAAGTACACATGTTACAGTGAGCAAGGACTCAGGTTCAAGCCCCTGGTCCCCACCTGCAGAGGGAAAGTTTCATGAGTGGTGAAGCAGGGCTGCAGGTGTCTGTCTCTCTCCCTCTGTCTCCCCGTTCCCTCTCAATCTCTCCGTCTCTATTCAATAATTTAAAAAATAATACAAATTTAAAAAGTTTTTGTGCAAGATACGAAAAACAAAAATACTATATAAGCAATGTATACTAATTACGAGGAGACTTTAAAGTAACATTGCAAAGAAGTCAGTTTTTGCTACCTCTTGGTCTTTTAGTGCATATGTGAAAATCTATTTATGCATCTTAATATATATCTTGCTTTCATTACTGTGTTGTCATGTCATTAAATATTGTTTGCTTAAAATATCATTAATTTCATTCATTTTTACGTGTCACACTTGAAAAAGAGAAACAGAACACTCCTCCAATATGCATGCACTGGGGGCCGAACTCCAACGTCAGGCACACAAGCCCTGTCCCCTGAGTAGAGCTACTGAACACCCCCCCCCCATACTTGTTATTTTAAAGGCAAAGTCATCAAAGCCGTGTGGATTGTTACCAGTTCCTTATGCACCTTCTCTTGGTGGAGACACATTTTCAGCAGCCTCCTGTCTTTTTTTTTTTTTTTTAATTTTTTAAAATAATATTTATTTATTCCCTTTTGTTACCCTTGTTTTTTTATTGTAGTTATTATTGATGTTGTTGTTGGATAGGACAGAGAAATGGAGAGAGGAGGAGAAGACAGAGGGGGAGAGAAAGACAGATACCTGCAGGCCTGCTTCATTGCTTGTAAAGCGACTCCCCTGCAGGTGGGGAGCTGGGAGTTCGAACCGGGATCCTTATGCCAGTCCTTGTGCTTTGCGCCACCTGCATGTAACCTGCTGCGCTACCACCCCGACTCCCAGCCTCCTGTCTTAATGCTGGTTTGCAGCATCATGAATCTAACTCCTTCCAGCTAGTTTTTGTAATTACACAGTTGTCCAGGTCTTTGTTTGTTGTGTAAACCTGGGAACTCGTTAAAAAATTAAGGCTGACATTTGTAGATAGGTACCTCAGTTTCATTTCCCCCAAGACAGCAAGAAACATTCTATAACAGAAAGATGCCTATTTTTAGCTTTTCGTTCTGCTGGTTAGATGGAACAGCGAATATTTTTAGAGCCCTTGAAAGTACAGCCACTTAGATCAGCCTAGTGTTTCTCTCATCAGAAGCTCAGTAAACTTGTTTATGTATCTAGGTTTTACCTTCCAGTGTTTGGAAATTATGTAAAGTGCAACAGGACTCCTCCTTTGGTGTGTAGCTCATGTCTGTGGAGCAGCATGTAAAATAAGAGACTGTGAGACCACGTCTTTTCCTCTAAGTGTTTGTGTATTTTGAATTGTAAGTCTAGCCTGGTTATAGGAGTAGTACCTTCTTCCTTAGACAAAAACATCCGTAATTAATGCTTACAGGAAGGGTGACTGTTGAGAATCTTCTCCCAAGAATATAACAGGGCCCTTAATAGTCACAAGATATGCCCCAGGATCTCTGTGAGTGTCCTTAATTATGAACACCACTAGAGCAGAGCGGCTCATCTGAATGATAAATTCCGCTAGATGGAAGACCACCTTCTGTTTACCCGTCCATCTGTTGATAGGTATCTGGGTTCTGTCTGGGTTCTGAAGCCGTACATGACGGGCTCTCTGCTTCCAGTTCTTGTGGGCACTGTGCAGTGCTGAGGGTGCCGTCATTCCGTGTTAACTTCTGGAGGGAGGGGCCCCCAGGCTGGTTTCCACAGGACCTACAGCATCGGCACAGCCCTGCCCCACTGGAGATGGCATCCGCTTTCCCGCAGCCTCAGCAGCATTTGTCATTTTCCTTTCTCTTTGTAAATTTGTGTCATTTACAACAGTTGAAGTTGGTGCGAGTGGCACCTGGCTTTGGGTCTGCAGTGGGTGGTTTTGCTCTGCGTCTCGTGTGCTTATTAGTGACGCTATTATTCTAAAGGGGGTTTATTCAGCTTCTGTGCCTGTCTCTAGCCAGATGTTTGTCGCCGTTGCTGTGCCAAGGCATTCATATATTTTAGACCTCTTACTAGATACAATTGCCAAAGCATTGATATATTTTAGACCTCTTATTAGATACAGTTGCCAAAGCATTGATATATTTTAGACCTCTTATTAGATACAATTGCCAAAGCATTGATATATTTTAGACCTCTTACTAGATACAATTGCAACTGTTTCTCCCATCCTGTCTTTACTCTCTAGTGTCTTGATGCACATTTTAAATTTTAATGCAGTCCGGCTTTCTCTGTTCTGTTTTTGCCTTGCTCCTGTCTTTAGTGACACATTTAAGAAACCATTGCAAATCCAAGGTTGTGAAAATTGGTTTCTTTTGAGAAATACACATTTTGTCCTTGCAACTTAGTTTTCACCTGTGTTGAATTAAGTCTTACATGTGAGACAAGGTCCTCCTCCTTTTGCCTGTGGCTATCAGCACCCTTTCTCCATACAGTAGTGTCATCATCATATTTGTCGAAAATCAGTTGGCCCTGGAGGTTGAGGGCTTCTTTATTTCTGTCCTCTCAGTCATATTCCATTGGTCTGGAGGGCTCCCTCAGAATGATTTTTATTGAGAATTCACTAACTCTAGAAAGCCTATTTTCTCTCCCCCTCCCTCTCTCTAAGGATTACCTCTAAAGGGCCACAGCTGTCCATTTGTGTACTGACTGCAACACTATTTTTAGAAACCATATTCCTTGTTGTGTGTGATCTATGAAGGCTTGCTTCCATTATCTGCTGTTAGCCAGACATCTGACAAAGATTTCTCAAAATGTCTGTATTTTTTTTTTTTTTAATGCTTACATCTTTTCTGCCTTCTGAGGCTTTTGGGAAAGCTGCTGAATCCTAAAGCATCTTTGAAAAAAGGAAATTTTGTTCTGTGGAAATAACTCACCCCCACCTGCTGGTGGAGGGGAAGCTTCCCAAGCGGTGAAGCTGCGCTGCAGGCGCCTTTCTGTCTCTCCCTCCCTGTCAGGCTCTCTGTTGCTATCACAAAGAAAGGGGAGAGGTGGTGGATTTGTTGTGCCACACTGAGCCCCAGCTATAACCCTGGAGGCAATAAAGAAGTGGGAAGGATGGAGAGAACTACCAAGAGAAAAAGAAATAGCCCAGGGAACAAGCGGCGGCTAACCCAGAAGGGTGCGTGGGTTGCAGTGAGCAAGGACCTGAGTTCAAGCCCCTGCTCCCCACCTGCAGCCAGGAAGCTTCACGAGGGTGAAACAGTGCTGTGGGCACTTCCATCCCTGCCTTCCCTCTCAATCTCTCTCTCCCTCTATCCAAAATACATAAATAAAATATATTTCAGAAGGGCGGGCGAGAAATAGCTCCACTGGCAGAGCATCGGATTTGCATGTTTGAGGTCCGCAGTGGATCAGAGCGGTGCTCTGGCTTAGCTTTCTGTCTCCTGCTAAACTGTGATTAGTTTACCACCAGGGCCCTGCTCAGCTCTGGCTGATGGTGGTGCTGGGCATTGGACCTGGGACCTCAGAGTCTCGGGCAGGAAAGGCATTTTGCAGAACCAGTATGCTATGTCCCTGCCCTAAATATATAAATCTTAAAAAGAAATCATTTCACTCCAGGAGATCGTCAACAGATGCCTAAAGTCTCAGAGGGTACTGAACTTATATACACTGTGTTTTGCCCTGTGTGCACACCTGTGGTAAAGTTTAGTTTATTAACGAGGCACAGTAACAACAGGAAGTAATAAAACAATTTAGCAGTGCACTAGGAAAGGCTGTGTGAGTGTGTTCTCTCAGAATAACTTCGTGTCTACAGTATTTGGGGCACGGTTAGTCCAGAAGGCTCTGCTGCATAGGAGGGTTGTGTGTGTGTGTGTGTGTGGGTGTGGGTGTCGCGTATAACACTGTGACTCTGAAATCCCATGGAGAGAGAAGGGGGCAGGCACGTCAGTGCTGTCTAAACTATTTGAAGACCGACTATATTACACCGATATGACTACGGCATAAGTGGGCTGAAATCCCCTCACCTATAATTAAGTGTAAGGGCAAAAAAGAGAATAGAAAGAGGAATGCGTTCATTGTTCTAAGTATCTCACCTCATTTCCTGCCTTCAGAATTCTGTGAGGGCTTGTGTGTTTGTATGTGTTTATGTTTTAAATATTGACTGAAGCAGACACAGTGAATAAAAAGCATGCGGCAAGTAAGTAGCAAGACCGATTTTGTAATCTGGGTCTTTCTAATCTCACCTCTTTGCACTAAACTCTGCTACTCTCAAGGCTCTAAGCAGAATTAAGCTACACATCAGGAACCATGTTCTGCCTGAACGTAAGGCCCATCCTTTCCCTACTGCTTAAGGGATTCAAACAAAAATGATGGCAGAATTAAAAGAAGGCTGAACTCTAGAGCAGTGGTCTGTAGACTTATTTGGTCACATAGACTGAATGTTTACTGCAAATTTCTTTTCATTATATCTTGAAGCACTGTGTCAGGTTTATATATATGGTTTAAAAGTAAATGCATGGAATTGTAAGTGAAAAACTCGGTCTCACATTCTGTGTGAGATGCCAACTTTAAAGCATTTCTTAAAAGAGAGACTGGAGGCCAGTAGGTCACTTGGCCTGGGCATATGATGCAGGAGTCAAACCTGGGCCTCACGCAGGCTAGCTCTGTGCTTCATCCTTTGGCGGGCGTCACCGGGACCTAGAAGACTTTACTGTCAGTACGAAGTGTCTGTGATGCTACTTGGCCTGGATTTTTCTGAATGAGATAATGAATGATAGCTTAATTCACTTTTAGAATGATTTTGAATATTGTTATCTAAGACCAAAACTATAACTTATTCCCTGACATTCATAGCGGAAATT
Organism: Erinaceus europaeus; assembly: GCF_950295315.1. NCBI lineage: Eukaryota > Metazoa > Chordata > Mammalia > Eulipotyphla > Erinaceidae > Erinaceus > Erinaceus europaeus. The sequence goes on along the minus strand of NC_080177.1, from coordinate 1,968,931 downwards.
AAGCCTGAAAACCACATTGTTCGAAAGATACATATGCAGATAAATGCTAATAACCCATGAACATCACAATCTATATGTAAAAGAGAGTGTAAGTATGGGTTATTAGTGTTAAAAATTATTTTTAATGTGGAATAAGAAACAGCCTTGCTATTTTAACCATCTCTAATTCTCTATGTGTGTTTAAAACATACTGTGCTTAGATTCTAAAACAAATTTGAAATTTTGCCTAGAGAGTAATATGAATTCCTGTGCTTGGGAAATTATTCTAGCACTGTTTGAGAAGAAAGCCAAATATGTGAACGAGGCCAAGCCAGCTGGACTGAAGTCTTGATGGAGATGCCCTCTTACAAGCCAGGAGACTTGCATTGTCTGGCGGAGCAAGTGGCCTCCCTCTCTGTAGTCTGGCGATGGGTGACACTCCACAATTGAGATAGCGTGTTCTGGTTAGAAACTAATTCTTGTGGATAGGTTCTTTTAAAAAATAATAATAAGATTTTCCTGCATCGCAGAAAAGAGTAAAGCAAACCTGCCCTTTAAAAGACTATGTGGGGGGAGTCGGGCGGTAGCACAGGTGGTGCAAAACACAAGGACCCGTGTAAGGATCCCGGTTCGAGCCCCCGGTTCCCCACCTGCAGGGGAGTCGCTTCCCAGGCGGTGAAGCAGGTCTGCAGGTGTCTGTCTTTCTCTCCCCCCTCTGTCTTCCCCTCCTCTCTCCATTTCTCTCCGAACAACGACGACATTAATAACTAGAACAACAATAAAAGGACAACAAAAAGGAAACTAAATAAATAAATATAAAACAATTAAAAATAAATAAATAAAATAAAAGACTGTTGAGAAGGAATTGTAGCTCAATAGACAGTGCTCTTGTTCTTTCTTTTTCTTTCCCTCATGGTAATATAGCTGTACAGATTTTTCTGTACAACGCACCGTGCTTTGCTGATAGCTGTAGAGGAAATGTTGCCTGCAAATAGGATCGGATCCAGTTTAAGCAAAAGCTAGGCAAATTAAAGCCTCCAGTCCCCGCCTGCAGGAGAGAGATTTCATGAGTGGAGTGGTGAAACAGAGCTGCAGGGCTTCCTCTTTCTTTCACCCCTGCCCCATACACGCATACATGCATTTCTCTCTGTATCTTTCATATTTAGGAAAAGAAAATTGGTCACTGGGGACAGTGGACTCATGGTGTAGGCACTGAGCCCCAGTGATAACCCTGGTGGCTAGTAAACAAAGTTAAAATAACAAAGTCTGATAAAAGCCACCACAACTGTAGCTGCCAACCTTACCTTCAGAATCTCTGCCGTGTTCCGACCTTTGCTCACCTGTCTACCATCTGCTCTTCTTCTCTAACTCTCCCCATCTTTGAGTTAGCGACGTTGAAAGTTGAATCGTAAGAATAGAAGTAACTGGGGGACGGGTGGTGGCGCACCGGGTTAAGTGCACATAATGTGAAACACAGGACCCACACAAGGATCCCGCTTCGAGCCCCCAGCTCCCCACCTGCGGGGAGGCGGGGATGGCTTCACAAGCTGTGGAGCAGATCTGCAGGGTCTTGTCTTTCTCCCTCTCTATCTTCTCCTCCTCCCTCAATTTCTCTCGGTCTTATCCAGCAGCAGCAGCAACAAATGGAAAAAAACGGCCTCCAGGAACAGTGGATTCATAGTGCAGGCACTGAGCCCCAGTGATAACCCTGGAGGCAAAAAAAAAAAAAAAAAAAAGAAGTGACTGTAGTATTTAGAATGTGAAGCTTACAGGAAAGTCTAGGTGGGAGGTGCTAAAATTCTTCATTTGCCTTAATGGCAAAGTTTCACCGCACGTAGATCTTAGTGTTTCTGTTCGCTGCTTAGCTGAGAAACACACTGTGACTGGGTTGCTGTTGTCTTGCTTTAAGTAAAACTGATATCAGCATATGTTTACATAGTGGGCTTTCTAAGTTCCTAACATGACGGATAATTTCATATCATTCATTTTATCAAATAGCTCTTAGATGATTTGTCTTGTTCATTTGAATGCTGATATGTATATACTATTTGAAATGAGCTGTTCTGTGTTATTTCTTTGATACTGGAACTGGCATACTTCTTAGCTATCAATGTGGTCATTATCATCCCAGCTAGTTAGACAAGTAAGCTTTTTATTTGTCTTTCTTTCTTTTCCTTTTCTTTTCTTTCTTTCTTCCTTTTTTTTTTTTTTTTTTTTTTTGCTATTGTGTTGTTTATTGATGAATTTGATGGTAACTGAAAGTATATTTTTTCTTCGTCAGCATCAGACAACAGTCAGCGCTTTCGAGAAACCTGTTTTGCATTTGCATTGACCCCTCAACAAGTACAGCAAATCAGTAGTTCCATGTAAGTCATCTTCAGTTTGCTCTGTGAATCCAGTGTTCTCTGAATAAATCTAAACAAATTGTTAACAGTTTAATTGAGTGACCTGATATTTTAAATCCCAGTATTGACAGTAGTGCTCTATTGTGTTACTTTGAGTCAACATTCTTGTGCATATTTTTTAAATAATTGCAATTCTTACTCTGTCTTTTCTAGGGATATTTCTGGGACCAAATGTGACTTCACAGTACAGGTCCAACTAAGGTAAAGTTTTGATGACTGTGTATTCAAAGTTTAAAAGTCAGGGTTGCTTCAAGAATAAAGAGTCCTGCTTTATTTCCAGTAAGTGTATTCGATGTGTTAGCTTCAGATGTTTGGGTGAAGGGAAGCCTTGCACTGTTAAGTGTGCAAATGTGTATCCAGTTTGATGTGGGGCGAGCACAGCAGATGCCACATATCTAAGCACAGTCCTCCGTCTTGGTGGCCCTCAGTTAGCTGAGAAGCTTCAGTGGCTGGTGTGTTTTAAGTATCATTCACAGTGGTTAACTTGTTAGGAACACCAGGCCTTATCTGCACAACTAGAAAACTGCTAGAGATGAGGAGCTAGCATTTAGGGTGAGCCCGTGCTGTCTTGTGGAGTAATAAAAACCAAAATGTCTAGCTGTTCTGTCCTGTATTTTAAATCGCTAATTGAAACAGGCCCTAATTTAGATTCCTTATGCAACATCTCTTGGTTCTTGTACAAAGACAAATGGAAATTTTCTCCTGCCTGGATTCACAGCTTCCCTTGACTTGGTTTCTTTTCTTAGCTTATTTGTTTCTTCTGAGAACATGCGCCTCTGTTTTGCTTATATAAGCCTCCTCAGTGACCATCCATGTGTGAGCCCAAGTGCCCCGCACTGTTCTTGTTGCAACGGGGAGAGAAAAGACAGTGCAAGGTGGGGCCAGGCGGTGGTGTACCTGGTTGAGCACACGTTGCCCTGCACAAGGACCTGGGTTCAGTCTCTGGTCCCCACCTGCAAAGGGGAAGTTTCTCCCCCCTTCTCAATTTCTCTCCGTGCCTGTACGAAGTAAAATAAAATAAAATAAAAGATTACTGAGTTGAAAGTATAGAAGACAGTCATTTTCCCTGTAATTGTGGGAGGATCAGGTGATAGGATGACCTCACCAGCCAGTACTCAGCTCTATGTGCAAATACCGAGTGCAGAGGCCAGAGTAGAGGTGGAAGCACCTGCCAGCGGCTTCTGTGTGGAGCAGAGAGGAAGTCTCACATCTAGGTTTCTGGTTGGAAGAAAATCTTGACAGTGATGGGGTGACAGAGATGGTCCCATGTAATGGATACTTCATCCTCTGTCAGGGACAGGCCTTGATAACGGCTGAATAAGTGAGAGCACTAAAATAGGAGGCGTTCATAATTAATTACACATCGCTACAGGAATTCTTACTTCCTGCCTCGACAATCTACATTTTTCTCACAGCAGTGTGCAACTTTATTCATTTAAGCAGTGGTTTTTATTCTGTTGCTTGGAGTCACCCTGAGGGGTCAACATTACTCCTATTTTTATTTATTATGTGTAGAATATAGCGAGACAGTGAAGGGGGAGGTATTAGGTAGCATAACGATTATGCAAAGATACTCTCATACCTGAGGCTCTGAGGTCCCTGGTTCAATCCTCTGCATCACTATGAGCCAGAGCTGATCAGTGCTTTGGCATAAACAAACAAACAAACAAACAAACGAGACAGGGAAAGCCAGAGGGTGGGGAGACAGAGAGACAGCTGTGTCACTACTTCACTGTTTGAGGGGTCGCCCCCGGGTTCCTGTGCCCGCAGCATGTGCGCCATCGCCTAGCCCAGCCTCTAATCCGGTGGCTCCTCTACCCCTTGCCTCACATGTTGAGGAAGAGGTTTGTCTGCATGGTGAGGGCTCCACAGAACTCGGTGATGGAGTTCTTCCCACGCTGCACAGAAGGTGCCGTGAACATTCTGTCAAGGTGCAAAAAGCCCCAGTGTACACTGGGGCTAAGAAAGTAGCGTAAACAGAGCAATCTGTGTCTTGTTCTAGAAACAGAAAGAATTACAGAGTGCCTAGTCATCCTTGGTCCTGAAAGATTACACATTTAGAGTAGAAGTAGCCACCAAGTGTTTTCACGTGTTCCTAAAACACTTCTATGTATACAAGCCATGTCCCTACTTGTCACCCTAACTCTCGAGTAGTGGAGTGAGCCTAGTGAGCAGAACGCAACCCTGGGGGCAGACTGAGAGCGGTTTCAATATATTCTGTGAAAGGTGAAATTTTCCCTGGCAATGTTACGTCTCCCTCCTTTTTCTCTTTTTTTCTTTTTCTTTTTTATTGCCATCAGGAATACTACTGGAGCACAACAAAACCACTGCTCTCATTTTCCCCTTTTTCTTTTTATATTTTTCTTCCCCGTTCCTTCTTTAATTGACAAGACAGGGAAGTTGAGAGGAGGGGGATAGAGAGTGAGAGAAACAGAAAGAACCTGCAGCCCTCACCTCCTCTGCCGGCAGGGCGTAAACTCAGGATCTTGGTAACCCGTACTCAACTGCATACACCACCACCCAGCCCTCCTTTTTTTTTTTTTTTCTTTTAAATAATAGTAGCTGGCTGTCAGTATCTTTTATTACTTTTCAGAAAGACTTCTTAATGGAGGGAGGGAACCAGAGTTAGCATAATGGTTATGCAACCAGAGTCTCATGCCTGAGGCTCCATCCAGTCTCAAGTTCAACCCCCCACACCACCATCAGCCAGAGCTGAGCAGTGCTCTGGTAAAAAAAATAATAAACTGCAATAGTTAAAAAAAGAAAAGAAAGGGGGCCCGGGCGGTGGCGCAGCGGGTTAAGCACACGTGGTGCAAAGCGCAAGGACCGGCATAAGGATCCCGGTTTGAGCCCCCGGCTCCCCACCTGCAGGGGAGTCGCTTCCCAGGCGGTGAAGCAGGTCTGCAGGTGTCTGTCTTTCTCTCCCCCTCTCTGTCTTCCCCTCCTCTCTCCATTTCTCTCTGTCCTATCCAACAACAACCACATCAACAACAACAATAACTACAACAACAATAAAAAACAAGGGCAACAAAAGGGAAAATAAATAATAAAAAAAATTTTTTTTTTTTTAATTTATGTGGCACAGGGATGCTGGACTCCGGACCTCGTGCTCTAGTGCAGTGCTGTGCCCACAGTGCCTCTCCCAAGGCTGCCACATATTGCACAGCTTGAGAAGTGGTATAGGGGGCAAAGAAAGCATTGGGCCGCTGAGCACAAGGTTCCAAGTTTGATCTCCAGTAATGCCTGTGCCAGAGTGATGCTCTGATCTCCCAGTTGAAGAAATTTAAAAAAACTCAAGAAATCCACATTAGCCCATGAATAGCTCTGTGAACTTCAATATTGATGAAACTTACTTTTAAAATTTTAAATCTCTTAAGCTTATTTGGCTACAAAATCTCCCACATTCCCATAACCCATTTGAACAAATAAATGGAAATATTGTGATGATAAAAAGATAGAGGTGATCACTGAAGTTGTGTTGGCAGGGTTTAATTGAAGCCTGTGTACATGTCTGTTCTTGGTGGAGAATGTTTGGCGTCCACAGGTCTTTTGTTGTTGTTAAATTTGACCAATTTTTAGATTAGTTATTAGACAAAAAGTGTTAATGAACTATGTTGTAGTAAAGGAAATTAAAATTGCCTTTTATTATTTAGGTTTTGTTTATCAGAAACCAGTTGTCCACAAGAAGATCACTTCCCGCCCAATCTTTGTGTCAAAGTGAACACAAAACCCTGCAGCCTTCCAGTAAGTCACAAAAGCTGTTTGTTAGCTGTTTTGTTGTTTTTGTTGTTGTTGTTGTTGTTGGTTTGTTTTTGTTTTTTTATACTGCAAGAAAGGTCAGAATCTCACTTCACTATGCTGTGCTGGGTATTGAACTCAGGGCCCGCTGCATGGAGGCCTGCCCTCTTCTGCTGAGCACCGCCACCTCTCCAGCCGCAAAGGCTGGTTTTTAAATGTATTGCTAGCGTGACTGGCAAGTAAGTAACCATAGCTGTTTTAATATTTTTCATTAAGAAAACATTTTTGTTTGGGGCATATATACACGCGACTGAGTGAAACACTTGTACCAACAGCTGTAACATCAGTGATAGAGACAGAATCTCGGCTTTGCAGTCGGGTGCCGTGACACCAGTGCTCAGCTGGGCTTGGGGGAGGGGATACTGTGGGTCTGGAACCTGTGGTGGAACCGAGATGTGGGGACTGCTGCGTCTTACAGAGTGGACACGGAGACGGTTGTCCTCCTGTGAAATCCCTGTGTACTTCTTTGGTTCGCAGTGAATCATTCTGATTCTTAAACTTTAATTTTGAAAGGCTGATTTATTTTCATAAGCAGACAGGGAGCAGGGCCGGAGCAGTGTGCAGTCTGGCCTGTGCTGGTTGGTGTTAGATATCGAACCTGGGAGCTCCAGGGCTCGTTCCCGGCATGCCAGTCTAATGTACCACTGCTGTGTATCTCCATGACGCAGAGCCCCTCCACTTTAGAAAATTTTGTCAGAGTATTTTGTTTTTAAGGTTTTTTTTTTTTTTTTTTTAGGTCGTATTACAAATATTTTTCTCTGGTTAAATGTAACAAAGCAATAGTTGCTTAGAGAAACATGGAAACCTCTCATAAATGTTTTCATCTGTGCCTTTTAAAGAAAAGATTCACCCTTTCCACTAGGCAGTTCATAGGGGATCTTGTTTCTAAGAATGGATCCTGAAGTGAGCCTGTTTCATCCTCAGGGTTATCTTCCGCCGACAAAGAACGGTGTGGAGCCCAAGCGACCCAGCCGGCCGATCAACATCACCTCACTTGTCCGGCTGTCCACGACCGTGCCGAACACCATCGTCGTCTCTTGGACTGCAGAAATTGGGAGAGTAAGCACATTTCTGTTCCTACCAGATTCTTACTTTATAAGGGAAGATTACTCTCCATGGCTACTTGAGCTCAGACCTGTAAGTGGCGCTGCTAAGCGCGTTGCGAAAGGACCTGTTTTCATCTCACAGTGAATTTTCAACATGTTCACATTAAAAAGATGGGGGGACATAGTATCCACTGTTTTGCCACTCGCTCCTTTTGCCAACTCGTTTATTATAGATGCCTCCCCTGTCATTCCCTCTGTCTGCATTGTTTGAAGTCCCCGCGTTACAGTCTAACGTGAGTGTGCTCTCGTCGACCCCGTCCCTGTTGGCTGGCCTGACCTCACTCACTGACTCGCTGCCATTTGCGAGGCTGTTTGAGCGTCGTCGTGGCCATAGCCATGCTCACGTGCAGCGTGATCTCCTCAGTGTGAACTTGCATTGCTGAGTTAAGGAACAAGCAGTATTTTGTTCGCTTGGTTGGTTTCTCTATCTTCATTTGCAGACTCTACCTTCCCCCCAATATGTACAAATCTTTTCTCTGACTTTTTTTTCTTTTTAATGTTTGCCAGTAGGCGGGTAACTGCTTTTTTTTTTTTTTATTTTACTTTTTTGGTCATCTTAGTGTCTTCCCCACTCTGGGCTGACTTTTTCAGAAGTGTGAGACAGAGGCAGAAAAGGAGGGAGGGTTGGCAGACAGCTCCTTGGATAGTGGCTTTGTCACTTGGGAGGTCCAGGTTCATGTGGGCTGGACTTCGACTAGTGTTTCAACTAGATGGTTCCGGTTATTGTGAGGCCAGACCTTCATTGTTTTTTGTCTCTTAAGAGTATGTTCCACATCAGCCCCTATCACACATGGTCTGTTCTGCCCTTCCCACTCTTTGATGAATATCTATTGATATCGCTAGGCTTCTGAGGTTTCTTTTTTTTTTTTTTTTTTTTCCAAATATGATTCTGCCAGAGAAGCCATAGTTCTTCTTGTAAAATTGTTTTTATTTATTTATTTATTTATCGCATAGAGACAGCCAGAAATTGAGAAGGGAGGAGAGAGACCCCTGCAGTCCTGCTTCACCACTTGTGAAGCTCTCCCCCTGCAGGTGGGGACCAGGGGCTTGAACCTGAGTCCTTGCGCACTGTAACAAGTGTGCTCAACCAGGTGAGCCACCACCCAGCCCCCTGAGGTTTCTTATTTTACCCTTAAATAAATCCCCTGTAAATGTGTGAATGGTGTGTAGTAAAATAAATCCCCTGTAAATGTGTGAATGGTGTGTAGTAAACTTTACTTTTGTTTTAAATAACGGCCCTAACATTATTGTGGAAAGACTGATCAGAAGGCACCATGATCATGTATTTGTTTTTATCTAGGGTGTGTGTCTAAAGCTTTTCTACATTGTTTCTTAGTCTGGCATTTCTTTTCTGGCACAATTTCAGAGTATTTGTGACTTGCAGTTCTATGATATGAGCTCATAGCTTTTCACAGATCTATTTGAAAGTTACTCAGTGCTCACTGTATGCCATGCCCTCAGAGCTGGCAGTGCCACAGGGAGGGGGCAGCCTGACTCTCTTGGAACCTGAGATCTAGGGGCCAGAACTAACTGTAAGGGCCATAAGAGAGGAGGCGGGGTGTTACAGAGTATAGTAAAGACACTCTGAAGTGGAGAAAGGCTAGGTTGGACTTCCTGAGGAAGTGGTGACCAAGCCGGGAGCTGAGACAAGAGCAGTGGGAATCACTTAGGTGAAAGGTTCAGAGGAAGCACTCCACACAGCAGCCCAGTGTTAGGGACGTGCCTGAGTCTGTTCAGGAAACTGCAAGGGGGCCACTGTGGCCCGAATCCAGAGCAGTCGATGAGACGAGACTGGAGCGCTTGGCGAGGGCCAGACCACACAGGGCTTTCAGAGTAGGGCTGCTATCAAGGAGATCATCTTTTAAGCAGAAGGTTATAAACAGCTTGAATGGAGGCCAGGATCCTGAGGGGACATCACCTCTTGTGAGCAGACTGTTACAGAGCATGGTGGGGGTGGTTGTTAGCCTACAGTGGAGGGACAGAGAGAAGCAGCAGGTGGATCCAGGTCTAAGTGATGGGTTACAGGTGAGAGAAAAGGAGAGGTCAGGGCTGACCCCTTGGCTTCTGGCCTGAATACAAGGTACATGCTAGCCTCGCCCAGGAGAGGAAACGCCAACATGGAATGGTTTAGGTACACTGTTTTGTTTTCCTTTGTAGGAGGTGGGGGGAAGGATGGAGACCATCTCTAGTTTGGGTCTGAAGCTCTAGGTATAGAGTGGACCGTGGAGGCCTGTAGGCTCTGGGTACCACCGTGAGCTGGAGAAAGAAAAGGGAGTCTCCTGCCTCTCAGCATTTACGGAGCCACCCAAACAGGCTGGCTTTGCTCAGGGCGGCGTTGCCTGACAGAAGAGCAGGTGCCTGAGATATCCCCGCCAGGAGCCTTGAAGTTTAGGGAGCCAACGGAGAACACGAGGGAACCCTGACACATGGAGGGCAGGCTGGAGCATGGGGATGAGGAAGCCACAGGGAAAGTTTCAGGAAATGAGGTGGGAACAGGTGCTGGGCAGTCAAGTCTGCTGACTCAAAAGAGAAAAATCTATAAGCACCCTGTGAGTTAGGGGTCTGAAGTAATTTAGTCCCAGAGCTCTGTGGGTGGTGGGTGGGAGAAGCCCGCTAGAGATAGGCAGTAGAGAGAGATTATGCAAGCTTGGCTTTGAAAGAGAGAGAGGTGGGCCTGAAGGAATGGAAGAGTATATTCCTGGGAGAGCCTTTTGTATTCTATTTATTTCTATAACTTACTATTATTTTACCAGAGCACTACTCAACTCTGGCATATGGGAGTACTGGGGATTGAACCTGGGACCTTTGTTGCCTCAGGCATAAGTCTTTTTGCAGAATCTTTCTTTCCCCTGCCCACTGGCAGAGTCTTTAAAACAAGTTAAAGTGGATGGCAGGGATCTTCCTGAGAGAAAGAGCATACAGATTCAAGGGGAAGAGGAAGCAGAGTCTGGGAGGGTTGTGTTGTGACTGATTTCATGGGGGTGGGGACCCAGGAGTGCCTCCCTTAATGGAAGAACAGAGCGTGAGGGTGCAGGTGGGGGCAGGAGAATGGCTCAGTTACGGTGACTTCACTTGTGTCAGTGAGAAGAAGCAGACTTGGAGGAGAGTAGACGCTCGGGAAAGTGACTCTGTAAAGCGAGCCTTGCACCTCTACTCCTCCGAATCTTCCATCAGACTCGAATGAGATTTCTTCAAAAATTTATAGGTGAGATTAGAAAACATTCTTTCTTCCTTTTTCTTTGCTTTTCTTTCCTTCTTTCTTCTCCTCCTCCTCCCACTTTTTTTTTTTTTATTTTTTTTACAGTATTTGTGTACTCATTCCAGGATGTTTGCTTCTCCATTTATTCAGATCCTCTTTTATGTCCCTGTGGGGGCTTGAACCCCTGGTCCTTGTGCATTGTGAACCACCACCCAGCTCCCTGGTGATGGATTTTGTATGTCCTTTTAATTCCTTTTTGGCATCTTCCTGCCTTATGTATTTTTCCCGTAGCCTCAGTAATATGTCACCATTTACAGAATTCTTTTGAAATATTTTACTACTAATGTGACTTGCACTTCCCCTTCTTTGCCTCCCTTTTTGAAGAGGGTGTTTTCATGTCTGGGTGTGTGTATAAAGTATAGCCCACTGAGGAAATGTAAACAGTGTTTACATACAGTGAACTATGAGAAAGGTCTCACAGTCTGGGAGAGAAGCATATGTGATTGTTGATTTTTTTTTGGGGGGGGGGGTGGGGGGTTGTGGGGAAGCATGGGAGGACTGGCCCTGGGATGTTACTGGGAAGTCTCCTGAGCCCCAGAAGGAAGACAGTACCTCTAGTGGTCTGGAGGTCTCCAAGATAAGGTCTTTGTGTAGGCCTTGACAAGACAGGGACATGCATTTGGAAGAGAATAGAGAAATCACTCTTTCCCAAGATCTAGGTCACCAGTTTCAATTCAGCTTGTCAAGAGACTCTGAGTAGTTCACTTAGAATCTCTTACTGTTCAGAGGACTCATGTGTGTCCCTAGGGTCATGGAGGAATGTCAGGAATATGTCTTCAAAGGAGATGAGGGGAAGAGCTTTTGCTCGCCAAAGCCAAGATGCTTATAGATTGACGAGTATATAAACCCAAGCCCAGGCAGCCTTAAACTTAGTGTGATAGCTCAGTTATAGCTCAGCTTGTTTAAAAAGAAGAAAAGAAAGAAAGGGGAAGGGAAAGGGAAAGGGAAAGGAAAAGAAAGGAACTGATGGGGGGGGGGGGTAGATAGCTGAATAGTTATGCAAAGAGGTTAAGCTTAAGGTTCGAGTCCCCAGCTCCCTACCTGCAGTGAAGTTGCTTCACCAGAGGTGAAGTGACTTTCTCTCTCCTTCTTTTGTCTTCCCCTCTTCTCTCCATTTCTCTCTGTCCTGTCCAACAGCAATGACATCAATAACAACAACAACAATAACTACAACAACAATAAAAAACGAGGTCAACAAAAGGGAAAATTAAAAGAAAAAAATAGTTATGCAAGGAGACCCTCGTGCCTGAGGCTCCAGAGTCCCACGTTCAATCCTCAACACCACCATAAGCCAGCTGAGTAAGGCTCCTGTAGGAAAGAAAAGAAAAGAAAAGAGAAGAGAAGGGAAGGGAAGGGAAGGGAAGGGAAGGGAAGGGAAGGGAAGGGAAGGGAAGGGAAGGGAAGGGAAGGGAAAAGGGAAAAGAAACTTACAAAAAAGTGCTGGTTTGGTGCTTGAAGGAAAGAAGTGAAATGAATTCTAAATAGTATTTATTAAACTCTGTTAGTAGAACAGTTACTTAGATAATGATGTCAAAGTACTTAGTGATTATATCTTAAGAATAAACAATGACACTTAAAGACTATAGGAACATTTGATTTAAAAAAAAGATGCAACATGTATGGATCAGTAGTTGGACTTGGGTAAGACGTTGAGGAGTTACTGGTAAATGTATCAACCCAGAAGATGTTTTATTCCACCGTTAGGAGTTTGTTGTTTGGTTTTTGGCATGGGAGGGCGTCTCTGAATTTCTTTCATGTAATGAACAGTGTAATTCCATATTACGGTACAGGTAGCATCTGTTGCGACCTGGCACTTTTGGGGGGAGCATGTCTCAACTAGAGTGAACGTACCTTTTCACTAAAATCAGAGTTGTGGTTTCTACTTAATCCTTCTTTAAAGATTTCTATAAAGCCTCAGGGTAATTCCTACTTCTGAAGATTTGAGCTGTCAGTACATAATTTCACCATGTTAATTAGCATTTTTCCAGCTTCTAGCATATTTGAAGCAGTAAGTAAGAAGTACAAATGAGTAAAGTTCTTCTCCCGATAAGAAGCTCTTAATGTTTTCTATTAGGCTAGGATGTTGTGAGTGCCAGGAGCTTCAAAGCAAAGTGGGTGTGTGGCTTTGAGAGTTGCTGAGAACTACTCTTGCCGTGGCCGTGAAGCCCACGGCCTGGATGTTTGTCCTCTTTCCTGCTGTCACCGAGCAGACACATGATCCTGTGCAGGTCACAGGCCTCTCTGTGCCTCCGTCTCACCAGCCTTCCACTTGGAGCCACATTTTCCCTGACTAGTGCTCACATACCCTCTGTGAGGTTAAGGCGGAGCATGAAGTTCTGTTATGGTGCTTTGAAGACCACATGGCAGCAGAAATGGGGTCCTTTGCTTCTGCCCAAATCTCTTGACCTGCCTCCCTCTTGATCCCCACACCAGGTGCAGGGAGCCTTGCTGCTCAGGCTTCTTTCCTGTCTTTTAAAGGTCTCAGCCCCCTTTTTTCTCTTAATCTGTCCTATACCCTTCACTTTACCCTGGCTTGGAGATTTCCTTTGTCCCCTTTCCTGCTTCCTCTTCTGGGTAGGTTCCCTTGCTGCTAGGAGAGGCCCACTGACTTGCCAGACCAATAACGTGCCTCTGAAGACCTTCCCTGTGCTGCAGCTCATGCTGGGGCTATGTGAAGATGGAGTGGCAGCCTGGCCTGCGAGTTTAACGGCCGCCCTCAGCAGTACTATCACCTGTCCAGCTGGTTTATGACTTCGGCATCTTACTGGCCTGGGTCACTATGTCGTCTCACCAGTGTTCTGTTATGTCAGCGTCTTCATTGATGAGTGTCGAGCAGAAGGAGTCAGGTCATGTGATCTAGAAGCAAGTAGGCCGAACCTTTTTATTTGAAAGTTGCAAGTTGAGGGTGAGTTATTTTTCTTCCCACCATCATCCTTAAAAATACGTTTACAACCATCTCGGCAGATTTTTGGCTAGGATTCTGTGAATTCCCATTCACGAAAACTCCTGAGAGAGCGCCTCAGCACACAGTAGGTGTCTTAACAAATGCTCGTTTCCTTTTCAGACGTACCGTTTACTTATGTATGTTTATTTTCTACATTTTTTTCCAGAACTATTCCATGGCAGTATATCTTGTAAAACAGTTGTCCTCAACAGTTCTTCTTCAGAGGTTACGAGCAAAGGGAATAAGGAATCCGGATCATTCTAGAGCTTTGAGTACGTATGATAACCTTGTTTCGTTTGTGCAGCTTAACTGTCTTGGTAAAGGTCAGGGTAGTATTTTCTCAACTCTGGAAATCCCAGAGTTCATTTTATCCCGAGAGCTTGCCACAGGAGCAGAAAGACTCAAATTCTTAGTTTGTGAGCTAGAGTAAATCAAGAGTTAAGTGTAATTTTTACATCATAGCTAATAGTAATGTTAATATTATGAGCATTTAATCTGTATTTATACCCTCAAATTGTATACTGGTCTTCCTTCAGTGCATGGAAATGGAAGACTATTTTACTAAACCTGTGAAAGCAAATGTTGTCGGGCATCTCGAAACTGTGAAGAGGACCTGACATAGACTTCATAAGGCTTATTTTATACCGGGGATTTGTGGAGGAGGAAGTGCAGGGTTCTGTGATGAGGCCACCCTGACTGAACACAGCGAGAGAGAGCCACTGAGGTGGTGGGGAGTGGTGCTGGTGTCTCCATGGCTGGTGATGCGGCCTTGCCATGGCCCTCTGCGCCTAGGCTCTCTGTTCCTCATCTGTGGCGAGAGATGTGCGCACACAACTTCCAGAGCTCCCCCAGGGTGTGGGCGTCTCATCTCGGCCTGGGTTCCCAGGGGTTCGTTCGTCTTGTTCACTTGGTGAATTTGAGTCAAATGAAATCTCTCACGATAGCTGTTCTGGCCAGTTCCGGAGGCTTCAAGCCAGGTGAACTCAGTTCTTCCTTCAGTCTCTTTGTGAGAAGCAGATTCTTCTTGTTTGGGTTCAGGGCTGGGGCTGGGCGCTTAGGAGACAGAAGGAGTTCAGCTGAGCATCAAACAGTCCTCGGGAGAGCAGGTGAATGAAGCGGCCACCATGGTGTCCGTCGTCAGGAGCACTGAGGTGGTGGCCCAGCTCCCCTGCCCTTCTGCTGCCTCCCCCCAGTCTTTCCTCCACCCCACTACGTTCGAGTAGCCGCGTGCTTTCAGGCCTTAGTTTCTTGAGATGGTTTTCCTGTATTTCAGAGGCCTTTTCATCAAGAGGAGCACACTTTTGTCTGATGTTTCTGGAAGCACTTCTGTCTTTATTTATTTACTTTTTTCTCATGTTTTGCTGCTAGTGCTCGGTAACTGTACACTTGCACCGTACCTGGTGACCGTTTTCTTCTTTAGCTTGTCAGAGACAGAGAAATAAATGGGGAGAAAGAGACAAGAGAGACAGTGCTGTTCCACCACTCATGAAGCTTACGCCTGCAGCTGGGAACCTGGGGCTTGAACCGAGGTCATCGTGAACGCTAGCGCGTGTGCTCTACTGGGTATGCTAGTGGGAGGTCCTGAGAGATAAGAAGAGACAGACTTCTACATCAGTGCAAAAGAAGACCTTTTCTTTTTTCCACATTCTTGAAGTTGTTCCTCTTCACCCAGAGAAGAATCTTCATCTTTGCCTGGTGGTGCTGGGATGTCGGCTAGTCAGAAAGCAGCGTGCAGAAAATGTGCGGGGAAGTGACAGAGAGCAGCTGAGGCTGTTCCGTTGGAGGGTATGTCTGTTCCAGCCATGAGTCTCCTTCTGGAGCGATAGCGCCATCTGGAGGGAGAGTGGGAAGACGAGCTTGGGGCGCTTTCCTTCTGGAAGGAGCCATCACTGGCCACTGGTAGGCAGGCGCAAGAGCTGCTGAGCTCGGGAGCTCTGTAGTGTGGCGCAGGGCCGCAGGTAGGACAGGCGGGGCAGTTGCAGAGTGAGGGGCATTGTGGCCGCTGGCACCTTATCCTACTTGTTGGTCTGAGTTTGGATGCCGCCAGTAAGATGTGTTGTGACTGACTATAAGCAGTGCTTTTCCCGGTAAATTAATTGTGTAATTAAAGGATGGTGTAAAACAACTCAACAGAAGAAAAGGTTGACAAGTTTCTCGGCCTTTTGGTTTTCTTTCTTCTTTTTTTCCCTGGGAACGTTTAAAGAATCAAATCGCTTACACGTGCTCACCGTGCAGCGCCAGGCTTTTTGTTTTGTCTTTTCGGCAGAGCCCTGCATGTTTCACCATGCCCAGGCCGCCTCATTCTGCTCGAAGGACAGAGAGGGAGAGACTCCACTGCACTGGAGCTTCCCTTGGTGGGGCTTGAACTTGGGCTGTGTGTGACAAGGCACACTGCCCTGTCTGCTCTGGCCCTGTAAGTTGTTTATAACCTTTCATCAGTCAGTTGTACTCACAGACTTTTCTTAGTCGAGCCAGGCACACTTACGTTCTCGGCAGACATGTGTGGTATTCAGGCGTCTCCGAGAAACCCACTCTCTCGTTCTTCAGAGCCCTTCGACTCTGTCTTCTACTTTTGTGTGGAGTTGGCTCCTTAACTGTCACAAACATGATCCTGTTCTGATTTTGATCCAGTCCCTCTGCCCGCCTTCCCTTCGGTGGTCACTTTAAACTCTGACCACACTCTGCTCCAGCCAGATGAGAGAGAGAGCACTGGGGTTGCAACGTGCAGACGCTCCGAGCACGCCGAGCCTCGCTGCTGCCGTCACTGCTTCCCAGTTTACTGCATCAGATCCCTTGCTTATTGTGTTCTCTTTAGTCTCAGGAGGAAATTCCCTGTTTTTTTGTTTTTGTTCAAAGTTCATCTTTTATTCATAGATTCCTCTCATTCAAGAAACAATATTAAGGAGTCTGGTGCGGTCCTGGCCTGGGAGGGTATCGCATTAAGAGAGACACCCTGTCTCTGGAGCCCCCGGAGGTTTGCAGTCTGATGGGGAAGACAGAGGAGGGCTTCATGAATTACAGCTGTGACGCATGACTGGAAGAAGAGCAACAGGGGCTCCAGAGGTAGCGGTGGAGTGTCGTCCCCTCCGTCCCCTCTCCCCTCCAGTGCTGTGACGTGTAAGCCAGAGCATATGGAGGAGGAGTTGAGCCCGAAGATGGGAGACTATGGTGGGAGAAGGCTTCAAGTGCATAAGTGGGAGTGAATGAAAGGAGGGCAAAGTGCAGAGCTCCAGCCAAGTTAATCGGGCTCCTGGCTTCCACTGAAATGGGGCCGGGGGCCGGGGGCGGGGCCGGGGGCGGGGGCGGGGCCGGGGCCGGGGGCGGGGCCGGGGGCGGGGGCGGGGCCGGGGGCGGGGGCGGGGGCGAGCGCGAGCGCGAGCGAGAACAGGGAGCCAGGGGAGGCCACCGCGCCCTTGGGCTGTTGGTGCTCAGTCACTGTCATGGAGCCTGGCCCTTCACTTCCTCTTTCTCCACGCAGCCTTCTCCTCAGCCTTCGCTGGCAGGGTCTCTTTCCCCTTCCAGAAGTGTAGAGGCAAGCTCCCCTCTGGCAGGTCTGTGTTCCTGCTGTTGTTCCCTGCCCGGTCCCTTCAGAGAGAGCGCTAGGTCACTTCTGCCTGCGCCAGTGTCGTCTGCAGCTCCTCTGGCAGGTGCGTCCTGAACTGAGTATTCGCCTTGTTTTTAGTGTGTTACACTTTTCCCCACCAAGCGTACCGTTTCCACTTTATTTTTCTTCCTATTTTAGCACAGTCACTGTTTCCTCCCTTTCTCCTTGTTCTTACTTTTGGTTATGTCTAGCAAGCTGATGTTTATAAGTGGAAAAGTTGTCCTTAGATGTTTGATTCGGTGAGTTTGCCAGGTGCATAAACCTTGAAGCACCGCCACAGCCAAGGTACAGGACGCCCTTCACAGCAGGTCCGCCTCACCTGCAGACCCCGTGCTTGCAGCTGTCGATGTGCTCTGTCTCTTTAGTTTTGTCTTTTCCAGAAAACCAAATGAAGCACAGCCTGCAGTCTTTTGTGCCTGGCTTCTTTCACCCAACAGGACACTGGGGGGAGGGGGGTTCACCCGCATAGTTCACGCCTTTAAAAAACTGACTGGCCCCCAGTCTCTGACTCGCACTTTGTTGATCCATTTAGCGCTTAACCGACATGGAGATTGTCTCAGCTTTGTAGACATACATTTTCTGGTTTTTCAGGCCAGCTTTGCTGGGTTACATGATGGGGGCAGAGAAATGGTTTAGTAGTTTCTTTTTTAAAAAAAAATTTATTTCCTTTTGTTGCCCTTGTTTTATTGTTGTAGTTACCTGTGTGGTTGTTGGATAGGACAGAGAGAAATGGAGAGAGGAGGGGAAGACAGACACCTTCAGACCTGCTTCACCACCGGTGAAGCGACTCCCCTGCTGGTGGGGAGCCGGGGGCTCAAACCGGGATCCTTATGCCGGTCCTTGCACTTTGCGCCACATGCGCTTAACCCGCTGCGCTACCACCTGCCTCCTGGTTCAGTAGTTTCTTCTGAAGTGCAGGTATCATCTTTGCATCCCCGACAACCGTGGTTGGAGTTTTTGAGTTGCTCCCCGGCCTTAGTGCTGGGTACTGTCCTGTTACCTCCTTTTAGCCCGTCCGGCATCACCACAAGGATTTGATTGGCATTTCCCTAGTAGCTATAGACAGTGAGCGTCTTTTCACATGCTTAGTCGCTTGCCCTACAGCTTCTTTGGAATGTCTTTTCAGATCTGTTTTTTCAGCTTTTTGTACTTGCCTTCCCCCTTGCTTTTTATGCTACACTCTTTTGTGTTCTGTGAAGTCTTTGCCTACTCAGAGATTACAGACGGTTTCCTCTACTTTTCCCTATGATGCAAGGTCAGACTAGGTCTTCATCTCTCCTCACAGATAGCCAAGCAGCATCTGCTGAAAGACTTTTCCTCCGCAGAGTTATCCTTGACATCTCTCTCTCTCAAAATCAGATCTGTACTTGTGGACAGTTACTTTCCACGGCCCTGCATGTGTGTTCTTGTGTTAATCCCACAGGCTCAACTCAAAAGTTGTAGGTTCAGTTTCGGTTTGCTTTTTCAGAAATTGTTTTAACTCCAGTTTGTAAAAAGATAGTACCTGGACAGCTTATTCTAGGAGCATTAGACTAATGCAGTATTTGAAAATCAATGTAATTCACCTTCTCATCAAACTGAAAATGAGAATAGGATCATCTCTAAATGCAGAAAAAGCACTCAGCCAGGTTCGGTAACTACTCGTGATAAAGATCTCTTGGCAGAGTAGAAAGAAAAAGGAACCGCCTCGGTGTAATGAAGCAGGTATTTGCAGAAAGCCAGTGGCTGGTATCCTAATTAATGCTGTGGAAGTTGGGAACCACCTAGAAAATGTGTTCTTCTTCTTCTGGCGTTTGCTCTTCTTCCGTAGCCAGTCAACAGTGTCAGGTTGAAAGCTGTCAGGAGCTGCTTGTTGCCGGCTTTGAAAGTGACTGGGATCCATGTGGATTCAGTCGGCTAGGAAGGATCGTCAGTTTCCTCAATGAATGGGGACTCACGGGATGCACCACGAGAAGGTCGATCCAATGCATCCCAGAAAATGTGTTAATGCGGCTGGTCAGTATTGCTCTCCAGAGCTGATCAGCACAAACAGCAACGAGAGGCAGCTGAGCGCTGAGCACTTACTGTCTCTTTGAAGATCACTTTGTTGTTTATGTAGAAAACTCATGGAACCTACAAAAATGTTACTAGAAATACATAAATTTAGCAAGGTTTGCAAAGCTCACTCAATACATAAAAATCTATTGTAGTTCTATTAGCAATGAATAATTGGAAACTGAAAATTTTAAAGTTTATTGTAAAATCCAGAGTCATGAAATATTAGAAATGTGTTGTACAAAAAAATGTACAAGATGTGTAGGCTGAAGCTTGAGCATTGCTGAGAGGAGTTTAACTACCTGGACTTGAATCGCGGGGCCCACCGAGAGCCGGCGTGTTGCTGCGTGGGACACCCAGTGTTCGTGTCATTGAGTGTGACTTCCCCGAGGGCCGTGTTCTGGGAACGCAAGGCTGAGTGACGTCAGTGCGGCATGAGCACCAGAATGCACTTACAGGAGCCCGAATAGTCAGCCTGCTACACCCAGGTGCTGCGTGGCGGACCCTGTCAGGGCCACTGTCAGCATGCAGTCTGCTGTCGACCAAACTGTCCTTGCGAAGGGACACGTGACTATTGGGGATATACCACTTGTCCACAGATGGATGTGTATACTACATTCAGCCCAGGCCAGCCGAGGCGCTAGCAGGGGCTGAGAGCTTCTCTCCAAGAAGACTTTGAATCCTTAGAATACTGCTGTGCACTACTGGTACCCTCCTGCTCTACAAGTGGGGAAATTGAGGGCCAGAGCAGCACGGTGGCCTAGCTCAGACTAACTGCTACTACTTCTCCTCCTCCTCCTGCTTCTGCTTCTCCTCCTCCTCCTCCTCCTCCTGCTTCTGCTTCTCCTCCTCCTCCTCCTCCTCCTCCTCCTCCTTCTCCTCCTCCTCCTTCTGCTTCTGCTTCTCCTCCTTCTCCTCCTCCTCCACCTCCTCCTCCTCCTTCTCCTTCTCCTCCTCCTCCTCCACCTCCTCCTCCTTCTCCTCCTCCTCCACCTCCTCCTCCTCCTTCTCCTCCTTCTCCTTATTCTCTTTCTCCTTCTCCTCCTCCTCCTTCTCCTCCTTCTTCTCCTCCTTCTCCTCCTTCTCCTCCTCCTCCTCCTCCTTATCCTCTTTCTCCTTCTCCTCCTCCTCCTTCTCCTTATCCTCTTTCTCCTTCTCCTCCTCCTCCACCTCCTCCTCCTCCTTCTCCTCCTTCTCCTCCTCCTCCTCCTTCTCCTCCTTCTCCTCCTTCTCCTCCTTCTCCTCCTTCTCCTCCTTCTCCTCCTCCTCCTTCTCCTTATCCTCTTTCTCCTTCTCCTCCTCCTCCCCCTCCTCCTCCTTCTCCTCCTTTTCCTCCTTCTCCTCCTCCTCCTCCTTCTCCTTCTTCTCCTCCTCCTCCTCCTCCTCCTTCTCCTCCTCCTTCTCCTCCTCCTCCTTCTCCTCCTCCTCCTTCTCCTCCTCCTTCTCCTCCTCCTCCTTCTCCTCCTTCTCCTCCTCCTCCTCCTTCTCCTCTTCCTCCTCCCCCCTCCTCCTCCTCCTTCTCCTCCTCCTCCTCCTCCTCCTCCTTCTCCTTCTCCTCCTTCTCCTTCTCCTTCTCCTCCTCCTCCTTCTTCTAATTCTTTTTTTAAATTGTTAACTTTATTTATGGGATAGAGACAGCCAGAAATTGATAGTGATGGGGGAGATAGGTAAAGGGAGAGAGAGACACCTGTAGCACTGCTTCACCACCTGCAAAGCTTTCCCTCTGCAGGTGGGGACCAGGAGCTTGAACCTGTATCCTTGTGCATTGTAGCCAGGTGCACCATCCATGGACCCAGCATCCTTAGCTACTCCTTTGGATTGCTCCTTTTTCAATTTCTTTTCAGAGTACTAAGCCTGAACTTTGTTTTTGCATAAGGTCGATAGTATTATCTGTTTGTTTCACTGAACTTTACGTTTGCTGAGTTGGAGCCTGAGGTCGGTCACTGTGCCGGAGGGGTGGCTGGTGTAGGAAGGTAGAATGGTTAGGGACTAAGTTAAAGTTCTGTGTGTATGTTTATTTAGTATGGCAATTATTTCTTACCTCTAAAAAGAGAACATTCTTGGGCCAGCAAAATAGCTCATTTGGATAGTTTGCTGCTTGGCCATGCTGTGACACATGTTTGAGCATGACTGCCATGGAGCTGAAGGAAGCTTTGGTGCTGGGACTTGCAGTCTGCCCAGATGTCTTTCCCCCCAGCCTCTGTCTGCAATAAAGTCAGCCCAGAATGCACCTTTCCTAGACCTAGAGAGGACTGACCAGGGCTCATCTGTAACGGCAGAGTATATGGGGCTGGGGCAGGGGGCACCTGGACACTGGAATTTCAGGTCCAGGAACAAGCTGTCATCTGGCATCAGTATTGCATTCAGTGGGCCGGGAGGTGGCGCAGTGGATAAAGCATCGGACTCTCAAGCATGAGGTCCTGAGTTCAATCCCTGGCAGCACATGTACCAGAGTGATGTCTGGCTCTTTCTCTCTCCTCCTCATTAATAAATAAATAAAATATTTTTTAAAAAAAGAATTGCATTCAGAGCTTTTTACTCACTGGGGATCTTCCTTCTCCACCCGGATTCAGTGACCAATTAGGAGTTACGAGACTGTGCAGCTATTTCCCATGGGCAGCTTACTTGAGATCTGAGGACTGAACTGTCACCCCAGAACCCACCGTGTTTAATCGAGGGACAATTTGATCGTGTTAACTAAAGGAAGGTCTCTTCATTCTTGTAAATATTCATGAGTAAGGCAGATGTCTCTCAGAAACCATCCTTCCATATTTAGGTCCCCTTTCTTCTCCCCGTTTTTCTCCACTCTGCCATATGTTCACTCTCTGGTCACGGGCCTCGCCTCTGAAATTCCATGATCGACTGTGCACACCCCCACTCCACATGGGGCCCTCTTAGACATAGAGGCTTGAAGGTTACTGTTAGTATAATTACTGGAATATTACAGTGAAGCACTTTCATTCTTTTTACATTGAAATTTAATTGAAGTTTTGTAATTGAGACTTTGAGAAGTCACAGCTCCCTTGAGTCTGCACTGAGAAGTGTCAGGGCCCTGTGAGATTACTGACAGTATGCCCACAGTATGTGCCTCCACTAGATGTGCCGGAGTGGGAACTAAGTGAGGCACAGATGATCTGTCATCCGCTTCTTATGCTGTGAGTAACATTAAGCTCAGAGATGGGTATCCATCCACTTTCTCGGCATCATAATAGGACTACAGATAACTAGCACCCCAAAGCGTTTTTACTCTCATAGTTTGGAGTTAGAATTTATGTGTTTTACAATATTTTATTATCCAAGCTGTTGAAAATATTTTCATTTTAGTGTTTGTTTTTTTTTTTTAATGTATTACTTATTGGGCCAAGACAGAAATTGAGAGCAAAAAGGAAGACAGAGAAACAGATACATTTGGTGAAGCTTCCGCATTGCAGGTGGGGCCTGGGGCCTGAGCCAAGGTCCCTGCACATGGTGTCACTGGCTCTCCAGCAGGAGCACCACCACCTGTACCTCAGTTTTAGTTTTATAATTGCACTGTATTGATTCCTTTAAAAACAGTCTTGTCATTGTTGCAAGAACAGAAAATGTATCAGGTGTCTTAGAGTCTTAAAGAAAAATTCCCCATCAACTGACTGTATCAGACTGCTACCGAAATTCCCGTCATAAAGGACGTGTGTGGAGGAATGTGCTCAGTCGGGAGATGCATGACTGTTCCCCTTCCGCGCAGTGTAGACATAAAGGAGGTGTGTGATTGCTTTGTATCTGCCTTCAGCTGATTGGAAAATGCTTGAGCAGATTTTTTAAAACTTTGTAAAAAGTTCATCTCTTTTTTTCTTTATGTTACATTTGTGATGTATCTTTAATAGTTTGTTCTGTGTGTGTGTTTTCTCCTCAATGAACATCAGTTAAGGAGAAATTGACTGCGGATCCTGACAGTGAAATAGCTACGACCAGCCTGAGGGTTTCTCTGCTGTGTCCGGTAAGTGTCTGCTCACAGCCTTTCCCCTCAGCAGATCTCACATATATTTCTCTTGTTATTAAGTATTTCTAACATTTGAGGATTCTGTTTACTTTTAAAATGTTCCCTGCTTTTGTTGCCATTGGCACAAAATGGATTTTACTATCTAGTCATAGATGGTATGATCTAAGCAAGTTTACAAAATTAACAGCAAAAAGAAATTCCACAGAAGATGTATTTAAATATTACTTGCAGTTAATGACTGTCTCGGACTCAAGTGTAAGCTCTGAAAATAAGAAATACTTGTCACCTCTAAGTATTCATAAGAATTTTACTTTTTCAGATAGGTGAGCCGCTCAGGCATGTTCTGGGTAGTATAACCACAGACGCAAATTTTACTTTTAAAAATACCCTTCTAAGTAACCCTTTGACCAAGAAGACTGCACTAAGAATCCACTAACTAAAAACGATTCTGTTTAGCTTGAGTAACTGAACTGGCTGTGCAGATAGCAGTATTTTAAACCAGAAAATGAAGTCAAAATTAGTCATTTGTACAAAATAAATAAGACCCCAAAATATAGCGAATGATCAAACTGAACAGTGAAAAATTTCAAACGCATATGTTGTTCAGGTTTATTTCTTACTTAGCTTGAAACTTGATGCATTATTAATAGGGCTGGTAGCTGAATTTCGCTTTCAGACTACAGGAGTGGAAAATGAACAGTGAACTACTCTGACGTTTTGGTTACCTTTTGTCCTATACTCATGTCTGTGGTCTCTAAACCCGGAGAAGGTATGGAGAATGAGAGGACACAGCTGTTCCCTGGTTTGTCTGGGCTGTTGAGGTGGCCCATTGGAAGTTTCTGAGACTGAAATCCTTCTAATCTGTGGTAACGCTATTGCGTTCTTAGACAAAAGAGGGATTTAAACAGAAATGAAGTGTTAATGTCCCATGTCTCAGTCTTTTGGAAACTCTAAGGAGCTCACACTATGAAAAAGTCCTTAACACATCAATTTATAATGTCATAAAGTTAGCGGTTCTTTATAAAGAAAATCTGTAATTGCTAAGGGATTTCCTTTTCATTAATAGACTTGTAGCAGTTTCAGGGGAAGCACAGTGACTTAGCGACCATGGAGTCTTATCGTTTGGTTCCCATTTCTTACTACTTACTAGTCAACTTTTTTCTTAGAGAAAATACTTCAATTCTGAGTTTTTGTTTTCTGTTTTTGCCTTTTTAGTTAAGAATTGATGCCAAATATATGGTACGGACTTTGACAGAACTGGAGGGAGGAATAGATAGTATTGCAGTCGAGCTCTCCAGCCCCCGCTTTGGCAATGGCTCTTCTTTAGGTGGATCAGTGAGGTAGTACAGGAATCAGACAGCTGCACATCAGGTGCACACACGCACACACACACACTCTCTCTGTCACACACACACACACACACACACACACACACACACACACACACTCACACAGAATGCCCCCCAGCCACCAGCAGGGTCCACATTCTTCGGTGCATTAGAATAATCTCCAAGGTGCAGGCCATGTGCTAGGGTATAGAAAGGAGGTGGGGGAGTGTAGCGGTTATGCTAAAGGCCTTCATGTCTGATGCTCCTGAGGTCCCAGGTTCGAATCCCTACACCAACATAAGCCAGACCTGAGGAGTGCTGTGGTTTAAAAAAAGAAGATTAAACTCATACACAGTATTTTCTCTGACCACAGTGAATGAAACTAGAATTTAACAGCAGAAATAAATTCTTCAAATATGTGGAAATTAAGAAACATACTCTCAGACAATCATCGGGTCAGAGAAGAAATCATGGGGTGGGGAAGGCAGGAAAAAGCGTACTGACAGCTCACCGGTGGGTTTGCATGTCTGAAACCTCGGAGGTCCTAGATTCAGTCCTCAGAAACTCTACGTGCCACTCTTTCTCTCTTTGACAGCAATATATTTTTGTTTAAAGAAAGAAGTGCCAAGAGAATTTATAAAATATCTCAACATAAATGATAGTGAAGCACAGCCGCAGGAGTGGAAAGGGGAATTTCTAATAGTAGGTATGAACATCAAAAAGGAGAAGGGCTGGGACGTATTTCAGTGAGGAAGGGGGCATTTGCTCTCTGAGTTCTTCCCCTGGCTTCCGAAGGGGGGAGGTGGTCTCAGGTCAGCCACTGAAATTATATCTTCAGAAACTAAAAGTAAATAAATAGATAAATAAAATAAACCCAGTGGCATCAAAGGGGGAGGAAGTGATGAAAATTAAAGACCAAGATTTGGTGAGGGTTTTTTTTTTTTTTTCCTAATAACACTTAGACTAGAAACAAAAGCAAATACTCAGCTAGCTACAATGAGAAATGTAAGAGTATACACTACAAACAACATTGCATAAATACAAAGGATCGTAAAGACTACTGTGAACAATTAGGTGCCAGCAAATGGGGTGATCTAGGAGAGATGGACACATTCCTATTCCTAGAAACATCCGGCCTCCTAAGACTGACTCGAGAAGCAGTCGGAGATGAGCACATCTGTGACTGGAACTGAAGCAGTCCTTGAAAATCTCCCCAAATGGAAGGCCCAGGTGATGTCACTCAGTTCCTCTTCTGGGTCTGTAGCTGGAAGAATTGAGAGCAGAATCTCAAGAAGACGGTTTAAACACCCCTGGCTGCTACCACCCTACTCAACAGCTGAGAGGTGGAAGCAGCCCCCACACCCACGACAAGAGCCGGTAAAGAATATGTGTGTGAACCACCAAATGTTATGCAGCCTGAAAAGAAGCTCTGTGGTCTCCTCCACCATGAGGGAACCTCAAGGATTATGAACAAAGCAGACCAGCCATAAGGTGGGACTACTGTGTGCCTCCAACTCATGAAGTTTCTGAAGTGGGCAGTCAGAGACGAAAGTGGGAATTTGGTGACCAAGGGCTGGGGCACGTGGAGGGATTGGTATTTAGCGTGTGTAGCATTTTACTGTTATGATGGTAATGTAGAGAACAGCAGTGCTGAGTGGCACATTTAAAAGCCGTTAAGATAGGAAAGTTGTAGGCTGGGAGACAGCACGATAGTTACGCAAAGACTCATGCCTGAGCCTGGCCAGGTTCAGTCCCCAGCACCAGCAGCGGCAGCAGCCTGAGCTGAGCAGGGCTCCGGATTTAAAAAGATAGGAAAGTGGATGCTGTGTTTTTACCACGATTAAAAAGACTGACCGGGGGGCCAGGTGGTGGTGCATCTATCTAGCTGTGGGCTCGCGTTACAGTGCGCGAGGACCTAGTTCAAGCCCCTGGTCCCAGCTGCCTCCGGGGAAGCTTCACACATGGTGAAGCAGGGCTGCGGGTATCTCCGAGGAGGCCAGGGTTGGTTGGTTGGTTGGTTTTGTTTAAGATTAATTTTATTATTTTCTTAGTGAGAGAGGAGGAGAGCCCCAGCGCCTTCCTGTTTGACGCGAGGCTGGGAGTCAGACCCTGCATCTCCCGCTTGAGAAGCCAGCAACTGCCCCCACTCCAGCGCCTGAGCTCCTGGTGGAGGGTTTCGATGAGAAACTTCCCTACTGAGCATTAGGTTATATATGCATCTTGCTTTTATTTGTAGAACTGGTTTTGACTTTATAGTCCTGGTGGTCTTTATATCAATAGAAAACTGTAGTCAGATGTTGCCTCTGGCTCTTCTTAATTTAGTGGGCCAGGTTTTAATTTTTCTGTCCATGTCCTTTCTATCTCCCCTTAATTTTTTGTCAAAAATTTTAGCAAGTTAACTCGAATCAACATCTTCTTTCAGAATCCAGATTATAGAAAAGCACAACTCCCTCCCTCCCCATGATTATAATTCTTTCATGGGTCTCTCTTTCACTAGAGAGACAAGCCTGCACAATTATTCGGAAACAATAAGACCATATATTTTAGGGGTGTTTGACTCTAAAACTTAGTAATGACAACTCATCTATATGTCATATTTATAGAATAATAAAAGAGATTTGTTCTCTTTGAAATATGTAAATGTGTCTGGCGGTGCATTGGAATTGCTCTTGAGTTATACATAGCCCAAAACAAACGAGTTTGGCTTTTCTGTGCCATTTAGCTATAGGCAATGAAAATAATTAAAAGTGTTTTTGCTGTTTGGGAATTTGGGGGGTTTGTTTTATTAAAAATAGAGCATAAAGAATGCTGTAAATATAGTGACTTGATAGAAGAAAAACATTCTGGAAATTTATTTATGAAATATTTACTACAAAGACGATGACAAAGCTGTGAAACTATTCTCAGTATCACACTTTTTACAAGGAGAAAATACATATTTTATTCATGTTTTAGGTTCCTTTTGACACAAATGAGTTTGAATTTATATCTAGATATTTTCTCTTGCAGCTCCAATTACTAGCACAGCACTGTCATGTTTTTAAAAGATTGCTTTACTTATTTATGAGAGAGAGGAGGAGAAGTAAAGAAAAATCAGACCATCACTCCGGCATGTATGGTCCTGGGGGATCAAACTTGGGACCTCATGCTTGAGAGTCCACGGCTTACTCCAGTGTGCCACCGCTCAGTCATAGCACTGTTATGCTATAGTGAGGTTAGTGGCACTAGGAAGCTTACCTGAGAGTGGCTTTCAATGTGTTTATCTGCCAGTGATATAAACATTTACCATGTCCTATAAAGAATTGTGGTGGGGGGTTGTAATTGAGAGAGAGAGAGAGAGAGATGGTCCAACTCAGCTTCTCTCCTGACGTCAGTTTAGAGGAAGCGGTGTCCATTTCTCATGTAAGCATTTAGAAACTTGTGGTTGTTTTGCAAGTAATTACATTCAAAGAGCATTGCCACATAGCAGTTCTGACTCTTTGAAGCAGTGCATTTGCATGCGGGCTAGTAAAGGTGCACTTGAAAGTGGTCTCTGCTTTCGTGTTCACATCGACATCGTTCCCACGCCATTCATGAAGCAGTGCTCTTCAGCTCTATAAGGAAGCTTGCCGTTACGGTCACCTGAGAATTGTTCTCTCACCAGAAAGATAACCAAGGGCTGGACATTGGAGGGATAAAGGCATGCCTGATGAAGGCCTGCAGATGAGTTCCTCGTCAGAGTTTAAGTTCTCACCTTAGGTTTGAAGGAGGAAAAAAATCATCCCCCCCCCCCCTTTTACCAGAGCACTGTTCAGCTCTAACTTAACGGTGATATGGGGGGACTGAACCTGGAGCCTCAAGCATGAGAATCTTCTTGCATACCCACCATGCTGTCTCCCCCACCCCAATCTCATATTTCTTATCTGTTGTCTCTTACTGTCAGAAGTGGCCTACTAGTTCTACAGTATAAGAACCTTGGCTACTAGGACTGTATTTGTCTAGGATGTTACTCAGCAATTTGTCTACTTAGAATAGTGGCAAAAGTACCACTCAGGTAATAATTTGCACTTTATAGGTTAGTTTAGGTCTGGCTAAAAAGTGATTTTAGTACCACCAGCCAGATGATTATTTAGGAGCTGGACTAACACACTTCGTGTTGGCTCCTGGTGAAGAGGTAATCTGTCTGTGATGAGAACTAGTTCCTTTTGCCTTTTCATCAGGCACTTGTGCAAGTCCGGTCCCCACAGCTGATGCTGCTCTGTGGGCATGGAGTACCAGAAAGCTGGGCCGAGTGTAGGCGGCTTTCCCGGCTGCAGGGGACTGCAGGCAGGCGTTTCAAGCTTGACTGAGAATTGGGGGGCATATTCTGAGTACTTTGCACCAGCTTCATTGCAGTGAGCATACTGTGACTTTCCACCTCTCACAGGTAAAGTCACTTTGCCCTGTTTTTCAAAACTGGTGTTCAAAGAGACTGAATAATACTGAGGCTTCCCACGGTTAGTTCCGGGGCCAAGATTCACACCTGGGCCACCTAACTCCCAAGCACGTGCCAGGCTGCCTTGTCATAAGTTACTGCACACAGCCTGCACCCCTTCCTCAAACCCTCAGCCTGAGCCCTTGACCCAGCTCAGCACACAGCACATCTTCCAGCAGGAGGAAGGCACATCCCCACGGGCCCCAGATGAGGGTGTGGGCCTGGTGTGCGGCTTGAGGGGACACTGGGAGAGAGTGTTGTAGCCGTGTGCAGCACAGAGCTAGAGCAGAGAAGGGGGCTTCTGTTTTCTTTTTTTAATATTTATTTATTCCCTTTTTGTTGCCCTCGGGGTTTGTTTTTTTTTTATTGTTGTTGTTATTGATGTCGTTGTTGGGTAGGACAGAGAGAAATGAAGAGAGGAAGAGAAGACAGAGGGGGAGAGAAAGACAGACACCTGCAGACCTGCTTCACCGCCTGTGAAGTGACTCCCCTGCAGGTGGGGAGCTGGGCTCAAACCGGGATCCTTATGCTGGTCCTTGCGCTTCGTGCCACGTGCGCTTAACCCGCTGCGCTACCGCCCGACTCCCAAGGGGCTTCCGTTTTCAGTGTGTGTCCCTGCTGGCTGCGCTGAGTGGCTGTGCACTCCCTCCCCTGGGCCTCCTGGCACAGCCCTGCTCCTTTGCTGCCCGGCACCGCATCCTGTCTGCGCCAGGAGGGAGCTGTGCTGCTGAAGAGTAGGAGGCACAGTCGGTCCAGAAAAGCTAACCGCCTTTCCAGGTGGCCCAGTAAGTCGCTGGTGCCAGAACAGTAATGGGGACAGGGGACAGGGGACAGGGGGTGACAGTTAATTTCCCTGGTAGACTAGGAAACGGCACATTTCCCTGACATTCCTCTAAATCAAGAATATTTTCCTTGTTTAACTCCTACCCTTTTTCTGGCCTTTTTTTCCCCCAAGCTCACAGATATGTGAAAAATGTTGGCCTTCAATGTTGTTGAAAGAGGATATGGCTTCTATACTGCCTGGCCCTGGTGGTCTTTCCCCCCCCCCCCACCCCAGGGTGGGCAAGGGAAGGTTTATGTATTCTCACAAGAGAGAGTGGGAATCACTCATTTCTAGCATGTGTGGTACAGGTATCATCCTTAGACATGCAACTACCTCCTGACCTCGGCATCATAAGATTCTTTAAAAAGAAAGATTGTATGTATTTTTTAAAATATTTTATTTATTTATTAGTGAGAAAGATAGGAGGAGAGAGCGGAAGAACCAGACATAACTCTGGTACATGTGCTGCCAGGGATTGAACTCGGGACCTCATGCTTCAGAGTCCAATACCTTATCCACTGTGCCACCTCCTGGACCATGATTGTATGTATTTATACATGTGAAAGTTTTACATGAGAGAATCCAGGATGTCACTGAAGTGGGAGCCTCATACAAGTTCTATGCTCTACCAGCTGAGACACGTACTTAACTTTATGAGCAAGAAAGAGACCAGAGTACTATTCCATTCTGGCATATAGTGATGCCTGGGGTTGAACCTGGGATCTTAAAGGCTCAGGCATATTAATACTATGTCCTAACATGTTGAGCTGTTTTCTTGACCCACTTAAGCTTCTTCTTCTTCTTTTTTTTTAATATTTATTCCCTTTTGTTGTTTATTCCTTGTTTTATTGTTGTAGTTATTGTTGTTATTGATGTCATTGTTGTTGGATAGGACCGAGAGAAATGGAGAGAGGAGGGGGAGAGAAAGACACCTGCAGACCTGCTTCACCGCTTGTGAAGCGACTCCTCTACAGGTGGGGAGCCGGGGGCTTGAACCGGGATCCTTACGCCGGTCCTTGAGCTTTGCGCCACGTGCGCTTAACCGGCTGCACTACCGCCCGACTCCCCCCTTATGATTCTTAATACTGGGAACTAGGCAACAGCACACCTACTTAAGCAAACACATTACAGTGCTCAACGACCCAGGTTCAAGCCACTGGCCCTCACCTGCAGGGGGAAAGCTTCACAAGTGGTGAAGCAGGACTGCAGTTGTCTCTGTCTCCTCTCTATCTCCCCCATTCCTCCCAATTTCTGTCTATGCAATAATAAATAAAAAATATATTTTTAAAAAAGCTTCTTCATACTTTAAATCTTGGAATAAGGCTCTTAAGAATTGGATAAATAGGGGGGTTGGGCGGTGGCACAGTGGGTTAAGCGCATGTGGCGCAAAGTGCAGGGACCGGCGTAAGGATCCCGGTTCGAGCCCCCGGCTCCCCACCTGCAGGGGAGTCGCTTCACAGGCGGTGAAGCAGGTCTGCAGGTGTCTATCTTTCTCTCCCCCTCTGTCTTCCCCTCCTCTCTCCATTTCTCTCTGTCCTAGCCAACAACGAATTGCGTCAACAAGGGTAATAATAATAACCACAACGAAGCTACAGCAAGGGCAACAAAAGGGGGAAAAAATGGCCTCCAGGAGCGGTGGATTCATGGTGCAGGCACCGAGCCCAGCAATAACCCTGGAGGGAAAAAAAAAAAAAAAAAAAAGAATTGGATAAATAGAAAGAGGTCTCTGGGGGGCTGGGCGGTAGCGCAGTGGGTTAAGCGCACATTGTGCAAAGCACAAGGACTGGCACAAGGATCCCAGTTTGAGCCCCCGGCTCCCCACCTGCAGGGGAGTCGCTTCACAGGCGGTGAAGCAGGTCTGCAGGTGTCTATCTTTCTCTCCCCCTCTCTGTCTTCCCCTCCTCTCTCGATTTCTCTCTGTCCTATCCAACAACAAGGGCAATGACAACAATGGTAATAACGACAACAACAAGGGCAACAAAACGGGGCAAATGGCCGCCAGGAGCGGTGGGTTCCTAGTGCCGGCACCAGCCCCAGCGATAACCCTGCAGGCAAAAAAAAAAAGTGGTTTCCCTGGAAAATTGCACATAATTAGACAATTTTGCCTGTGCTCATGTACCTCTTAACTGCCACCATCCCTGAGTCTCTGGGAGCTGTGGCGTGCTGTGTGGTGGAGTAATCCTCATTGCCAATTTCTCATAGTCCCTGTTTCAAATATAGATATATTTTAACTGGTAGGTATTTCTCAGAAAATGTTTCATGTCCTGTATCAACAAAAGAGGAAGACTTCATGAAAAGATCGTGAAAATGCGGTAGACTTTGATTCAGAGTAACAGATATCTAATACTTGCATCTTCCTCTTTTAAAGCTTGGTAAAATGCGGCTGACCATTCCATGTCGGGCTCTCACGTGTTCTCACCTGCAGTGTTTTGATGCGACTCTGTACATCCAGATGAATGAGAAGAAGCCCACGTGGGTTTGTCCTGTGTGCGACAAGAAAGCCCCCTACGAGCACCTCATCATTGACGGGTATGTAGCCTCAGGGCTTCTCCTGGGAGTCTGAAGTGGCCGTCCCCTCTCTACCTCTCCCTTCCTCGCAATTTCTGGCTGTCTCTGTCTAAATAAATAAAGACAATTAAAAATTCAAGAAGAGAGAGTGAAAGAGACCGCAGCACTGAAACTTGAATCAGGGCGGTGGGACCAGGCTCCTTAAATCTTTTATTACTTACTTATTTTAGACGTCTGTATGATGTCCATCTATTGGGCTGTCAGAGAAGTCATGACGTTTTTTTCTGTGCTGTTCTGTGCAAGAATTCGTCATGGCTTTTCCAAGCACAGTAGGAAGCCTGTGTTTTGTACCGCTGCATGGTGCCAAAGTATGGTCAGTAGATGTGCTTATTGCCAGAAGAACCTGGCTTTAAAAAAATAAAAATCAGTGTTCGTAACATCACCATGACACTGCCCACCACACACACAGAAGCATATTTCTGAAGTGAAGAGTTTTCCCGACCGTTGCACTTTTCCTTACCAGCCCCATATTATTACATGCCTTTAGGAGCTTCGTTTCTTACGGTGACACACTATTTCTCACACTCCCGTTACTCCCCCATTTAGCTCTTCTCAGAATAAGTACAATGTGCCTGTTTCTCCTTCATACTTGCACAAAACATAGAAGCTGTGAGTCTAATCTATCTTCGTTAAGGATGGGATTTGTGAAGGACTATTTGTTTCTTATAGCTTGTTTATGGAGATCCTGAAATACTGTACGGATTGCGATGAAATACAGTTTAAGGAGGACGGCTCGTGGGCACCCATGAGATCAAAGAAGGAAGTGCAGGAAGTTTCTGCCTCTTACAACGGGGTGGACGGTGAGTGGTGGCCTCCTGCGAGGCGGGGTTCTCCCCGTGCTGCTCAAAGCCTTGATTTTTCGTTACTACAATGCTGATGTTTTTAAAAAACACTCAGCAGTTTATGAAATAGCTTGATAACTCTTAACTTTTTGATTGAATATTCAGAAGTAGTAAAATTCCTTTTAAATGCACTTTTTTGGAGTGGCTAGTTCTGAAAATATGGTTTAAGATTTCAAATTAGCATAATCTAATAAAGGTCATTTTAAAAGTCATTCTTTTGAAATGGTATCCTTTTAAATTTCTTAACAGATTTGGTTTAAGATAGATTTTCAACATTCCTTTCTCATTTGCATTTTTTCCTGGCTTTTACTGTGTTTTGCCTGGAAGGATATATGACTATTTTCAAATGTGACCAAAGCATTTGCTAAGTGTATCAGGCACTGTACAGGGAGGCCTGGGTAAGACAGAGGCCCTGCCCTTGGACGGGTTTTACTCTGAGGTGGGCATTTCCATTGTTTGCTCTAACTCTGAACTTCAAAGAAAATCCTTTAACAATCAGAGAAAAAAGTAGTTTTAAGCTCAGGGAACCAGCTACTGTTAGTTTGCACCTCTGACTTTGATGCCCTGGCCCCAGCGATAGCCAGGCGGTGCCTGCGGGCTCGGCTAGGAGTGCCCTGAGGACACGGGCAAGGCTCAGTGCCGCTGTCCCGCTGCCCCACACAGGGTGCTTGAGCTCTACCCTGGAGCACCAGGTGACGTCACACCACCAGTCCTCCAACAAAAACAAGAAAGTGGAGGTGATTGACCTGACCATCGACAGTTCATCTGACGAGGAGGAGGAGGAGCCCTCCGCCAAGAGGACCTGCCCCTCCCTGTCCCCCATGTCACCGGGGAATACTAAAGGGTAAGTGCCAAACCTGGAAATGGGGCTGACAGGTCTGCCAAAGACAGCGCCAAGTGGGAAGCTGAACTGAGGGGACTTGGAGGGCGCCACTTGGTGAAACACACACTCTTTCTTTCTTCCTTCCTTCCTTCCTTCCTTCCTTCCTTCCTTCCTTCCTGATCCTTTCTTTCTGTTTTTTGTTTGTTTTGTTTTGTTTTGACTTTATTTGTTAATGAGAATGATAGGAGGAGAGAAAAAGAACCAGACATCACTCTGGTACACATGCTGCTGGGAATTGAACTCAGGACCTCATGCTTGAGAGTCCAGTGCTTTATCCACTGTGCCACCTCCCAGACCATGAAACACACTTTTTCATGTGACAGGACCTGGGTTCGAGTCCCTAGCTTCATCTGGGAGCGCCATCTGCAAGTACTATGCTGCCCTTCCTCCTCTGTGCGTGTGTCTCTCCCCTCTCTACCTTAAACCTTTGTAGGAAGAGGCAGCCAGGAGTGGTGGGATCACATAGGTACAAAGCCCCAGCTGGAAAGAAAGGAGGAAACGCCTGAACTTGGTCATCCAAGAATAGTTCCCGTTCCCTCACGTCTTGATACTCTTACTCTACAGGGTTCAGAGATTACAGCAAGGGGTCCTTGGAGTCAGTAGTTATAACTCCAAAACACTCTGGGCTGATAGCCTCAGACCCTGGGACTTGTCAGAATTGTGTGGCAGGCTTGTGAAAATACACATATTCCCCAGCCCTTGAGTCTAACTCGGGAGCTGGGACTGAGAACATTCTTTATTTCTTGATCTTGCTCAGTACACAGTAGAGCTTCCAGCAGGAGAGAAGGCACATCCCCATGGCCCCAGGATGAGGGCATGAGCCCTCATGCTGCGCACAGCATTAAGAATACTTCGCTTGAAGGGGTGTCGAGTGGTAGCACAGCGGGTTAAGCGCATGTGACACAAAGCACAAGGACTGGTGTAAGGGACCCAGGTTCGAGCCCCGGGCTCTCCACCTGCAGGGGAGTCACTTCATAGGCAGTGAAGCAGATCTGCAGGTGTCTGTCTTTATCTCCCCCTTTCTGTCTTCCCCTCCTCTCTCCATTTCTCTCTGTCCTATCTAACAACAACAGTAATAACCACCACAACAATAAAAAGCAACAAGGGCAACAAAAGGAGAAAAAACAGAATACTTCACTCGAACCTGGAAGTGTGTGCTGACAGATCAGCCCTGAGTCAAAGCGGATGGCAGGCACTTGCCTCTGGGGACAGAGGCCTAAGATGACCAGGCCATGGAGGCAGTGGGGCTTGCAGCCCTGTTCCCGAATTGCCCATAGTCATTTTTCAGCTGCATTGTGCCCTGGTTCCACCTCAGCTCAGTCCATGGAAAACTCATCTCTGTTGTGCGAAACACTCTCTTTTGGGGGTGCTAAGATGAGCACATTCAGTCCCAGCCTTCAAGAGAGTTGGATGTGTTACAGGAGGTCAGGAAGACAGAACAGCAGGCTCGCCCAGGCTGTTCTTAGACAAGCGGTTAGTTTTAGAGACCATCTCTCAAGGGGAAAGCCTGAACCTTCCTGGGGCTGGGCTGTGGCACTCAGTACCATGTGCAAGGACCCGGCTTCAAGTCCCTGGGAAGCTTCATGAGCAGTGAAGCAGATCTACAGGTGTCTCTCACTCTCTACTTCCCCTCCCCTCTCAATTTCTTTCTGTCCTATCAAATAAAATGTTCTCTGTATTTAAAAAAAAAAAAAAGACTAAATCTTCCTGAGGCGTTATTGTAACACACTAAAGATAAGTCCAGAAATGGACACTCCCTTTCTGGTATCTATCAAGAGAATTGCATGGCCTATTGTGACTAAATAAGAGCTAGCTCGAGAAAATTCCTTCTAACCAAGAGAAGCCAATCCCACAGAAGACATTGTGGCAGGTGTTCCAAGGGCTCGGGGAGCCAGGTGCCACACCAGCTGGCAGGTAGCGGAGCCAAAGCTTTTCAGGTCTGGTAGTCTCCAGTGAAACCACGAGTTCTGTTTGAATGGATTCTTCTGGTCGCTGGAAAAATACCACGTCAACAGTAAAAGGGTTTGGCCATGATAAATGTACTCTCCTCACTTGTGGGAGGACTTTGTCTCTAGAATCTCTGACACACATTACAGATGTGATGTTTCTATTCTAAAGGAGCTTATCTCAGCACAGACAAAAATAAAGACTCAGAAAGCAGTGTCACTGTTCGAGAGTAAATGGGGACGCTCTCATTCTTTTTACTTTATACTTGCTGAACATTATTTACCTCTGATCAGAGCCTCCCTTGACGTCTGTTACCCAACAAGCCTGACCTTTGTTACATTTTAACCAGAGACAGAGACCAGAGCACTGCTCGGCTCTGGCTTACGGTGTGGGAGATTGAACCTGAGCCTTTGGAGCTTCAAGCATGAGAGTCTGTACCCTCCAACCCAGTAGGTTTTATTTAATACCATGCCTTAGTTGTAGCATTAAGATGTATTTCCTAGACCTCTTGGAGTATTGAATGGACTAGGTAGGTGTGTGTGTGTGTGTGTGTGAGTGTGTGTGTGAGTGTGTGTGTGAGTGTGTGTGTGAGTGTGTGTGTGAGTGTGTGTGAGTGTGTGTGTGAGTGTGTGTGTGAGTGTGTGTGAGTGTGTGTGTGAGTGTGAGTGTGTGTGTGAGTGTGTGTGTGTGTGTGTGAGTGTGTGTGTGAGTGTGTGTGTTAGTGTGTGAGTGTGTGTGTGTGTGAGTGTGTGTGTGTGTGTGTGTGTGTGTGTGTGTGTGTGTGTGTGTGTGTGTGAGCTCAACTCTGTAGGCTCGTGTAGATAGACGGGTGCAATGTAATCATTTTACTGTCTACATTTTTGCCACCAGTCATCTTTGGGGCTCAGCACCTGCAGGACAAATGCAACACACACACACACTCCAAGGCTTTTTTCTTTATTTATTTGATAAGACAGAAATTGAGATGGGATGGGGAGATAGACTCCTGCATTTCTACTTCATTGCTCATGAAGCTTCTCCCCTGCAAATGGGGACCAGGGGCTTGAACCTAGGTCCATGCAACTGGTAACGTGTGCTCAATCAGGTGCACCACCACCCAGCCTCCTACATTGTGCGTGTTTTTTTTTTTTTTCTTTATTGGGGACTAATAGTTTACAGTTGACAACAAAATACAGTAGTTTGTACATGTATAACATCTCCACTAGGTCCTTCTGCCATCATGTTCCAGGGCCTGAACACTCCCCCCAAGCAGAGTCCTTGACTTTGGTGCACTACACCAGCTCCAGTCCAAGTTCTGCTTAGTGTTTTCCCTTCTGATCTTGTTTTTCCACATCTGTCTATGGGTCAGATCGTCCCATATTCATCCTTTTGTTTCTGACATCTCACTTAACATGTCCTAAAGCTCCATCCAACATGGCGTAAAGAAGGTGAACCCTACTTTGTTTTCCTAAAGGAAACTTTTTTGAGTGCTTAGAAGTCTGAGTTCTTCTTTGCTTATTTACTTCGCTATGTCTACAAAAATAGCTCTGTATATTATGTTTGGAAAATTACATTAAATGTATTAACTACTTCCTGAGCTCCCCAGTGACTAATTGAACCCAGAGATAGTGTTTGCAAATGCCAGATCTTCCTCTCTCTGTTTGGATGAAAGCAAGCAGCTTCCAGCTTGGTTGGTAGTGTTTTTTGAAGGCTAAGGCCACATTTAGTACCAGCATCCATGTTGCATTACTGCTGGCCAGTGAGTCAGAGCCCAGACACAGCTGCTGTCCATGAACCTGCACAGGGCAGGCTGGAGCTGCACTGAGTCGGGGCACAGAACTGCAAGGAGAGGCACCAGCTGGGAATCAGAAGCGGGCGCCATTAGCACATCTTAGCTGTCTTCGCCACTGAGGGTTTAGAGTTCCTTCAGAAATTCCCTCTGCTGTGGCATACGCCACCGCGTCCTCAGAGCCTCCCGTCCTGACTGCGTGTAATCCCCAAGGCGCTGTCAGAGGAGACAGCTAGTGGAAATGATCCTTTTTATAGATGGAAGAGGTTTAATTAAGTTTCCATTAGATGAGGCTTTTTTTCTGAGGCGGATGAGAGAGTGTCTTCTGCTTCATATCTCATCCATAACATTGTGGTAGATGGTCCTCGCTGGAGCCCTGTTCCTGGAAGCCCAGCCTTGGTGTCTTTGAAATACCCTGTGCCACTGAAATTGCGTCTCCACACTCCAAGGACTTTCCATGAAGCCTTGAGAGCAGACTCCAGTGTCTTTCTACTTTCTTTTGTCTTTACGTTATTAGCTTCTGGTGTGGCTTGGGGACACTTATGTGACCCTTATGTTTGCACTCAGAACTGTAGAATTATTCCCTTTTTGGTTCAAATACAGCTCAGCTCACATTCTCTCTCTCTCTCTCTAAACTCTTTTTTCTTTCCTTTTTGTTCTTAATTTTTTTTATTGGGGAATTAATGTTTTATATTCAACAGTAAGTACAATAGTTTGCACATGCATAACATTCTCCAGTTTCCCATATAACAATACAACCCCCACTAGGTCCTCTGAATCCTTCTTGGACCTGTATTCTCCCCACCCACCCCACCCCAGAGTCTTTTGCTTTGGTGCGATACGCCAATTCCAGTTCAGGTTCTGCTTCTGTTTTCTTTTCTGATCTTGTTTTTCAACTTCTGCCTGAGAGTGAGATCATCCTATATTCATCCTTTTGCTTCTGACTTATTTCACTTAACATGATTTTTTCAAGGTCCATCCAAGATCGGCTAAAAACAGTGAACTCACCATTTTTAACAGCTGAGTAGTATTCCATTGTGTATATATACCACAACTTGCTCAGCCACTCATCTGTTGTTGGACACCTGGGTTGCTTCCAGGTTTTGGCTATTACAAATTGTGCTGCCAAGAACATGTGTACACAGATCTTTTTGGATGGATATGCTGGGTTACTTAGGATATATCCCCAGGAGAGGAATTGCAGGATCATAGGGTAGGTCCATTTCTAGCCTTCTGAGAGTTCTCCAGACTGTTCTCCACAGAGGTTGGACCCATTGACATTCCCACCAGCAGTGCAGGAGGGTTCCTTTGACCCCACACCCTCTCCAGCATTTGCTGCTGTTAGGTTTTCTGATGTATGACATTGTCACAGGAGTGAAGTGATATCTCATTGTTGTGTTTATTTGCATTTCTCTGACAATCAGAGACTTGGAGCATTTTTTCATGTGTTTCTCGGCCTTTTGTATCTCTTCTGTGGTGAATATTCTGTCCATGTCCTCCCCCCATTTTTGGATGGGGTTATTGTCTTGTTGTTGAGTTTGGCAAGCTCTTTATATATATTGGTTATTAAACTCTTGTCTGATGTATGGCATGTAAAGATCTCCCATTCTGTGAGGGGTCTCTTGGTTTGGGTAGTGGTTTCTTTTGCTGTGAAGAAGCTTTTTTATTTGATGTAGTCCCATAGGTTTATACTTGCCTTAGTCTTCTTTGTAATTGGATTCGTTTCATTGAAGATGTCTTTGAAATTTATGCTCAAAAGAGTTCTGCCAATATTTTCTTCTAAGTATCTGATAGTTTGTGGTCTAACATCCAAGTCCTTGATCCACTTGGAATTTACTTTTGTTTCTTTTTATTTATTTTCCCTTTGTTTTTGCCCTTGTTGTTTTATTGTTGTAGTCATTATTGTTGTTGTTATTGATGCCTTCGTTGTTGGATTGGACAGAGAAATGGAGAGAGGAGGGGGAGACAGGGAGAGAGAAAGACAGGCACCTGCAGACCTGCTTCACCGCCTGTGAAGCGACTCCCCTGCAGGTGGGGAGCCGGGGGCTTGAACCAGGATCCTTACGCCGGTCCTTGTGCTTTGCGCCACCTGCGCTTAACCTGCTGCGCTACCGCCCGACTCCCGGAATTTACTTTTGTATTTGGTGAAATACAGTGGTTCAGTTTCATTCTTCTGCATGTTTCAACCCATTGTTTCCAACACCATTTGTTGAAGAGACTCTGCTTTCCCCACTTAATAGTCTGAGCCCCTTTTGTCAAAGATTAGATGTCCATAGGTGTGGGGGTTCACTTCTGGGCTCTCAATTCTGTTCCACTGGTCAGTGTGTCTATTCATGTTCCAGTACCAAGCAGTTTTGATGACAATGGCCCTGTAATACAATTTGAGATCTGGGAGTGTGATGCCTCCAGTTCTGTTCTTTTTTCTCAAGATTGTTTTGGCAATTCTAGATCTTTTCTGGTTCCTGATAAACATTTGTAGCATTTGTTCTATTCTCCTAAAAAATGTGCTTGGGATCTTGATGGGGATAGCATTAAATTTGTAGATGGCTCTGGGTAGTATATTCATTTTGATGATGTTAATTCTACCAACCCATGAACATGGAATATCTTTCCACTTCTTTGTGTCTTTTTCAATTTCCTTGAGCAGTGACTCATAGTTTTCAGTATACAAGTCTTTCACTTCTTTGGTTAGGTTTACTCCTAGATATTTTATTGTTTTTGTTGCTATAGTAAAAGAAATTAATTTCTGGATTTCAATTTCTTTTAGCTTAGTGTTGGCATAGATGAATGCCACTGACTTTTGAATGTTAATTTTATAGCCTGACACCTTACTGTATTGCCTGATGATGTCCAAAAGCTTCTTGCTGGATTCCTTACGTTTTTCCATGTATACTATCATGTCCTCTGCAAATAGGGAGAGTTTGACTTCTTCTCTTCCAATCTGTATGCCTTTAATTCCTTGCTCCTGCCTGATTGCTATGGCAAGAACTTCCAACACTATGTTGAATAGTAATGGTGATAGTGAGCAGCCCTGTCTAGTACCTGATCTGAGTGGAAATGCTTCCAGTTTTTCACCATTGAGTATGATGTTGGCTGTAGGTTTGCTATATATAGACATCACTATCTTCAGGAATTTTCCATCTATTCCCTTTTTTTGTAGTGTTTTGATCATAAAGGGATGTTGTATTTTGTCAAAGGCTTTCTCTGCATCTATTGATATGACCATGTGGATTTTGGTCTTGCTTTTGTTGATGTGGTAGATCACATTGATTGATTTATGTATATTAAACCAACCTTGCATGCCTGGGATAAACCCCACTTGTTCATGATGAACAATCTTTTTAATATACTGCTGTATCCGGTTGGCTAGAATTTTGTTCAGTATTTTAGCATCTATGTTCATCAGAGATAATGGTCTGTAGTTTCCTTTTTTGGTTGTGTCCCTGTCTGCTTTTGGTATCAGGGTGATGTTGGCTTCATAGAAGCTGGCAGGGAGTATTCCAGTGTCTTTAATCTTCTGGAAGACTTTTAAAAGTAGAGGTATTAGTTCTTCTTTGAAGGTTTTGTAGAATTCATTTGTAAAACCATCTGGTCCAGGACTTTTATTTTTGGGGAGATTTTTGATAACTGTTTCAATTTCATTAGCTGTGATGGGCCTGTTCATGTTATCCACTTCCTCTTTACTTAGTTTTGGAAGTTGGTAGGGTTCTAGGAAATCGTCCATTTCTTCCAGGTTCTCTAGCTTGGTGGCATATAGTTGTTCATAGAAGCCTCGCATGATATGTTGAATTTCTGCGGTGTCTGTTGTGATATCTCCTCTTTCATTTACTATCTGATTTATTTGGGTCTTCTCCCTTTTTTGTTTTGTGAATCTGGCTAAAGATTTGTCGATTTTGTTCACTCTTTCGAAGAACCAACATTTACTTTAGTTGATCTTTTGTATGGTTTTCCTATTCTCAATGTTATTTATTTCTGCCCTAACTTTAGTGATTTCTGTCCTTCTGGTTGCTTTAGGGTTCCTTTGTTCTTCTTCTTCTTCTTCTTCTAGGTCTTTAAGATGTGCAATCAGGTTATTTATTTGTGCTTTTTCTGTTTCCTAATGTGTGCTTGTATAGCTATGAACTTCCCTCTCAGTACTGCTTTAGCTGTGTCCCAAATATTTTGATAGCTTGTGTCTTCATTTTCATTGAACTCTCGAAACATTTTGATTTCTTCCTTGATTTCCTCTTTGACCCAGATGTTGTTACGAAGTGTACTGTTGAGCTTCCACATTTTGGGACTATTATTAATCTTTTGTTGATTGTTAAGTGTTAGTTTAGTTCCACTGTGGTCTGAGAAGATGCTTGGGATGATTTCAATGCTCTTGAATTTACTGATGCTGTCTTTGTGGCCTAACATATGGTTTATCCTTGAGAATGACCCGTGTGGATTTGAGTAAAATGTGTATTCCAGTTTCTTGGGATGAATGACTCTGAAAATGTCCAATAGTTCTAGTTTATCTATCTCTTCATTTAGCTCCCTTATGTCTTTATTGATTTTCTGCCTGGATGATCTGTCAAGTTGAGAGAGTGGGGTGTTGACGTCCCCTACTATGACTGTGTTGTTGTTAATATATTGCTGTAGCTCTTTCAGTAGACGTTTGATGTATTTAGATGGCTTCTCATTGGGTGCACAGATGTTAATAATTGTTAAGTCCTCTTGATTGACTGACTGATCCTAATCTTATCTATTTTAAAGTCTATCATGTCAGATATGAGAATAGCTGTTCCTTGCCCTTTTTATGGGCCATTGGCTTGTATGATAGTTTTCCATCCTTTCACTTTAAGTCTGTGTTTGTTTTGTTGAGTTAGGTGGGTTTCCTGTAGACAGCATATTGTTGGGTTGTATTTCCTGATCCATCTTCCTACTCTGTGTCTTTTAATAGGTGAATTCAGGCCATTGACATTTATTGATATCAAAGATTGAAGATACTTTAACGCCATTCTTGTAGAGTTTTAGAGTGCTTTGATATATGTCCTATTTGTGGTGGTCTGACTGTTTATAGAAGACCTTTCAGAACTTCTTTCAGGGCAGACTTGGTGATAGTTAATTCCTTCAACTGTTGCTTGTCTGAGAAGGTTTTGATGCCTCCATCTAGTCTGAATGATAGTCTAACAGGATATAGTATTCTTGGATGAAAGCCTTTCTCATTGAGCACTC
Source organism: Erinaceus europaeus (assembly GCF_950295315.1). Classification (NCBI taxonomy): domain Eukaryota; kingdom Metazoa; phylum Chordata; class Mammalia; order Eulipotyphla; family Erinaceidae; genus Erinaceus; species Erinaceus europaeus. The sequence continues at coordinate 1,926,012 of NC_080177.1, read as the reverse complement.
GATAGACATCTTGCCATTCTCTTCTGGCCTGTAGTGTTTGTGTGGAGAATTCTGCTGCTAATCTTATGGGTTTTCCTCTGTATGTGACTCTTTGTTTTTCTCTTGCAGCCTTCAGGATCCTTTCTTTATCCTTATTCCTTTCCATTCTAAATAGGATGTGTCTTGGTGTCTTTAAGTCTGGGTTAATTCTGTTTGGGACCCTCTGGGCTTCTTGAATCTTCATGTCTTTGATGTTGTCTAGACTAGAGAAGTTTTCAGCTATTATGGCCTGAAGAATGCTTTCTTCCTCTCCCTCTCTTTCTTCCTCTGGTAAGCCAATAATGTGTATATTGTTTCTTTTGAAGTCATCCCATAGGACTCTGTTGTTGTTTTTAGCATCTCTTAATCTCTTTTTGAGATCTCTTACTTCTTTTTTAGTTGTCTCTAATTCGTCCTCGATCTTGCTAATTCTGTCTCTGTCAGCCTCATTGATTCTGTTCTCTCTGCCTTCTACTGTTTTCTGGAGTTCATCTATTTTGTTACCCTGTTCTGATACTGTTTTAGCTTGTTCAGTTAGTTGTGTTCTTAGCTCAGCTATTTCAGCTTTCAGCTCTCTAATAACCTTGAGATAGTTAGTGTTTTCTTCCAGAGTCTCATTTGTTGTTCCTGTATTTCTGATTACAATTCTTTCAAACTCTTTACTCACTCCTGTGATTATTTCCTTAGCTGATGTTTGGATGTTGAACTCGTTATTTTGTGTTTCATCCTTTGGAGGACTTTTAGCTAGAGTGTTGTCCTGGTTCATTTCTCCAATATTTCTTCTTGTTGGTTTACCCACTTTATATATTATGAGTTCCCTATCTTAGTACTTTTCAAATTACTGATCACTATTGCCTGGATTGACTTGTGTCTAAGTAAGGTGATTAAAGGGTTCACAGTGGTGGAAGCTAACAGTTGTTTCAATAGTATTTTAATCCCTGAGTTGGAGCTCAGTGATTTAAAAGCCTCTTTTTTTTTTCCTTCTCTGTAGGCTATGGGAGCCTGAGGGCTTCTAAACTATAAGTAGGCTTCTTAGCTTAATCACTGACTCCTGACCAAGAGATAAGGCAGAGATAGTCCAGTGGTTATGCAAAGAGACTTTCACAGCCCCACAGCTATGCCACCGAGGTATAGGTCTTCTCCTGAGTTTCCGGTTAGATCTCTGTCCCTCCTCTCTGCTGCTGCTCCGGATTCTGAGGGCAGTAGCAATGGAGACCCAGAGTTGTACTTGGTGAGTCTCCGGGGAGTCCTCTCCTCCCTTCAGCTGTCCCCTTGTTGGTGGAACAGACTGGAGGTGGTGTCTCAACTGGTAAACCGCCGGACTGTTCCCAGCCACGTAGTCTCTCCCTAGGCTCCTCTCTGTCACCAGCCGTGTGTTTGCACTCACAGGTCAGTGATTTGGTGAGTTCCTGTCTTGTTGTGGCCCCAGGTGGTCTCCTTTGGTATTCCTAGTTGATCCAGGAGAGGAGAGAGAGGAGAGGAGGGGAGGGGAGGGGAGGGGAGGGGCTTGTTCTTAATTTTGAAACACAGGTTTAACTACTCGCCTAATTAAGCATTAATCTCTTCTTTCAGAGTGCCCCACCCCCTTTTTCTTTTTTCCCACCATGGTTATTGCTGGGGTTCTGTGCTGGCATTGCAGAGCCCCCGTTCCTGGTAGCCATTTTTTTTTCTTTCTGCTTTATTTCATAGGACAGAAAGAAATGGGGGGGATAGAGAGGGAGAGAGACAAAGACACACCTGCAGCCTTCTTTCACGTGTGAAGTGTCCCTGCAGGTGGGGAGCTGAGGCTCAAACCCAGGTTCTTGTGCACTGTAATGTGTACCCCAGCGTCCTCTTTTTTGATTCTTTTTCCAGTTACACTGTTCTTCCTTGAAAACCTATCACGTGTTCATTAGGAAGAGTGCTTGTTGTCTGCCTGCCCTGGCTAGCTCCAAACAGTGGTGTACACAGATGAACAGGGCCTCCCTCCTCCTGCTCTTGGCAGAGCTGCCACACCAGGGGAGCAGCTTCTAGCTCTTGGCTGCATTCCACCAACTGTGTCTCTGGGTCTCTCTCTCCCTCCCTCTCTCCCTTCTTCCCTCCTTCCTTCCCTCCCTCCCTCCTTCCTCTCTCTCTCTCTTCTTTCCACAAGGGTAATCACTGGACCTCGGTGCCTGCACTATGAACCACTCTTCCTGGCAGTCCTTTTTCCACTTTTTTTTCTTCTGTTTTTATTTGACAGGACAGAGGGAAATTGAAAAGGGAGGGGAGATAGAGAAGGAGAGAGAAAGATGGACACCTGTAAACACTTGGCCACTCAAGAAACGTTCCCCCAGCAGGTGGGGAGTGAGGGCTTGAACCTGGGTCCTTGTGCTTAGCACTGTGTGCACTTACCCGGCCGCACCACCACCCGGCCCCCTGCATTTTCTCTGCGGGGTTTGACTTTCATTTTTCACTCGCCACCTCCCTTGCTCATGATCGACGCTTTCACAGAGTCATCTGCTGAGGCCCCTTTCCCCAGATCCCGTGAAGAGGCCTAGCTGTGACTCTGGAATGGAGGTGACCCTGCTCCTTCCTAAGGTCGCCTAGATCGGTGGATGTGAGCGCCCCGGCACACACCCCTTGTCGCTCACTCTAGCCCCTGCGAACACACTGTTTCCTGGTTCTTGGGGACCGGCTGTGTTACATAGGCTCAGCCGCTCTGTGGCCTTAGTTTCAAGCTGCGAAGCTCAGGCCTGCTATGAGGTGTCACGCTTGACTGATGGGAGACTTTCTTCCCGTAGCATCCTAAGTCTTCCACACCAAGCGTCTCCCGTGTCCCGCACCCCGAGCCTTCCCGCCGTCGACACCAGCTACATCAATACGTCCCTCATCCAGGACTACAGACACCCCTTCCACATGGCCCCCATGCCTTACGACCTGCAAGGTGAGTCTCTGATCTGAACCGTCTTCTGGGCGAGACTAGGGACGACAGTCACATGTACTCATTTACTCTTATACAGAAGCTCTGGCCGACACGCTCAGCCCTCGCCTGCAGGGATTCTGCAAACTGGGTTCCTACAAGTTGTAAGAAATGCTGGGAGGCAGCCACTGGATAGAAGCATTGCACTCTTTAAGTATGAGGTCCAGGACTCAACTCCCAGCATCTTCTATGTCAGAGTGGTACCCTGGTTCTTTCTCTCTCCTCCTCTCTCTTGATCAAATAAATAAATATTAAAGAAAGGCGGGGCGTTTTGGGATCCAGGATGTAGTTCACCTCAAGGAACTGAACACCACCACATGGGAGATCGTGGCACCTAGAGGACCCCATCCCGTCGTGGGGGCTGGTCTTCTGGCATTTCTTCATCCTCCTAAAAAGGATTAAAATGGTGATAAATAATTGTGTTGTCAGGAAAGGCATGATGCATTTTTGCACAAAGAAACAAAAATATCTGGTGACATTTCGACAGTCCAATAAGGAACCCCAGTTTGCAGACCCGCCTGTGGTAACTGTCCTGCTGTAGCCCTGGACGCATCCCAAAGCACGCGCGTCGCTGTTACATCGGCAGCTGCTCCCCATGTCTCGTGACGAGAGCAAGGCTTCTGTTCACACTGGTCCCCTTACTCTCGTCACAGTGCCCACGGGGCCGAGTAAACAAGGATGTGGTCGGAAGGGTCAGAGCAGCTCCTTCGGGCCATCACCCCAGCGCTTCAGACCCCGAAACTCCCCCTCATGACACTGTGGCGTGTCCGAGTGTCTCTGGCACAGACAGTGACGGAGAGCAGATCTGAGCGAGAGAGGTCTGCAGTACTGCTCACTCAGCTTCTCTCAGCTTCAGACTTCCTCGTCTGCAACATGAAGCCAAATAGAGCCCCGCACCTGATGAGTCAGTGAGAGCATTTGTGACAAGTATGGCTTAAGGAATCCTGTTAGACCCAGCCTGGTCCAGACGGCGCTCCAGGAGGACAGGCGAAGGCCAGGTTCAGTCAGCCTGCGTGACTTGGAGGTGGGAGAGGCAGTGTGTGGGGGCAAAGCTCCACGTGGGGGCAGAGGGCCCAGAGGGCGGCCGGCTTAGGATTTGTGTTTGTTTTGGAAATTCTAGGACATTGGGGAGGGTCTTCAGTTGTTTGTTTTTCCTTTTGATATGTTTCCCAAAACTAAAATCACCTTTTCTCCCATAGGATTAGATTTCTTTCCTTTCTTATCAGGAGACAATCAGGTAAGTCATCTGAAATATATATATGGTTATGTTCATTATACATTGAAATACTTAAGCAGATAGTAAGTAATGTGGGGGGGGGGGGAGTAGGTCCCATAGAAACTTGAGAGTGGATTACACTAAGCAAAGGATTCTGGTGAGGGTAGAGAGCACCTTGGGGTCCTCTTGCAGGCGATGTAAAGGGACCCAAGGGAAGCGGTGCCTGTGTGCCTGCAGCTGCGCCGTGAGCCGGTAACCCCGGCCAAGGAAGAGAAGCAGCACTGACAGTGTAGCCCTCTGACCTGACCCTTCCCCATGGCCCACGTTAAGGTTTCCAGAACTTAGACGGCAATCCCTTTGTTTCTGCCACGACTGAGTCTGTAGTAGGAACACTGTCTTTTATTTTTCCCTCTTTGGAAATGGAGTTTTGAGACTTGCTTGCAGTACAGACTAAAGAGAAAAGCAGTTTCCCTTCCATGTCAATGAGACCTGTCTCTCAAGATGAGCCACGGGAATGGCTGTTGGACTCTGCAGGTCGATTTTGCAGTGTCTTGCTGAAGGTTTCAGAGCTGCCAGAGGCTTGGAATGTATTAAGTTGAGGAGTCTGTTCTGCCGAGGGCGGAGGGTGTAATGACCAGTGAGCCTCACTCTCTCTCTCCCGCCCCGAGCAGCACTACAACACCTCCCTGCTGGCCGCCGCCGCCGCCGCCGTGTCCGACGACCAGGACCTCTTGCACACGTCACGCTTCTTCCCGTACGCCTCCTCGCAGATGTTCCTGGACCAGCTGAGCGCAGGAGGCAGCACGTCCCTGCCCGCCACCAACGGGAGCAGCAGCGGCAGCAACAGCAGCCTGGTGTCCTCCAACAGCCTGCGGGAGAGCCACAGCCACCCCGCGGCCGGCCGGGCCAGCGCGGACACCGCCTCCATCTTCGGCATCATCCCAGACATCATCTCCCTGGACTGAGCTCTCCCAGAGCCCCGGACTCGCAGAAGGAAGAGAACTTTGTGCTCTGTTCTCCCTCGTTCTGTGCAGAAAAGTACACGAGCGTGTTTTTCTTTCTTTTTTTTTTTTTTCCTTTTTTTTTTTTTAGGGAAAAAAATTAAAAAGAAATGTACAGAGAACAAAACTATATTTTCAGTTTTACTTTTGTATATAAATCTAAGACTGCCTGTCTGAGAGAAACACTTGTAAAAAAAAAATAACCAAAAAAAGAAAAAAAAGGAAGAAAAGAAAAAAAGAAGTGCCCACAAACCACCTTCAGTTGTTTTTTGTGTTTTGTTTTGTTTTTCTGGATTCTGAAGACTTTTTTCCCCATCATTTGTCCTATGGTTTTGGTTTTACTTTACTTCAAAGGCATTATTTTATTTGCAATAACAGAAAAGGAATTGCATGTATGAAGTTTTAAATTGTGGGCTTTTCTTTGTCATGGGGAGGGGGCTGGGGTAGTTTTAATTTCCATTTTCTACAAATGAGACTTGGGTTGTGTGTGTGTGTGTGTGTGTGTGTGCGCGCGCGCGCGCGTGTGCGTGCGCTTTCCCCAGCCCTTAAGTTATAAATCTGTCTGTCTCACTGCATTCCCTGTGTATTCCAGGACATAGCTTGTGGGTGTGTGTGTCCTGTGTGGCTGGGTGTGTGTGTGCGTGCGTGTCTGTGTGTTTCTTTCTGTCATTGCTGTTTCTTTTCCTCCCAAGTTTGCAATTTCAGTTGATAAATCACTTGCCTGCTTCTTTCAAAGTGCTTGAAAGGTCTTGAATTCACGTCTATGCGTCCTTATTGGGTCCCTCGGTCGCATGTCCCCATCTCACCCTCTCTCTTGTTGGCTCAGTACCCCCCCCCCGAGAATCTGTCTCGAGGCTGCAGGAGTACCGTGTGAGTCAGGAATGGGCTCAGCGCACCTGAGAGTGACACACTGGAGCTCAGCTCTCCACTCTCCACTCTCCACTCTCCACTCTGCACTCTGCACTCTCCACTCTCCACTCTCCACTCTCCACTCTTCACTCTGCACTCAGATCGCCAGTATTAACGCATCTAAACCAAGTCTTTGAAGACCTGCTTCCCCCCCCCATCTTTCTTTCTTTTCTTTTCTTTTCTTTTTGGCCACAGGGTAATAAGTCTCCACTTAAGATCCCGCTACCAAAGTAGGAAGTCAGAACTGCCCAGAAAGCCCTGCTGGGTGTCTTGTGCAGCTGACAGAGGGAAGGTCACATCATGTCCACAGAGAAGGTCAGTCAGTTCTCCTACACGCGGGTTCTGTGGGAAATGCAGTGTCCCACTGTCATGTCCAGATGTGTATGTCTACTGATAAGCAGCTGAAGTTCCAAATGGGCTGAAATAGCTCTTAGTCGCCATCTCTCTGGTTCTGACTGCCTTGTTTCTTAGCCTAGCTCTCTTGTTACTTTTTTTCTTTAGTTTTTAAAAACAAGCATGACATAGGAATTTTTTTTTTTAAGTATTCACAGATCAGTCTGGTGTATTTTTGTTAATAATGGAACATGTAAGTAAGCACACTGAAGACTTCTGGAGATGAGTGAGGGCTGGTGGGAAAGTGGTCCTACTAGTGTTCCAGAATCCTCATCAGAGAAGATACTGACTAATCATTTGGATAGTACTTTAAGGTATGGAAAATGCTTTTCAGATGGTCAAGAAGCTAACAGACTTAGTATCATTTGGCCAGAAGAGACAGAGAAAGGACATAATGACTGCCAGTTTGCCAGACTGGAGTTTTCTGTTACAGCTGGTAGTGTTCTCAGAGTTGACAAAGGACCACCTTTGTGCAGACAGTCACTATGCAGACATTGCAGCCAGGCAGAGTTGAAGGTGTCAGTTTCTCCAGTTGTACGATGAAGCTGAGGCTTCACGTTACTTCACATGTGGCATCTGGAAATAATATCTCCCTCGACAGCCTCTCTGCCACTAAACTGCTGACTTGGATTCTGACAAACAAGCTGGTGTTGATACGTGTACGTGTGTGTGTGTTCATAGGTCATGTGTGTGACAGTATCATCTCCCTGCGCCTGTGTAATTCCACACACAAGCCTGAGTCACAGTACTAAGCAGCTTGCAATTTAAAAAAGGACTTGGTTGTCAGTCACAACAGGAAATAATAGTTATCTGTCGTTCTTGCTAGCGGTCTCGATTCTGATCAGTCACACAGTGGATGACTGTGATGCTGAACCATAAACTCCCTAAGTGACCCGCTGGAGACCTGCCCTCCCCCCCCCCCACTCCCTTGGGCCTGGCACTGGAGCGGGTCCATTCCCTCTGCGCCTGCTCCAAACCAGCCAAAGGGAAGAGCACATATGGGGAGGCAGCATGTCCGTCTCTTGGCTCTAGTTGCATCCACAGGAGAACTCACTGCCCAGCTGCTGCTTGACTCCAGTCCCTTCCTTTCTCAAGAGGCGGGCTGCCCGCAGCTGCTGACTTTCCAGAGTGTCACCTTGGTCGGAGCTGGGGCTCCACTGGTCCCGGGGCTGGTCTCAGTCCAGCAGGCATCCTCCATCGCTGTCGAGTGTGGTCGGTTCGTGCACCGCGTCTGTGTCTTAAGTTTGCGAAAGAATGGCCTTGTTGGTTCATCTGTCTTCCTCGGCCCAGCCTCACTCACCCACCCACTGCCAACACAGACACACTCTCTGTGGACAAATGGCCCTTCTAGAAGTTTCAGGCAGGCCTGCCCGCATGCCCCCCTTGCCTGACTCCTAGTGGGTGTGGGTATGCTTGTGTCTCTGTATAGGTGTGTGTGCGTACACTTGAATTGTCACCCGGCCGGCAACGGAGAAGTGGCCGTTAATGACCCAGTGGCTGCTGTTGGACGCACCTCAGTCTGAGCCGTGGCCGTGTCGCACCTGCGGACATCTCTGTTTGGAGTGTTGCGTTTTCCTGGCTTCTTTAGACAACAGCATCCACCCTTTACTCTCATGGCTGATTTAGGAACGGTTCACTTAAGCTTCTACAAATGTGACTTCTTGGCGAGTCTCCTTTTGAGTCAGATGTCTGGAACAGAATGGAAATATACCCCGTTTATGAATTGCTGAGTGTGGGATACTGAGGGTTTGTTTTGTTTTGTTTTGTTTGCTTTTGCTTTTAAACAGTTCCTCTTTCAGATATGTAAATCCCTTCAGGATCTTAAGGACTTTAAAGCACATTTGGAATTATTTTAATAAGAATTTTGCTTTATCTATACATGTTGAATTCTGTTTTGTTCATTAAAAACACAAACCTTAGGTTTCAGAAAGAGGGAAGGTGAGTAGCTGGTGGTCCCAGGGTGTGCTGCTGTTAATTGTTTAATTAACAAAGGGGAAATGTATATAAGCAGATGCCAGATTTACCATAAATTCCATGAACTTAAATCTGTGATTCATTGCCTTAAAACTTCCTCTTAGGATTTCCATACCGCATGCCAAACCAGTAAAATGGCTTTTAAAAAAAATGTATAGTAGACCAATGTCAGTTTGTATGAAAGTACCAAGTGAAAATATTTATTACATGCGTTGGAAAAAATTGTTTACCTATTGAATGTTACCTGTTTATGTAGAGCTCTCTTTAGATGTAATAAAAGGAAAGCCTCCAGGTAGCTTGTCTTCTGTGAAACACACTGCCGGGGATATGGGGGTATGGGGGGGGCTGTGAAAAAGTGACTGAGCTCTGTGCCCCCAAGCACCTTGCACCGAGAGTCCCGAGTGTGACGAGTCACTGGGGCCCCTGCCCTGCTGCGCTCGGCGGGCAGCCTTTTGGGCAATAGGAGGTGCTACATAAGCCAGTTAGGATTTGGGGACGGGGGGGGGGGGGGCGGGGGGTGCAGTGTAAGTGGGAATGGAGTCTGGAGAGAGTGCCCGGCCCTGGATGCCCCTCATCAGCCACTACAGCCTGACTTTTTTTTTTTTTTTTTTAAGATTTTATTTATTCATGAGAAAGATAGGAAGAGAGAAAGAACCAGACATCACTCTGGTCCATGTGCTGCCAGGGATCGAACTCAGGGCCTCATGCTGGAGAGTCCAAAGCTTCATCCACTGCGCCGCCTCCCGGACCACTACAGCCTGGCTCTTCTAACTTGGACACCTTGCTCTTGCCCCTCGGGCAGGGCGGTTTGCTTCCTGAGGTCCCTTGAGCCTTACCCGAACGCCCCTTGCGCGATGCTGGGTCTCTGTGGCTGTCAGCTCTCGGAGGGAGGGACAGGTGAGCCCCTCACCGTCACACGTCTCTGTTTCTAGTATGGGTCGGTTGGGTCTCTTCCTTCCACGAGCCGCTGAATCCTGGCCCCTGAACCTCACCGGGTGAAGCCGGGCTCTCTTGCTAGCCGACTACATTGTCGGTCACCTGCAGCATGGTGGGGGGGGGGGGTGGGGGCTGCTTTGGGACTGAGACTATGGGCCCCCTGTGCCTGACCTCTGGGTCTGTGTCCTGTCTAAAGACAACCTCCGAAGGACCCAGAGAGGATGCTGTGAGGCTCAGAACTTGCAGGCATGAGGTCCCGAGTTCAGTCCCCAGCATCACATGCGCCCGAGTGACGTTCTGTCTCTCTCTCCCTCCCCCTCTCCCTTGTGTTAATAAAGGCACCCTAGGGGTGACATGAAGGGGAGAAAGAAGGTCAGTTACACTCCTTGGGCCAGAGAGCGCTGGCCAGGCAGCGCGCCACCCAGCTTCAAGCCGGCCCTCCGTTTCTCTCCCTTCCTGAGAAAGCCGGCCAGGGCAGAAACCCTAGCAAGTGTCCAAGAATAAAACGTGGGTGGTTGGTGACTCACCTGTGAGAGTGCATATGATGCTCAAGGACCCAGGTTCAAGTCCCCAGCCCCCACCGCAGGAGAGAAGCTGTGCGAGCGGTGGGGCGTTGCTGCGGGTGTCTCTTCTGTTTTGCTGTCTGTCGCCCTGCCTCAGAAAGCCAAACACTGGGAAGAGCAGAGCTGGGCAGGCTTGGGGCCTCAACAAAAGTGCTGGTGGCAAAGAGACACGTTTCCCGGGGTGGGGGGTGGGGGTCCAGGGATGACAGCATTGGACATACAAGCACGAGGTCCTGAGTTCAACCCCTGGCATCCCATGTGCCAAGAGTGATGCTCTGAGAGTCGGGCGGTAGCGCAACGGGTTAAGCACAGGTGGCACGAAGCGCAAGGACCGGAGTAAGGACCCCAGTTCGAGCCCCCGGCTCCCCACCTGCAAGGGGAGTCACTTCACAGGCGGGGAAGCAGGTCTGCAGGTGTCTGTCTTTCTCTCCTCTGTCTTCCCCTCCTCTCTCCATTTCTCTCTGTCCTATCCAACAATGACGACATCAATAACAACAATTAAAAAAGGGGCAACAAAAAGAAATATTTTAAAAATTAAAAAAAAAAAGTGAGTGATCCAGGAGGTGGTGCACTGGATTCTCAAGCATGAGGTTCTGAGTTCGATCCCCGGCAGCACATGGACCAGAGTGATGTCTGGTTCTTTCTCTCCTCCTATCTTTCTCATGAATAAATAAATAAATTCTTTAAAAAAAAAAAAAGAGTCATGCTCTGGTTCTCTCTCTCTCTTAAGTCTTTAAAAACCCATCTTGGGACCGGGTGGTGGTGCACCTGGTTAAGTGCACATGGTACAGTGCTCAAGGACCTGGGTTCGAGCCCCTGGTCCCCAGCTGCAGAGGGAAAGCTTTGCAAGTGGTGAAGCAGGGCTGCAGGTGTCTCTCTTTCTCTCTCCCTCTCTATCTCCCCTACCCTCTTGATTTCTGGTTGTCTCTATCCAATAAATAAAGATAATAAATTTTTTTAAAAATCTGTCTCGTATTTTACCTCAGTGAGAGCCACATGACAGAGAAGCCAGAAGACCAGTTCTGGAAGTGCTGGGGCTTGAACCAGGAGCTTCAGGCTCAGCTCTACCTGCTAGTACCACGAGTTTGTGAGTGGACATCCGAAATTGTGTCCGTGGGTGTTGAGATGGGAATGAGAGTTTACAGGTGGTGCTGGGGTGCTGCAGACAAGCCACCAGGCTGGAGAGAACAGCAGCTCATGCAACAGCCTGACGTCCCAGGTTCAGTCCCTCACACCACGTAAGCCAGAGCTGAGCGGTGCTCGGGGTCAAAGGAGAAGGCACACCCTGGTTTGGACGTGAGCGCCTGCCTTGTGGCTCCAAAGCTTCAGATCAGCCCTTTGGGGAGGGGCTGGACCATGGCAACTCAGGGTTGCACCTTGCTCTCTAGTCTACAAAGGCATGTTTTGTGTGTGTATGTGATTTAATATTGATTTATAAAAGTGTAAGTTAACAGGGGTTGGGGGCCAAGTGGTAGAACATCTGGCTAAGTGCACACATCACAGGGCACAAGGACCCGGGTTCAAGCCCATGGTCCCCACCTGCAGGGCAAAAGCTTCATGAGTGGTGACGCAGGGCTGCAGGTGTCTGCCTCTCTCCCTCCCCCTTCTCTGTCTCTGTCCAATAATAAATAAAAATACATATAAAAAAGACAACAGGTCTAATCCCACACCGTCCCCACCACCAGAGTTCTGTGTCCCCATTCCTTCCCTCCATTGGGAAATGCAGTGGTTCTCCCAGGGTCACGGATATGGGCGGGCCATTCTTTCTGTAGCTAGCTAGCTATATCTGTATATACCTATATATGCCCTGCTCTTTTTTCTATGGCTCTGCCACCTCTTCCTTTCTGAGTCACACCTACACCTATTGCTACTTCTGAATGTAGGACAGTGTGGCTCCCCAGCTTGAAGAAAATACATAAATATCATTAACTGTTTACCCCATCAACCTGCCCCAGGGCCCATGTCTGTTCACATTCAGCACAGGAGCCTGTGTGACCTGAGTCCCTGTCAGCCTGAGCTCGCAGTCCATGGTCATAGCTGGGAACGTTCTCGGCTGCTCTCACGTCAGGACCCGTCTTCCGCGAGGGGCAGGGTAGGACGGCCTAGCCTTGCAGACATTCTTTCACTGAGAGAGAACCAGAGCATGCCTCTGACACCTGTGACACCAGGGACCCCACTCGGGGCCTCGCACTTGAGAACCAACACTTCCTCGCCGGCGGCACGAAGGGATTGATTCCCCCGTGGAAGTCTCCCGGAGGTGCCAGACAGGGGTCCAACCTGAGTGAGGACCGTAGAGGGCGAGACAGTTTCCCCAAGGTCACGTAGCTGGAGACGGTCGCGACTGGATTCCAGGCCCTCTGTCCCCAAAGGACCAGACTGACAGAGCTGTTAGACCTTTTATTAAAGGCATGCCAGGCCTGCGGCCGCCATCACACATCTCTGTTGCTAAGTCATCTCTGACCAGTGTGGGGTCGCTTCTTTTAAACACGAGCCTGTGTGGGTAGAGGGGCCCAGGCGGGCGCCCCACTCAGTAGTCCCGTGTGGGCGTGGTGATCCTCTGGATGAACTCCTCATACTTGACCTGGCCATCCCGCGTGATGTTTGCTTCTCTGAACAGATCGTCCACTGCAAGACATCAGAGCCCTTTCAGTTGGCTTCTGCGTGGGGCAGAGGACAGTAGGTTCTGCAGACTAGGGTCCTCCCCTGGACCCCTGGAGTGCCCAGTCACTATTTCAGACCCTAGACCCATAAGAACTAAACCCAGGGGCCAGGTGGTGGCGCACCTGGTTGAGCGCACATGCTACAGTGCGCAAGGACCCAGGTTCAAGCCCCTGACCCTCACCTGCAGGGGGAAAGCTTCACAAGTGGTGAAGCAGGGCTGCAGGTGTCTGTCTCTCTCCCTCCCTCTCTATCACCCCCTTTCCTCTCAATTTCTGACTGTCTCTATCCAGCAAATAAATAAAGATTAAAAAAATTAAAAAAAAAAAAACTAAACCAGCGGGCAGGGCACCCATAAGGACCAGTCACTGAAGCTCCTTTGTAACGAGAGAACCAGTGAAGCAGAGCCTCTGACACACATGGTGCTGGGGATTAAATCTGGGGCCCAGGGTGTGAGTCCAGTGCCCTACTGTGTCTCCCTGGGGCACACCTGTGCTTTTACATAGTTTTAGAGATTTATTTATTAAATGTTATTTATTTTATTTGACAGGACAGAAGGAAATTTAGAGGCACGAGGGTAATGAGGGAGAAAGACACCTACAGACCTGCTTCACCACTTGTGTATCTTCCCGTTTTCAGGCGGGGACTGGGAGCTTGAACCCAAGTCCTTGCGCACTGTAATGTATGCACTCAAGCAGGTGCACCGCTGCCTCACCCTGAGGTTTGCTTATTTATATGAGAGAGGAGGGACAGAGAACCAGAGTGGGCCGTTCTGGCACATGCGATGCTAGGGACTGGATTCATGTCTTGTGCTAGGAGGTGACTCTCCAGGGAGGAAACGTGCCTTGGTGTACACAAAGCTGTGGGTTGGAGCCCTGAAGCCGTGTGGACGGTGCCAGGTGCGCCTTGGGGACACGGAGGTCTTTCTCCGTGTGGTCTTTCTCCCTCTCCTGCCCCCGTAGGTAGAATTAAAAACTAGAGCAGGTGGCCACTCAGTGCTGTGGTGCACGTGCGGGGTCCTCTGTGTCCCCGGCATTGCATTAAACTAAAAAAGAGAGAAGAACGGAGCTCCCAAGGAGAGAGCTCAGCGGGTGGAGTGCAGCCCTGCACGCCTGAGGCGCCAGCCCCATCCTGGAGAAAGTGCTCTACTTCTCGCTCATGAAACACCATCGCATCGGAAATAAACTCTAATAAATAAGTAAATAAATCGAAATAAAAAGGGACCTGGCCCCTATGTCTCTGTTTCCAGAAACATCTGCCGTGGCTTTGTCTGGCCCGGCCCACACTCCCAGCCCTTCCTCTGAACAGACCCCCACCACCACCCCAGTCCAGGCTGTGGCCCACCCCGCCCCGGGGGGCTGGACTCAGTGGCAGGTACTTTCTGGTACCCTCACCTCCATTCTGAAAAGCCCTGGGAGGCTGGGGTGGGTGGCGGAGGAGCAGAGAGAAAGTAAACTCAACTATGTCTGAGGCCCAAGACAGAGCTGCCATTGTCTCTGTCTTCTGGGCTCCTGGGAAAAAATACTCACTGTCCCACAGTGGCTGGGGTTGGGGGTGTCCAGAGGGTCTCAACCTCTGAAACCCACCCACCGACCTCAACACTCAAAACAGAGCCTGTTGGCTTGCTCACGGGTCATCCTTGCCCGGGGCTTCCAGAATGTTCCAGTTTTTTCTTTCTTGGAGAAGGTTTGGCATGCAGCAGCCAGGCCTGGAGCAACTCCAGTGCCCATCACAGGGCTCGCCCTCACAGCTGCTGCCCAGTCTGACCACGCCTCCCGGCAGAAGGGTGAGAGGGTGATTCTCTCTGTGAACCCCTGAAGAAGCACGGTGCTGAAGTCGACCTGTCCTGGCCTTGGAGGGAAGGTGTACCTAAGAAAGTAGATTTCCCTCATCTTCCCCTGGCGCCAGGGCACTCCCAGATGGTGCCAGGGCTTGAACCTGAATTGTATATGTGGAGAGGCAAGCCCCCAACCCCCATAAGCTTCTCTTCTCTTTGGGCCCCTGGAAGGCTTCTAGACCAAATGAGTGGGAGGGGTGTACTGGCCCCCACCTAGCTGGCACCTCAAAAGTCAGGTGGTGTCCTTGGGGCCCGGTGGGTAGGATGCCCCCAGAGTGGGCTGCCTTCCAGAAAGTCAGCTTTCGGGGGTCGGGCGGTAGCGCAAAGGGTTAAGCACAGGTGGCGCAAAGCGCGAAGACCGGCGTAAGGATCCCGGTTCGAGCCCCCGGCTCCCCACCTGCAGGGGAGTCGCCTCACAGGCGGTGAAGCAGGTCTGCAGGTGTCTGTCTTTCTCTCCCCCTCTCTGTCTTCCCCTCCTCTCTCCCATTTCTCTCTGTCCTATCCCACAACAACAACAAAATAATAACTACAACAATAAAACAAGGGTAACAAAAGAGAATAAATAAATATAATTTAAAAAAGAAAAAGAAAGTCAGCTTTTAGTGGTCTGGGAGGTGGTGCAGTGGCTCAGGCACTAGACTCTCAAGCATGAGGTCCTGAGTTCGATCCCTGGCAGCACATGTACCAAATTGATGCCTGGTTCTTTTTCTTTCTCCTCCTATCTTTCTAATAAATAAATAAATAAATAAATAATCTTTAAAAGAAAGAAAGAAAGTCAGCTCTCCGGGGGCCTAGAGCTGGCTGCCCGTTCTCTTCCAGAGGAAGGAGAAGAGGGGTGACCAGAATTTCAGTCCACTTCAATTAGTTGTGTTATATTTTATTTATTTATTTGTTTATTTCCTTATTTATTTATTACCAGAGTCCTGCTCAGCTCTGGCTGAAGGTGGTGCAGGGGATTGAACCTGGGCCTTTGAAGCTTAAGGCATGACAGCCGCTTTACAGAATGATTATGCTGTCTCCCTGCCCTATTTTTTACTTTTTGAAGAAACGCTACACAGCAGTGGCTCTTGGTGGTTCTGGAGATGGAGACTGGGCCCTGCCTGCAAGCCCTGTGCTCTGCCGCTGTGCTGCCTCCCCTGCCCTTAGACTCGATCCTGACAGCAACCTGCAGACCCCCACAGACTGGGGGTGAGGTTGGGGGTCTCGGTGATGAAGCTCAAAGCCCTCCTGCCTGAGGCCAAGGCTCCATGCCCAGTGCCGTGTGTAACAGAGCTGCGTGGTGCTCCGGTCTCTCTTTTGTTTATAGTCAAAAATAAATAATTAAGTGCAAGGGTGGGGAGATAGCATAATGATTCTGCAAGACTCACATCTGGGGCTCTGAGGTCCCAGCTTCAGTCTCTGGTACCACCAGAGCTGAGCAGGGCTCTAGTAATAATTTTAATAATAAGGTGTTAATTATTATTATTATTATTATTATAAATTACTTTTGCCTCCAAGGTTATTACTGGGCTCGGTGTCTGCACTACAAATCCACTGCTCCTGATGGCCATTTTTTCCCATTTTGTTGCCCTTGTTGTTTTTATTGTTGTAGTTATTGATGTTGTTGTTGTTGGATAGGACAGAGAGAAATAGAGAGAGGAGGGGAGACAGAGAGGGGGAGAGAAAGACAGACACCCGCAGACCTACTTCACCGCTTATGAGGCAACCCCCCTGCAGGTGGGGAGCCGGGGGCTCGAACCAGGATCCTTACATCAGTCCTTGTGCTTCGAGCCATGTGCACTTAGCCCACTGTGCTACCACCAGAACCCTCTACTTTTTTTTTAAATATTTATTTATTCACTTTTGTTGCCCTTGTTGTTTTATTGTTGTAGTTATGATTGGCGTCGTTGTTGGATAGGACAGACAGAAATGGAGAGAAGAGGGGAAGACAGAGAAGGGGAGAGAAAGACAGACACCTGCAGACCTGCTTCACCGCCTGTGAAGCGACTCCCCTGCAGGTGGGGAGCCGGAGGTCGAACCAGGGTCCCTGTGCATGGCAACAACTGCACTAATCAGTGTGCCAAGGCCGGGCCCCTGAAGTGATTTGTTAAAAGGTGCAGCCCGGGAGTGACTAGAACCCTGGACGTAGGAGCAGGAGGCTCAAGTCTGACCCCTGATGTCTCACATGCCAGAGTGGAGCTGTGGTTCTCTCTCTCCACCATTACTGAATAAGTAAATAAATAAATGCACACCAAGGCGAAGCCCCTGTGCCGAGGTCTCCTCCACCCGCCTGTCTCGCCCAGCCCACCCTCGGCCCCGAACCCCCTGGCTGCACAGCTCCCCGTCACCCACCACCCCCTCTGGGGTGGCTGAGTCTGGGACAGGCCCCTGGGCTCTAGTCCCTCCCCGGGCAACCCGTGGGGAGCAGGGGCCGGCACACCTTCCTTGTGGGTGAGCTTCTCCCCAAGCTGTGTGAGCTTGGCGCGCAGCTCGGCAGCGGGTATGCAGCCGTCCTTGTCCCTGTCCGCCATCAGCATGGCCAGCAGGATCTCCTTGCGAGGGTCCTCCTGCTTGCCCTGCGCGTGCATGATGCTCAGGAACGTGGAGAAGTCCAGCTCCCTGTCCCGGTCTGCAGAAGCCACACAGCACCGTGGGGGTGTGGGCGGGGTGCCCCCTGCGCCCACCAGGGCGAGGGGGACCCGACCAGACAGGTCACCCCCCGCTCCTCCACTGCCATCTCCCGCCAGGACCCTGCCAGCATCCAGGACACGGAAACTCACCCTGAGCCCTGCTCCCTAGGGATCTGGTTCACCTGGTGGAGTGCATGCCTCGTCACCCTCAAGGCCCTGGGTTCAAACTCTGGCACCACATGGCAGCACCTTGGAGCCAGAGGAAGCTCCATGGATGGTGGCACTGTCCTGGGGTGTCTCTCTGTGTCTGTCTCTCTCCTCCCTGGTTTCCTTCCCTGGCTCTGTTGGGAACATGTGTGAGCCTGAGAGAGCTTAGGGAGAACCACCCCCATCTTTGGATGGAGGTCTGAGAAGATACCCTCTTGGTGAGTCTCTCTCAACCGAGGTGAGCATAAGGGGGGAAACTCAGACTTGGTTCTTCCCTTCTTGACTCTCAGGCCCACAGATACCCCAGTACTTCCCTCCATTAACTGCAGGCCACATGGCCGCAGATTCACTCATTCAAAGTCACCTTCTGATCACAGAAGAACACACCTTATCACACACTTCATCACACACCTCAGACCCCAGACAAGAGAAATTCCTAACTATATGGCCTTTTGATATTCATCTTCTCTCTGTCTCACCCTACGGGTTTAACCCCTACGCTTCTCTCAAATACCTTTGGATAATTAAGTTGCTTGTGTTATGGAGAATAACTGTCTAGTATCTCATCAATTCCTGTCATACCAACCCCCTACCTTAGGGGCATGCTGACTGTTAAGAAACCTGTAGTTTCTGTCATATTTCGACAATAATTACCTCCATTGCTTTTCTATTTAACTCATGTCAATTTTGCTAAT